>NC_083686.1:6867045-7192500 GCF_033118175.1 Dama dama | reverse complement strand
GCCTCCATGAAAAAGCCAAAAGACAGGGTTTGGAGAGCTGTGAGCACCTTGGCGGTGAGCTCAGGAAAAGTAGCTGAGTCCGGAGAGAGCTTGGAAGCTCTTTCCCCCACCTTGCCCTGGGCATCTCTGCCATCTGGCTCTTCCTAAGTTATATTCTTTTATAATAAACTGGTAATTATTGAAACCCAAGGAGGAGTGGTTGGAACCTTCAGTCTGTAACCACTGGGTCAGAACCACAGCTGACAGTCTGGACTTCGCCTGACGCGGAAGGAGGGGGACCGTCTTGTAAGTCCGAGCCTGACTTCATCTGGGGGGTCTGGCACTATCACCAGGGAGATAGTGTCCGAGCTGAGCTGAATTGTAGGGCATTCACGTGGTGTCAAAGAATTGCTAGTCATGTGTTGGGAATAAAAAGTCCCCCGATGACTCAGCAGTAAAGAAGCCGTCCAGGTGGGATGCATGAGACAAGTGCTCGGGCCTGGTGCACTGGGAAGACCCAGAGGAATCGGGTGGAGAGGGAGGTGGGAGGGGGGATCGGGATGGTGAATACGTGTAAATCTATGGCTGATTCGTATCAATGTATGACAAAAGCCACTGAAAAAATAAATAAAGAAAGAAAGAAAGAAAGAAAAAGAAGCCGCCTGCAATGCAGGAGACACAGGAGATCCCTGATGGGGAAGATCCCATGGAGGAGGGCATGGCAACCCACTCCAGTATTCTTGCCTGAAGAATCGCATGGACAGAGGAGCCTGGCGGGCTACAGTTCTTGGGGTTACAAAAAGTGGGACATGACTGAAGTGATTTAGCACACACACATATACACGTGTTGGGAAAAAACACATTGTCATTGATATCAAAGTCGTAACATGGGTGCTGGACACTGTTGTGGGTCTAATGTATAGTTAAGTCCTAAAGAGTCACTCAGTTGTATCCGACTCTCCGTGACCCCAAGGACTGTAGCCCAACAGGCTCCTCTGTCCATGGGATTTCCCAGGTGAGAATACTAGAGTGATTTGCCCTTTCCTTCTCAAAAGTCCTAAAGAATAGAGACGTAATCTAAAATAGCATCATTAAGAATAAAACTCAATTTAAACAAAGCCAAAACCTAGATGAACATTTGAAATGATAACAAAGGCCATGTTTGGGGTGAGGATGATAGATTATAGATATTGATTAATTTATTGTAAACAAACTATTTTCAAATTGTAATATGAAATATGTATCTCTTTTAAAAGTCAAATACACAATTACCAGAATAAAACATTGGCCCACCCCCTTTTCATCCCCACTTTTCATTCCTGAGAAGCAATGAACTTGAAGTGTTAACACTTTTACAGTATCATGCTATTTACCTCCTTCCAGCTAAGTAACACACTTCCGCTCTTTTTCAGCTTAAGACCTCGTTGGCTTCCTAAAATGACTGTACGTGGTTTGTTTCCAGACACACCCCCCGCATGTACCTAACATACACATCCAAACAGGCTGTTCATTTTGTGAATAATTCATCACACTGATGATTATCATTTTTGCATTTTTTCTGTAGCTTTTATACCTCACTTAAAAACTTATTTTTAAATGAGCAAGGAAATGCCATTTGCTTTAGTAGGACAAGAGCAAGAGTTCCATAAGAAGAAATGCAAAATCAAAATCAGAAACTGAGATTCCATGGTACGTGAATCCCAGATCTATAGGATTTTTTTAAAAGCTGCCTTGTGAACTGTTAAGTACATATAGAAAATATTAAGCATCAATATGCACTATGAGTAATTTTAAAACTCAGAAAATTGTTAGAAGCAGGGACTTGGATATTTGTACAACAATGTTCACAGCAGCATCTCTCACAATAGTCAAAAGGTGGAAACAGCATAAGTGACCACTGACAAATCAACGGATAAACATGTAATACCGACATACAATGAAGTAGGATTCCAACTTATGAGGAAGGGAGGTCTGACACGTGCTACCATATGGGTGAACTTTGAAGGCAAGATACCAAGTGAAATAAGTGAAGTTGCTCAGTCGTGTCCGACTCTTTGTGACCCCATGGACCATAGCCTACCAGGATTCTCCATTCATGGGATCTTCCAGGCAAGAGTAATGGAGTGGGTTGCCTTTTCCATCTCCAGGGGATCTTTCCGACCCAGGGATCGAACCCAGGTTTCCCACATTTCGGGCAGACGCTTTACCGTTTGAACCACTGTAGGCCGGTTGCAAAAGGTCACACTGTGATTTCATCATATGAGCTACCAAGAGTAGTCAGCTTCTGAGAGACTGAAAGTGGAATGGAGATTGCCAGAATCTGAGGGAAAGGGGGTTAGTGCTTAATGGGAACAGAGTTTCAGTTTGACATGATGAAAAAATTCCAGAAATGGGTAGTGGTGATTGTACAATGATGTGAACATACCACTGAACCACACACTTAGTTCAGAAAGGTACATTTTATGTTATATATATTCCACTACATTAAAAAAAAAAAGAAGAGGAAGAAAATTGACAGTATCCAAATTGACAGGATCTTTCTTTGTCCCCTCAGTCATAACCACCCTTCCCATCCTCTCTGAAGCAACCACTTTTGCAGCCTTTTTCTATTTCGGTATAGTTTACCACCCAAGCCTGAATTCCAAAATGACATCGCCTTTAAACTTCCAGTAAATGGAATTAAAACAATGCATGCATCTACTTTTTGCTCTCCATTATTTTGTGTCAGATACATCTACGTTGTCTATAGCTAGAGTTCATTTTCATTGCTGGATAGCATTTTATCATGTAAATATCTAACTGTTATTGATGGGCATTTAGTTATTTTCAGGTTTTGGCTATTTCAAACAGTGCTGCTATAAATGTTATTGTATTTCATTATTATTGTTATTGTATGCATGCATGCCTCAGTTTCTACAGTATAATACCCAGGAGTGAATCACTTGGGTCAGAGGGATACAGGAGCTTCTACACGCTCAGGAATGTGATGTTTTTTAAAGTGGTTTTCCTGGCTTGTGCACTCATTAACAATGTATGGAAGCTTTGATTTTCCACATCCTAGTCCCTACAGGTTTGGTCCATCTTTATTGCCAATCTGTGGTAGTTTTCATCTCTTGGATTCCTAATGAGTTTGAGCAGGGCTGAGTAGTTGCAACAGAGGATGGTGCGGGTCTACCTAGTCATTTACAAAAGCAGGGTGTCACAGTCTTAGAGAACAAACTTCCTGTGTCCGGGGGCAGGGCGGCGGAGGGAAGGATGAGGAGAAGGGATGGCTGGGGAGTTTGGGATGGGCATGTACCACTGTTAGATTTAAAATGGATAACCAAACAAGGTCCTGCTATGTAGCACAGGGAGCCTTGCTCAGTGTTATGTGGCAGCCTGGCTGGGAGGGAGTTCAGGAGAATGGGGACATGTGGGACTGAGTCCCTTTGCTGTCCGCCTAAAACTATCACAACACTGTGAGTGAGCTATACTCCAATATAAAATAAAAAGTTAAATAGAACAGGGCGCCAACCCCTAGACTGTGGGCAACATGTCTGCTCACTTTTATAACCAGCATCAGGTACCATGTCTGGCTCATTCAAAGGTACCTGCCACAGAAAATTATCTACACAGATGTACAGAACAGAATTTTGGACTCTGTGGGAGAAGGCGAGGATGGGATGTTTCAAGAGAACAACATCGAAACATGTATATTATCTAGGGTGAAACAGATCACCAGCCCAGGCTGGATGCATGAGACAAGTGCTCGGGCCTGGTGCACTGGGAAGACCCAGAGGGATGGGGTGGGGAGGGAGGTGGGAGGGGGGATCGGGATGGGAAATACATGTAAATCCATGGCTGATTCATGTTAATGTATGACAAAAACCACTACAATATTGTAAAGTAATTAGCCTCCAACTAATAAAACTAAATGAAAAAAAAAAGGTACCTGCCACAGAAAATTATCTACAATTTTAATTTTCAAGGGTTGAATATATCCTTTAGACCTTTTATTTCTATTATTGTCAATCACGTGAAATGTTTGATTATAACCAGTAGTATGAGCCACTCAGTAAACATATTGAGAAACCCATTTAGCACTGATGAACTTGAGAAATTTCACACACAACATAGCCCCAAAGACCAGACAGGAACTGTTCTCGTATATGTCTTTTTTTGATCTCATCCTTTAAAGGAATATGTAATTATGTACAAGGTAAGCTGCCAAACGGAAACTTCTGTTAAGTAAAATGCATGCACCATGCCAATTTACTTAATATTAGTCTTGACCATGTTAATGTTTTTAACCCTCCCTACCAGATGACAGGCTTCCCAGCTGACTCAGTGGTAAAGAATCTGCCTGCCAAGATAGGAGACACAGGAGATGCAGTTTTGATCCCTGGGTAGGGAAGATCCCCTGGAGGAAAAAAAGATAACCTACTCTAGTATTCCTGCCAGGATAATCCCATGGACAGAGGAGCCTGGTGGGCTACAGTCCATGGGTTTGCAAAGAGACAGACACGACTGAGCAACTGTTCACACACACAAACACCAGATGATGAATGATTCAAGATACATTGCCTTCCAGAAACAGGACCGTGCACCAGCCATGATGTGGCCAGATGCGGTTGCAAGTAGACCAGTACGGCTTAACCGCCAGGACCGTCCTGCTGTATTCCGTTGTCATCACCCAGATTTTCTCCTTTTCATATGTTATTTCACCACTTATGTTAATTTCTGCAGCAAGCACTAGCTTGTATTGTTTTGTTTCTCTTTTTCACATTGGTACTTATAAAGTTCACACATTTTAAATATACAGCTGGACGAATTTGGGCAACTGTATACCATCACAATCACCATGACAACCAAACTACAGAACCGCTCCCTCTGTCTGCAATGTTTCTTGTGCCTATTACACGACACACGTCCTTCTTCTCACACCCCAGCCTCCAGCAGCCACAGTTCTACTTTCTCTGACAATAGTTTTGCTAAAATCTCATATAATCAAAATCACGCGGTACATAGCATTTTGTGTTTCCCTTTTTCACTTAGAGTTGTTTCTGAAATTTATCCCTGTGTTGTCCATAATAATATATCATCCTCCTCTTGTTTCAGATTACTATTCCATCCTACACAATTTGTTTGCCTGCTCATCAGCTGATGGACCTTTGGATTTCTTCCAGTTTTTGGCTAGAATGTTCACACATTTTTATGGGAATATATGAAAGAGATGGGAATACCCAACCACCTCACCTGCCTCTTGAGAAATCTGTATGCAGGTCAGGAAGCAAAAGTTAGAACTAGACATGGAACACGGACTGGTTCCAAATAGGAAAAGGAGTACGTCAAGGCTGTATATTGTCACCCTGCTTATTTAACTTATATGCAGAGTACATCATGAGAAATGCTAGGCTGGATGAAGCACAAGCTGGAATCAAGATTGCTGGGAAAAATATCAATAACCTCAGATATGCAGATGACACCACCTTATGGCAGAAGGTGAAGAAGAACTAAAGAACCTCTTGATGAAAGTGAAAGAGGAGAGGGAAAAAGTTGACTTAAAGCTCAACATTCAGAAAACTAAGATCATGGCATCTGGTCCCATCACTTCATGGCAAGTAGATGGAGAAACAGTGGAAACAGTGGCAGACTTTATTTCTCTGGGCCCCAAAATCACTGCAGATGGTAACTGCAGACATGAAATTAAAAGATGCTTACTCCTTGGAAGGAAAGTTATGACCAACCTAGACAGCATATTAAAAAGCAGAGACGTTACTTTGCCAACAAAGGTCTGTCTAGTCAAGGCTATGGTTTTTCCAGTGGTCACGTATAGATGTGAGAGTTGGACTATAAAGAAAGCTGAGAACTGGAGAATTGATGCTTTTGAACTGTGGTGTTGGAGAAGGCTCTTAAGAGTCCCTTGGACTGCAAGGAAATCCAACCAGTCTATCCTAAAGGAGATGAGTCCTGGGTGTTCATTGGAAGGACTGATGTTGAAGCTGAAACTCCAATACTTTGGCCACCTTATGCAAAGAGCTGACTCATTGGAAAAGGCCCTGATGCTGGGAGAGACTGAGTGCAGGAGGAGAAGGGGACGACAGAGGATGAGATGATAGGATGGCATCACCAATGCAATGGACATGGGTTTGGGTGGACTCCGGGAGTTGGTGATGGACAGGGAGGCCTGGCATGCTACGGTCCGTGGGGTCGCAAAGAGTCAGACATGACTGAGTGACTGAACTGAACTGTACTGAACTGATGTTTTCATTTCTCTTGGATGAATATCTAAAAGTGAAATTGCTGAATTACATTAAATATATGTATGAAGTTTTGTAAGGCGCTGCCATATGCTTTTTCAAAGTGGCCTTACCACTTTGCATTCCACTAGCAATGCATGAGTTTCAATTGCTATATGTTCCCACTGGAGAAGGGAATGGCAAGCCACTTCAGCATTCTTGCCTTGAGAACCCCATGAACAGTATGAAAAGGTAAAAAGATATGACATTGAAAGATGAACTCCCCAGTTCGGTAGGTACCCAATATGCTACTGGATAAGAGTGGAGAAATAACTCCAGAAAGAATGAAGAGGCTGAGCCAGAGTGAAAACAACGCCCAGTTGTGGGTGTGATTGTTGATGGAGGTAAAGTCTGATGCTGTAAACAGCAATATTGCATAGGGACCTGGAATGTTAGGTTCATGAATCAAGGTAATTAGAAGTGATCAAAGAGGAGATGGCAAGAGTGAACGTGGACATTTTAGGAATCAGTGAACTAAAATAGACTGGAATGGGTGAATTTAATTCAGATGACCATTATATCTATTACTGTGGGCAAAAATCCCTTAGAAGAAATGGAGTAGCCCTCATAGCCAACAAAACAGTCTGAAATGCAATACTTGGATGCAATCTCAAAAACGACAGAATGGTCTCTGCTCATTTCTGGGAGGACAGAGATTATTGCCAGGAGAAATATCAATAACGTCAGATATGCCAATGATACCACCCTTATGGCAGAAAGCAAAGAGCAACTAAAAAGTCTCTTGATGAAGGTGAAAGAGGAGAGTGAAAAAAGCTAGCTTAAAACTCAACGTTCAAAAAACTAAGATCATGGCATCTGGGCCCATCGCTTCATGGCAAATTGATGGGGAAACAATGGAAACAGTGACAGACTATTTTGGGGGGCTCCAAAATCACTGCAGATTGTGACTGCAGCCATGAAATTAAAAGACGCTTGCTCCTTGGAAGAACTATGACCAACATAGCATATTAAAAAGCAGAGGCATCACTTGGCCAACAAAGGTTCATATAGTCAAAGCTACGGTTTTTCCAGTTGTCATGTACGGGTGTGAGAGTTGGACCATAAAGAAGGCTGAGTGCTGAAGAACTGATGCTTTCAAACTGGTGCTTGGGAAGATTCTGGAGATTCCCTTGGAGAGCAAAGAGATCAAACCTCAATCTGGAAGGAAATCAACTCTGAATTTTCATTGGAAGGACTGATGCTGAAACTGAAGTTCCAATACTTTGGCCACCTGATGGGGAGAGGTGACTCATTGGAAAAAACCTTGATGCTGGGAAATATTGAAGGCAGGAGGAGAAGGGGATGACAGAGGATGAAACAGTTAAATAGAATCACCGACTTGCTGGACATGAGTTTGAGCAAGCTCTGGGAGACGGCGGGGTACAGGAGTGCATGGCATGCTGCCGTCCATGGAATCATAAAGACTCCAACAAGACTGAGCTACTAAACGGCAAAAACAATGTTCCCACCAAAGTTTGGTGTATTGTTGATTGCTTGTTTGTTTTTGTTTGTATCATTTTAGTGAATATGAACTGGTATCTTTCTATTCATTTGCCATTAATTCTTGATGACTAATGACATTGACATCTTTTCATCTGCTTATTACATGTATGCGTGCTAAGTCACTTTGGTTGTGTCTGACTCTTTGTGACCTTATGGCCTGTAGCCCGCCAGGCTCCTCTGTCAATGAAATTCTCCACTCAGGAAGATCCCCTAGAGAAGGAAATGGCAACCCCCTCTAGGACTCTTGCCTGCAAAATCCCCTGACAGAGGAGGCCCGTGGGCTACAGTCCACGGAGTCACAGAGAGTCGGACACAACTAAGTGACTAAGCACAGCAGCAACTAAACAAGAACGATTACTGCAACTTCAACAGTGACTGAAACTTCACGTTAGACTTCCATTAATGTATAAAACAATTCCTGACTTAGACTAAAATAAATTTTAACCAGAAGGAATCAAGCACCTCAGATTTTAGAAAATATACCTTTGAACATTGTATAATGCTTCAAGTATGTTTAAAAAGTATTTCCTCCTGAACAGTGAAGTTGAATCTTGCACCTACTGCCCATTCAATTATCTCTAAACTCAGTACTTACCAAGTAAGGAATGCCATCAATTGAGTTAGATAATATCAGCAATCCAACTGTCAGACAGGTCAGTCACTCAGATCAGTCACGCAGTCGTGTCCGACTCTTTACGACCCCATGGACTGCAGCATGCCAGGCCTCCCTATCCATCACCAATTCAAACCCATGTCCATTGAGTTGATGATGCCATCCAACCATCTCATCCTCTGTCATCCCCTTCTCCTGCCCTCAATCTTTCCCAGCATCAGGGTCTTTTCAAGTGAGTCAGCTCTTCGCATCAGGTGGCCAAAGTATTGGAGTTTCAGCTTCAGCATCACTCCTTCCAATGAATATTCAGGACTGATTTCCTTTAGGATGGACTGGTTGGATCTCCTTGCAGTCCAAGGGACTCTCCACAGTGTTCTCCAACACCACAATTCAAAAGCATCAATTCTTCAGCACTTAGCTTTCTTTATAGTCCAACTCTCACATCCATACATGACTACTGGAAAAACCATAGCTTTGACTAGTAGTCAGTTTTCCAGAGGCAGAACCAATAGCATATGTATAGATATATAAGAGGTGGAAAAGGGCATGGCAACCCCCTCCAGTATTCTTGCCTGGAGAATCCCATGGACAGAGGAGACGGATGGTCTACAGTCCACAGGGTTGCAAATAGTTGGACACAACTGAAGCGACTTCGCTCACACGGAGATTCATTTGGGAAATCGGCTCATGTGATTATGGAGGCTGATATAAGCCCCAGTCTGCCATCTGCAAGCCAGAGTCTGAAGACCTGAGCCAGGCACTTCAGCGCCAGAGAGCAGGAGAAGAGGGACATCTGAAAGGGGTCCAGGGGACTTCCACTGTGGCTCAGTGGGGAAGACTCCACCGGCCAAGGCAGAAGACATGGGCTCCATCCCTGGTCTGGAAAGACCACGCCTCGAAGCAGCAAAGGCCATGCACACAACTGTTGAGCCTGTGCTCTGGAGCTTGTGAGCCGTGACTGCTGAGTCCACGAGCTGCAACCACTGAGGCCCACGTGCCTGCAGCCCGTGCTCCGCAACAAGAGAAGCCACTGAAGTGAGGAACTCACACAAGCAACAGAGAGGAACCCATGCTCACCACAACTAGAGAAAGCCCATGCAGTAACGAAGACCCAGGGTGGCCAAAAATAAACTTAAATAAATACATAGAAAGAAAGTGGGGCGGGCATGTCCCTCCAGCATGACTTCATAATCTGAAATAGACAGGGTGTGATATAGCAAGGGGATCAGGAGTGCATTGGGGTTAAAGCATACTGTTCCATGTGCAGTCCCATTGTCTTGGGTGCCCCTTTGCTTCCCAAGGCCATGACAAGCTCTTTCTGACTCAGGTCCTTCTTGTCACTTCTTTCCTCTGCCTGCCACGGTCTTCCCCATGTCTCTTCTCAGGCTGTAGACTTCAGCTTCCACAAGGCCTCCTTTGCTCACCCATCCTGCAGTGGGTCCCTCCTTTTCACCTTCATCCCAGTGTCTTCTCTAGTTCCTGGGTAACCCAGTGGGAATCCATAATCATTGTGTTGACCTGATTGTTTCCACGCTTCCAAAGTCATCACCCTTGCCTACCTCGGTCACTCTCACAGGCCCAACATTTGGAAGGGTGCCTGGCATGTAGTAGAAATTTTTATCCACAATGGTTAAGGGAATAAATACAGGTGGTATGGATGCATAACAAGTGGTGGTGATAGAAAAGACAATTTTTTTTTATTAAAAACTGTGTGGAATCAAGTGTCAGATGTGTTCAAGTCATGTTTAAGTTTTATAGCTATATATCTCTTAGCTAGACAAATAATATTATTAAAATTCCTAAAAAAGACTTTATTATTGTACATCTGAGGCTTCCCTGGTGGCTCAGCTGGTAAAGAATCAACCTGCAATATAGGAGACTGCCTGTAATGCAGGAAATATGGGTTCAATACCTGGGTCAGGAAGATCCCCTGGAGAAGGAAATGGCTACCCACTCCAGTATTCTGGCTTGGAAAATTCCTAGGGACAGAGGAGCCTGGCGGGCTACAGTCCATGGGGTCACAACAGTTGGACATGGCTTAGCAAGTAAACCACGCCATCATTGCACATGTGAAACACTTTAGTATATTACTTCCCCTCCACATAGGAATAATAATTTCTATCATGACACGAGTTTCACCAAGAATGTAACATTGTTGCAGAATGGAATGTAATCCACCTGAAATCCTTTCAAGATGCTCCCTTTGTTTTCTAAGCGAATTAGTCCTCTGGATTTTACTTGAAGATAGGGATTAGATCTGCTTCTATTTAACTGGGCTTAACATCCTATTTCATGAGTTTTGGGCATCAGTGGGTAGATATAGACTTATCTCACCACAATTCATCAAATGTCACTTTGCACAATCACTGTTGTGGTGAAAAGTTGTGTATATGTTGGCATTGTTCAACTCAAATCATCTAACTCTCTCGGTAAAAGTTCCCTACAGGGAACTGCTGTGGGCAAGATTCATGATTTTTCTAATTTGTTTGGGCGTGTGTAAGTGGGAGGAGAGAGGGGGCCCAGGTGGAGTGATTGGAAGCATTAGAGTTATCCCTTGTGTTTCATAGTTCTTCCCTCCATACTTTTTGCAATGGATTTCATTTCATGCTTTCCTGGACACTATATGCTGAAATAAATAACAAATAATCGATGTTTTCCTCCAAGCTCTCAGAGTAGTTGGGGGAAGGCAGACCTCATGTAACCTGGGAATGTATCATGAGTGAATCCTTCTCCATAATCATTTACAGATTTTTTATAGCGTGTATCACTTCTAAGTATATTGATCTTAAGAACAAGAAATGCAACAATAACAGCTACCCTTCACTGAGTCCCAGCCACTGTTCTAGACATTCTGCATAAGAAAGAAGAGGGCCGGACTTCCCTGGTGGTCCCAGGCATGATTAGGACTCCACACTTCCATTGCAGGCGGCATAGGTTCGATCCCTGGTCAGGGAACTAAGATCCCACATGCCCCGTGGCATAGCCAGAAAATAAAATTAAATAAATAAGACACTTGCTTATAGTTTCTCTAAAATAAATAAAGAATACGGAAAAGGGGGACTGTTGAATGCTTAATATGCACAAGGCTTGATATACGCTATATCCTGCTTTCCCATTATAACCCCATGATGTAAGTACTTTTATTCCCACTTTGAAAATGATAACACTGAGCCACAGAGAGCTCAAGCTCCCTACTCAAGGTGACACAGGTAATAAATGAAGGTGTAGGGTCTTAAGCACAGGTACATCTGACGCCAGGGATCATGCTTCTAAGGGATGCAATGTATTAACATTTTCCACAAGATGAGAAAACAGCCTCAGAGATACAAATCGTCCGAGATCACAGTCTTCAGCTGACATGGAAATGATCCTGAATCCAAACCTGAGACCTGAGCACATGAGAACAGAAGAAAAAGCAGGAGATGTTCAGTGACCACGGGCCTGTGTGCAAGGCCGACTCCATGGTTTTGGTCCAGGTTAGGATTTCTTAGTTATAGAAAGGGCAACATTTAATAGGGGCATATATATCTCAGAAACCATGTGAACTTTATAGGATTAGCCAAATTAACCCTCACACCAATGCTTTAGGGCTTCCCTGATGGCTCAGATGGTAAAGAAGCCACCAGCAACGTAGGAGACCCGGGTTCAATCCCTAGGTCGGGAAGGTCCCCTGGAGAAGGGAATGGTTACCCACTCCAGTATTCTTGCCTGGAGAATCCCATGGACAGAGGCACCTGCAGAGCTAAGGTCCACGGGGTCACAAAGTGTGGGACACAGATGAGTGACTAATACACACACATGTTTCAGAAAACATACAAATTTCGTAGGATTAGCCAAATTAACCCTCACACCAACCCTTTAAAACAAATAATACTTTTGCCCATTTTACAAATGAGGAAGCTGATATTTAGAAGTTTTAAGCACCTGTTCAAAGCCACACTCTTTATACCAGCATTTATTTCAGCACCATAGCCTTCAAATTCCTTATCACAAATAACATCATTTGTTAAGGGTGAACATTGGAATGGAAACATCCAAAAGTTCCAAATTATGAGACAGTGGGACAACATACGCTGAACAGTGTCATGTACATAATAGGTACTCATTTAACATTTAGTGAGTGAACTGCATTGAACAAAGAAAATGCAGAATGGGCAAGTTTCTCTTTAAACACACTGCAGAAGAGAAGGGAACACCATTCAAAGATCTGAATTTGGGATGCAAATCAGTCCCTGCTGAATAGAAATGCAAAGACAATGTTTCCCATCCTTATCTTCTGGCCTGTGCTCCTACCTCCGCTGGGCCACAGGCCTTGCGGTGATTTTCTCCCAGTCCTGCTTCTCATCCCAGTCTTATTCCATCCCAAGTCCTCAGGCTACAAACTCCACTGGAAGCCCCTTCTTCCACTTTACGTCCTCTCGAGTATGTCCCATCAAAGGTTGCCTACAAACATGATGATGATGATGTAAATGAGACTGTGTTTACTGAAATGCTTGCTCTATGACAGGGACTATGGTAAGCACTTCATATTTATAATGAAAACAAATCCCATTGATAGATGAAGAGACCAACAAATAGAAAGTTTCAGTAACTTGTACAATATCACACAGCTAGAAAAGGCTAGAGATCCTTCTGCTAAGGTGCTGACGTAGTAAGACTCTTTTTATTGAAGTGCAGTTGCCTTACAATACTATATTAGTTTCAGTTTTACAATATGATGATTTCGTATTTCCATGGATTATACTCCACTTTAGTTTATTACAAAATAATGGCTGTATTTCCCTGTGCTGGACAATATATCCTTGTTGCTTATTTGTTTCATCCATCGTGGTATCTATCTACTAATCTCCTACCCCTTTCTTGCCCCTCCCTGTTCTCTCTCCCCAGTGGGAACCACTAGCTTGTCCTCTATATGTGTGAATTTCTGTTTTGTTACATTCATTCATTTATTCTATTTTTTAGGTTCCACATATAAGTGATAACATAGAATATTTTTTTCTCTATCTGACTTATTCCACTAAGCAGTATACCCTCTAGGTCCATACACGTTGTTGCAAGTGGCAGAATTTCATTCTTTTTTAAAGTTGAACAATATTCCATTATGTATATGTATATATATATATGGTATATACACACCATATCTTCTTTATCCATTCATCTGTTGATGGACATTTAGTTTTTTTATATCTTCACAATTATAAATAACACTACCATGAACATTGCAGTGCATACATCTTTTTGGATTACTGCAGTTCAGTCGCTAAATTGTGTCTGACTCTTTGTGACCCCATGGACTGCAGCATGCCAAGATTCCCTGTCCTTCACTATCTCCTGGAGTTTGCTCAAACTCATGTCCATTCAGTCATCCAACCAACTTATCCTCTGTCACCCCTTTCTCCAACTGCCCTCAATCTTTCCCAGCATCAGGGTCTTTTCCAATGAGTCAGCTCTTCGCATCAGGTGGCCGAAGTATTGGAGCTTCAGCTTCAGCATCAGTCCTTCCAATGGAAGTGATGTCTATGCTTTTTAATGTGCCATCTAGGTTTGTCACCTTTTTGGATTAGTGTTTCTGTATTTTAGATATATTCCCAGCAGTGGAATTGCTGGAACATATGGTAACTCTGGGCTTCCCAGGTGGTGCCAGTGGTAAAGAACATGCCTGCCAATTCGTGAGATATAAGAGATGTGGTTCAATCCCTGGGTCAGGAAGATTCCCCCATAGAAGGGAATAGCAAGCCACTCCAGTATCCTTGCCTGGAAAATCCCATGGACAGAGGAGCTTGGCGGGCTGCAGTCCATGGGGTCACAAAAGGGTCGGACACAACTGAGCACACATGCACAGTGTTATATAATACAGATGTACTACAGGTTGTTTAAACAGTCACCCACTGAGGGATATATCTGTATTGTTTCCAGTTTGGGGCTATTACAAAAAAAGATGCTACAAACATTCTGCTGTTGATTTCAGTGGACACTCAAGAACACATCCTGTATATTTTAGTTCTTCTCAATTTGGTAGAAAGAAAGAAAGTGAAGTCGTTCAGTCATGTCCGACTCTTTGCAACCTCATGGACTGTAACCTACCAGGCTCCTCCGTCCATGGAATTTTCCAGATAAGAGTACTGGAGTGGGTTGCCATTTTGGATTAATGGCCCAGGAGATGGTCCTTCTTGGTATATGTTTGGCTGATACTAGTCAGATCTATTTTAAGAATGTTAGAAACAAGCCACAACACCTGAGGCTCCCTTGCATGGTTCTTGGCTCTTGGCTTGAGGAAAGCAGCACCTCCTTCTGGGCCCACCTGGCTCAGAGCGCCACTTCCATTGGCACCGTTTCAGCGCCCCAGGAGCCAACAGAACCGCTTTGCTGTTTCTCTGCCTTTCATGTATCGTCTGAGTCAGCGCATAGCCTCACTGAGCTGCCTAACAGAGGCGACTAAGGAAGCATGACTAATACAGTCATGTGATATCCTGGATCGGATTCTGGAACTGGAAAAAAAAAAAAAAAAAGGACATTAGGGAAAAACTGAGGACATATAAGTAAATTATGAACTTGACTTCATGTATTAAGTTGGTTCATTAATGGTGACACGTGTACCATGATCATAAGATGTTAATAATAAAGGAACTTGGATGTAGGGTATAAGGGGAACTATCTTTGCCATCATTCTATATAGACTCTAGAACTCTTCTTTTTAAAACGTTCATTTAAAAAAGACACCCCCCCTTCAAATTCCTGTTGTTCTTGGTTCAGACCTGCCTCTTTCTGTTTCATAATTTCTTGTTGTTTTTTTTTCCTTTATGGATGTGATGTTTTCCTTTATTGTTTTGAGGATTTAATCCATATTGTTTAAATGCTTTCTGAGAAGATGATCCTAATACCTACAACTCCTCAACGCTGAAGTCCCTGTCCATTGAGTTTGCAGATAATCTTTTGTGATAATTGTTTCAAGTACAGACTTTATAATTTTTGTTTGTGGATTCATCTTGAGTAGGTATTTCTTATGTCTCCCCCTCACTGATGATACCTTCTGGGTCTGGTGGTTTTCCAGTTGATGCCCCCTGGGGTACTGAATTTCCCCCGATCAGAACCAGGTTTTTTAAATTGGTGTCTCTTACTCTATAGCGCTTTCAGAGTTGGAGATATTGGCTTAGATCTCAATTTGGGGGGAGCCACCCAATAGGAACTGTAAATTTAGAAAGAGTGAAACAAACAAGCAAAGAGGGAACCAGGGGGAATAAATACACAACATAGGAAACCTTTGGTTCACCAGCTCACGCACACTTGCCCTCACCTGGAATCCCAGTCACAGCTCTGGTGATCAGTTCCATTCAGGTTTCGACTTGCTTCCGGCTGATGGTGCCTCCACTCACGTACACACCACTCTGCCTTTGTTCTTTGCCCCAGATCTTCTCTGATGCCTGTGACAGCCTGTTCAACACCCATCCATGAGAAACATAGAAATATGGGGGCAATTAACAGCCCATGGGGTGAACTTCAGGGAATGAAGCCTGGAGACAATGGTTAATTACTTCTCCCCAGCAGACTTCTGCTAGAAAACACTGAGGCACATTCTGTCTTCTTCTCAGGATCTCTGAGCCACCAGGAGCACAGGTAAATTGTTCAGTGCAGCAGACCCCACTGAGGCCCTTATATTCACTTCCCCGCCTCTCTTATTTTATTCTAAGTCTTCACTCCACTTCCAAACCAAACTACCAACACATAAACCTTATTCTGCTTTGTGAGGAAACTGGGATAAGACACACCCTGACCTCATTAAAAATCAACAAGACATCAGAGGGCAATTGTGCCCACTGATGAAGTCCCTAATAGTCAGCCTCTTGAGTCCCAAAGCAGGGCAGAGGAGGGCTGAAAGTGAATCTGATAAAACAGATAACCAATGAGAGCCTACTGTATAGCTCAGGGAACCTTAATGCTCTGCAGAGACCTAAATGGGAAGGAAATCCACAAAGAGGGGATATATGTATACGAAAGATTGATTCACTTTGCTGAAAAACAGGAACAAACACGGCATTGTAAAGCAAACATACTCCAATAAAAATTAATTTTTAAAAAGTGGATCTGAAGGGTCAAACAGAAAATGAAAAGAATACTCCCCCAAAACTTATTACTCTCAATCCTAGGGCCAAATAAAATTTTGTCAGCCTGCCAAAATGCTCTTTGCATACAAATACTCCAATTCAGATGTAAAAGGACTAGTCTAAGAAAGTGATGTGACCCCCAGGTGCAAAGAACTTACAACGAAAACGAGATGATTTGAAATTATAAAATATATGGAGGAGAGCTGAGCAGAGACCAGTCCCACTCGGCAGTAACATTGTCGGGCACGCTGAAACATCAGAAAGGAGATCCATAAGATATTCTTCAGTGACTGCTCCAGTTCGAAGTCAGGGCCTTGCTGTTGTTGAGTCATTAAGTCGTGTCTGGCTCTTTTGTGACCCCACGGACTGTAGCCCACCAGGCTCCTTTATCCACGGGATTTCCCAGGCAAGAATACTGGAGTGGATCACCATTTCCTTCTCCAGGATACCTTCCCCACCCAGGGATCGAACCCATATCTCCTGCATTGGCAGAATTACCACTGAGCCACCTGGAAAGTCAGGGCATAGCTCTCTACTGATAAAATGGAAACCCCCGCCCTCCATGGGGCGAAGTGAGCAGTGATCACTGAGATGCACTCACATGCTTTGGAAATGTGCTTCCAATCAGGCACCGCTAACAAAGCACGTCCTTCAACCCACAGGAAGATCCAGTGCGCTAGGGCAGAGGGAGAGACGTTCCAGAACAGAGCTGTGGTGTGTGTGGCTAAGGGTGGGGTGGGGAGAGGTTTGTAGTCTGTAGTCTCCAAAATTAGGTGCTCAAGTGAGCAGGTATGCAACCTGGAGACCCCAGATGGAACATGACCCTCAGTTCAGCCCTCCGGGGACAGGACCTAAACAGAGCCTTTGTTCGATGTTTGGCACATTGTTCCCAAGGCAGCCGTGGTCTGGTGTGGGGACACATATGACACCCTCAGGGAAAACTGGGCTTGGAAGAAGCAGCTGGTCCAGGCCATGCAGGAGAAACAGAGGTGATGGTGTGTTCTTTCAGCAGGCAAAGCTGCTCCCTGCACACCAGGATGCTTCTACCAGACCAAAGTCCTTTTGGAAAAGGAAGAGCAGCTCTCCTGGCTGGTCCTGGCTATGAGCAGACCCTTTTATATGCCAGCTTGTTGTGAGAAATTGGCTCCTATTGACTGTCAGATGACTGCTTTGATCTGATTTTGTGGAGTGGCGTAGTTTTGTAAGAAGTCAGGTAAGTACCGAGACAGTACATTTGCTTCCAGCTAGAAGCCTCGGCAGGAATTGAAGCTCTAACAATAATAACATCAGTTCTGCTCGTTATCTCATTTAATCCTCAGAGCCTCCCCACAAGGGAGGTGCTAATACTAACCCCAAATCATGCTTGTGCAAATTGAGGCACCGAGAGGTGGAGTCCTGTTCCCAAGGCTACAAAGCCCGCAAGTGGCCCATTTGGGATTCAGACCAAAGCCTCTCGTTGAGTTTTATCTACACTAGCTGTAGGACCTCAGCAAATCTCCTTACTCCATTTGAGGGCCAGTCTCCAAATGTTTTACATTGTACCTCATGATGTTTATCGGTTTTAGGGGAGAATCACATTAATTTTAATAGTCATTTCTAGAGAACCCACTGCATTCATTCAGGACATTACATATCAAAGAGAAATTGCCCAGAACAATGCCTGGCACCAGATGGGTTCATTCAGCTGAGTATGAAAGTGAATATGTCAGTCTTTGCCTTTCGCAACACCCAGACCTTGGTGGCTCACTGGTAAAGAAGTGAAGTGAAGTCACTTAGTTATGTCTGACTCTTTGTGACCCCATGGACTGTAGCCTACCAGGCTCCTCAGTCCATGGAATTTTTCAGGCAAGGGTACTGGAGTGGGTTGCCATTTCCTTCTCCGGGGGAATCTTCCCGATCCAGGGATCAAACCCAGATCTCTCCCATTGCAGGCCAACGCTTTACTGTCTGCGCCACCAGGGAAGCCCCAGTGATAAAAAATCTGCCTGCAATGCAGGAGACCTGAGAGACGTGGGTTCAATCCCTGGGTTGGGAAGATCCCCCGGAGAAGGGCATGGCAACCTACTTCAGTATTCTTGCTTGGAGAATCCCATGGCCCAAGGAGCCTGGCGGGTTATAGTCCATGGGTAGCAAAGAGTTGGACATGCCTGGATTAACTAAGCATGCACGCACTGTTCACTGGCCCCCAAGGTGCTCGGAGTAAATTCCAAACTGCTCCCCAAGCCTATGAGGCTACACCTGCCCTCATTCCTGCCCACTCTTGACCTTATTTCCTAATGCCCCTCTCCCACTCAGCTCCAGCTACCCTGGCAAGCTGTCCTCCTTAAGATCCCCAAGTAACGTCCCATCTGCCTGGGATGTCTTTGTCACTTTGTCATCTTTGTCACTGGGATGACTCCCTGACTTCATTCAGGCTTGTGCACAAATATCTCCTCAGGGAGGTTTTCCCTGACAATGTCACTGAAATAGAACCCTCACCACATATTTTCTATAATTTTTCTTCCTAGTATGTTTCATTGCCTAAAGTTTATTATTTATTTATTAAATAAAAAATTATTATTTTACAATTATAAATTTATTAAATAAATAAATTTATTTATTATTTTCCAGCCTCATCTGTTCAATCTCTAGACTGTAAGCTCTATAAGGCTATGGACTTCGTCTTGCTTTTTCTCTAGGGTCTAGAACTATGCCTGACACATATGAATCAGATATATTTACACACATACAAATATACATGCACACATACAACTATATATACAGAGGACGAGATGGTTAGATGGCATCATGGACTCAATGGACACAAGTCTGAGCAAGCTCCAGGAGATGGTGAAGGACAGGGAAGCCCGGTGTCCTGCAGTCCATGGGGGTCACAAAGAGTCAGACATGACTGAGCAAATGAATAACAACAAATATACATGCACAATGTAGATACCTGTATAGATATAAATGTGTACACATAGAAAGCTGTATTAAGAGACACATATATATAAACATATGTGTGCATTTATTGAATGAGATAATTAATATTAATATAATGCTACTGTGATCACAATTTTAACACAGTTCAGTTCAGTCGCTCAGTCATGTCTGACACTTTGGGACCCTCATGGACTGCAGCACGCCGGGCCTCCCTGTCCATCACTAACTCCTGGAGCTTACTCTAACTCATGTCCACTGAGTCAGTGATACCATTCAACCATCTCATCCTCTATCATCCCCTTCTCCTCCCGCCTTCAATCTTTCCCAACATCAGGGTCTTTTCAAATGAGTCAGTTCTTCACATCGGGTGGCCAAAGTATTGGAGTTTCAGCTTCAGCATCAGTCCTTCCAATGAATATTCAGGACTGATTTCCTTTAGGATGGGCTACTTTGATCTCCTTGCAGTCCAAGGGACTCTTAAGAGTCTTCTCCAACACCACAGTTCAAAAGCATCAATTCTTTAGCACTCAGCTTTCTTTATAGTCCAACTCTCATATTCATACATGACTACTGGAAAAACCATAACTTTGACTAGGCAGGCCGTTGCTGGCAAAGTAATTTCTCTACTTTTTAATATGCTGTCTCGGTTGGTCATAACTTTTCTTCCAAGCAGCAATCATCTTTTAATTTCATGGCTGCAGTGATGGTTAATTTTATGGTCAACTTGACTGAGCCATGCAGGGTCCAAGTATTTGCTTGAACATTATTCTGAGTGTGTCTTGGAGGGCATTTCTGAATGAGATTAACATTTGAGTCAATAGACTGAGTAGAGCAGATTGCCCTTTACCATGTGGGTGGGCCCCACCCAATCTACTGAAGACCTGGATGGAAGAGAATCTGGGTGAGGGAGAATTCACTCTCTGCCTGGTTTCAAGCTGGGACATTGAGTGCCTATGGCACTTGGACTGGAACTTACACCATCACCACTCCTGGCTCCAGGCCTTTGGACATGGACCGGAACCACACCACTGGCTCTCTTGGGCCATTAGTTTAGATATGGCAGATTATGGGTCTTTTCATCCTCCTTCATCACCCAAGACAAACCTTTGTAATAAATCTCTTTCCCCATAATGTCTATCTCTTATTGACTCTGTTTTTCTGGAGAATGCTTACACAACACATTTTATAGTTTTTAAGGCAATTACTCTGATCTTTTTTAAATTATGTATTATAAAAGTAGTCGTGTATGAATGTGAGAGTTGGACCATAAAGAAGGCTGAGCGCCAAAGAACTGATGCCTTTGAACAGTGGTGTTGAAGACTCTTGAGAGTCCCTTGGACTATAAGGAGATCAAACCAGTCAGTCTTAGAGGAGGTCAATCCTAAATTTTCATTGCAAAAACTGATGCTGAAGCTGAAGCTCCAATACATTGGCCACCTGATGAGAAGAGCCAACTAATTGGAAAAGACCCTGATGCTGGGAAAGATGGAAGGCAGGAGGAGAAGGGGATGACAGAGGATGAGATGGGTGGATGGCATCACTGACTCAATGGACATGAGTTTGGGCAAGATTTGGGAGATGATGAAGGACAGGGAAGTCCTACGTGCTGCCGTCCATGGGGTCACAAAGAGTTAGACATGACTGGGGCAGTGAAAAATAACAACAAATATAGATGTAGTATTTTGCAGAAATTTAGAAAGTTAAAAGAACTTTTTAAAAAATTTACATTTTTATTTTTTTATTTATGGGTGTGCTGGGTCTTTGTTGCTGCCCAGGCTTTTCTGCAGTTGCAACAAGGGGTGGGGAGGCTACTCCTTAGCTGTGATGTAAGGGCGTCTCATTGCGGTGGCTTCTCTTGTGGCAGAACACAGGATCTAGGGCACCCAGGCTTCAGCAATTGCAGTTCCTGGGCTCTACAGCACAGACTCAGTAGTTGTGGTACAGGGGCTTTGTTCCCCCATGACATGTGGGATCTTTTCAGATCAGGGCTTGAACCCGTGTCTCTGGCATTGGCAGGCAGATTCTTTACCACTGAGCCACCACGGAAGACCTAAAAAAAAAATCTTGATAACCCCACTATTCAAATCCAACTATTATACATGTTTTATTGCATTTCCTTCCAGCATTTCTCTACCCATACAATTGTTGCTTTTCAAGATGTAATTATACTGTATATAATTTTATATCATCATTTTTTCATATTAAATTATAGACACTTCTCATTGCTAGTTTAGTCTTCATAACCATCATTTCTAATATCTTCCAAGTGGAGAGTATATGTGCCATCATTGATTTAAATTCCCCCTGCTTGTTGAAAATTTAATTTGTTTCCATTTTTCATTATTACAGCAATAAACATCTGCTGACATAAAGTGTTTTCCATATTTAGAATTATTTCCTGAAGATAAATTGTCAAAAGTGGAACAATTGCATCAAAGTGTACTGCTTTACTTAAGGCTCTTGCTACAAACTTCCACAAAGTTTTCTAAAGAGGTCTTTTCAATTTATATTCTCCCAAACAGAATATGAGCCTGTCCATTGCACACACATTGTAAATTCTCTCCCAGTAAGCTCTCTCCCAGGATGAAATCGAATGACCACATATATTGGGAGAATCTCGTCTCTGGAAGTCCCAGGAAGCCTCGGGGTCTCCTTTCCTGGCTTTCTCACCGCGTCCCAAGGCTCTCTGCTCCAAGCAGCAGAACCACATCTGTGAAATGGCCTAAACCTTGGGCAGTGAGTCATTCCCTAGCCAAGAGGAAATCCTGCGGTGGGGCTGTCTCTAAAAAGCTTTGTGTTTTTCCATTTGGTCCATCCTCAGTGAGTCAGGCAGGCAGCTGCTGCAACCCCAGATCCAGGCATCACATTGTCCTCCCACCACCCAGCACGCCAGAGGGCACGTTCTCCTTTGGCCAACTCCTTGGCTGGGTCGACACCATGGAGTCATGCATTCTTCAATCTGGGGTACATTTTGGAGGTTCCCATGACTCCTCTTTGCTCCATAGCTTCCTAGAATGACTCACAGAACTCGGGAGGGTGCAATACTTACAACAGCAGTTTTATAAAGGACAGAGTTCAGAACAGCCAGATGAAGATGTAAATAGGGCAGGGACCAAGAGAGTCCTGAATGCAATGCTCCTGTGCTTTCTCCCCATTGAATCAGGACCTGTCACTCTCCCAACAAATGTCTTCCCCACCCAGGATGCTCCAACAAGCTTCACTATCCAGCTTTATACTGAAGCCTTAGGAGCTTCCCATGTAGTTCAGTCAGTAAAGAATCTGCCTGCAATGCAGAAGACCTGAGTTCGATTCCTGGATCGGGAAGGTCCTCTGGAGAAGGAAATGGCAACCCACTCCAGTAATCTCACCTGGAGAATCCCATGGATAGAGGAGCCTGGCTACAGTCCATGGGGTCGCAAGAGTTGAATACAATTTAGTAACTAAACCAGCACCATTGTGTAGACATGATTGACAAATCGTGGCCACGTGGCTGAACTCAGCCTCCAGCACGCTTTCCTTCTCTAGAAGATCAAGCTGGCTCAAAGTCTCAACCCTCTAATCATGTGGTTGGTCTTTGCAGGGACCAGTCCTCATCTTGAAGTATCTAGAGGCCAAACATGAGTCATCTCATGATTTTAAGTTAAGGTGTGGCCCAAGGGATCCATGGTAAAACAGACAATTTTATCACTTGGGAAATTACAAGGGTTTTAGAAGCTCAATACTAGGAACCCCGGACAAAAACCAGACAAATACTTAACTCTGCAGCACCAGTTCATGTCTGTTGACATCCCAAGAATGCTCTCTCTTTGTCACAGATAGTGCTACCACCTGGATTAATGGTCCGTTTTTATGACTTCTGTTCTCTATGATATGATGAGCACTGGGAAGAAAGATTTCCCATTGAGCCTGTGACTACTGTTGTTCAGGTGCTAAGTTGTGTCTGACTCTTTGCAACCCCATGGACTGCAGCACATCAGACTTCCCTGTCCTCCACTATCTCCCAGAGTCTGCTCAAATTTATGGCCATTGAGTCGGTGATGCCATCCAACCGTCTTATCCTCTGTCACCCCCTTCTCCTCCTGCCCTCAATCTTTCCCAGCATCAGGGTCTTTTCTAATGAGTTGGCTCTTCGCATTAAGTGGCCAAAGTATTGGTGCTTCAGCTTCAACATCAGTCCTTCCAATGTATATTCAGGGTTGGTCTCCTTTTGGATTGACTGGTTTGTGGTTATCTCTAATCTTTTTTCTGTTCCTGCATGGGAACAAGGGAGATTTTTATTCAAATTGTATGAATATTCTAGTAAAGATGTATAAATATGCACAATTCTTTTGGTCAAAGTTATTGCTTGATGTTTTGTAATTAACTGCCATTCTGCTTTTTACTTATGCTTCCCTTATGTTTCAAACTTGTAATTGCTGGCTTGGAGAAATGCCACTGATTTTTATGTATTTATTTTCTCTTTGGTTTCTTTACTCATGAACTCATTAATTCTAATAGCATTTTGGTTGATTTATTTGGATTTTTTAAAGTACTAAAATATCATCCTCATATGATATCTTTTTTAATACTTGCAGCCCTTATTTTTGGCTTAGACTTTATTAGACTGTTCTGGTCATGGAGAATAAAATTAAATAGTAGCTTGATTTTATTCTTGTCAATACCAAAACTTCTGGTGCTTTATCATTAAGCACAACGTTGGCTGTTTTGAAATGCTTTGCCATGCTAATGGTGTAGACTTCAAGTTCTTACATATTTAGCATTTTTATTATTAATCTATGTTAACTTTTATTTATTGGTATTTAACATCTTTAATTTTTGCATGTAATTTATCTTTAGGAAGCTAGTAACAGAATTTATTTTGTATTTTTTGTATAAAAGTAGTATGCCTTGGAGTTATCTTTCTAGAATGTGGGGTCATCTTTAACAGTCAATTCTATCGTTTTTATAAAATCAAAGGTGCTTGTAGTCAAAACTATGTTTTTTCCAGTAGTCATGTAGGGATGTGAGAGTTGGACCTTAAAGAAGGCTGAGTGCCAAGGAACTGATGCTTTTGAATTGTGGTGTTGGAGAAGACTCTTGAGAGTCCTTTGGACCACAAGGAGATCAAATCAGTCAATCCTGGAGGAAATCAACCCTGAAGTTTCATTGGAAGGACTCATGCTGAAGGAGAAGCTCCAATACCTTGGCCACCAGATGTGAAGAACTGACTCATTTGAAAAGACCTTGATGCTGGGAAAGATTGAAGGCAGGAGGAGAAGGGGATGACAGAGGATGAGATGGTGGGATGGCATCACTGACTCAATAGACGTGAGTTTGAAGAAACTCCAGGAGATATGAAGGACAGAGGAGACTGGCAAGCTGCAGTCGTGGGATTGCAAAGAGTTGGACATGACTTAGAGACCGAACAACAACAAGAACAGTTTAAGAACCCTTCCAGATATTTTGACAGGTATCTTTTTGCATGAGCTCTACCTTCCTAACAGATTCAGGGTTCCGCTGTTTGCCGCAGGTGAAACCAGATAAACTGCAAGGTCTGCTCTAGCACTTTGTAAAGAGTCAGTGACATCACATAGGCTGTGTTTTAGGAAACAAAAGTCCCACCATATCAGGGCCAGGAATCTGTGACCCACGGGCTAAATCCCACTCCTTACCACTGGTTTTTGTAAATATAGTTTTATTAGAATACAATCTTTTTTATTTTTTGCTTCATCACATAACTTTTTGTACAAAAGAAAATGTGTAATATTTGTGAAAATCATAGTCATGATAATAAAACAAACAAAATAAATCCCACTGGTGATTTAAACATCATCCCAGTGCTCCTCCCATATCCTCTTCCTCCCTCTTAAATGTAAATATTCCCCTGAAACTGGTGTTAATGACTTCCTTGTCTTTGGGGAGGTAATTTTTCCATGTGTGTATGTGTCCCCAAACAGTGCATTATCTAATTTTGCTCATTTATGACTTTTATAAGAATGAAATTGCTCTCCATTTTTCAACTGAATATGATGCTTCTAATATTCACCCAGGTGGATGTTCTGTTGTAGTTCATTTATTTTCCCTGATGTGTAGTTTTCCATCGCACTAATAGATCACAATTTATCACTCCACTCTGCCAGCGTGATTTGTTCCTAGTTTTCTCGTTATGACAAAGAAGACTGCTGTGAACGTTCTTACATGAGTCTCCAGACGCACATGGACAGCAGATTCGAGAAACAGAACCCCTGAATAACAAAGCATGTGCCTGTTCTGCTTTGTAAGATGTTGCCAAGTTGTTTTCCAGAGTGTCTCTGCCTATGGATCACAGTCACTGATGTCCATTCACGCAGGAGTCATCAATGGCTGTTTTTGCCTTATACGAAGAATTAAGTAATTGCAAAATAGATGGTATGGCCCACATAGCATAAAATATTTACTAACTAGGCCTTCCAGAGAAGTTCACCTGTTATAAATATCAATCAGCCTTCTGAGAAAAAAGAAAAGGGAAGAAGCGATTCTACCATCAAAAAAGCTCAAGAAGTGGTATAACTCCTGGTAAAAATTTAAATTTTACTCTGAGTTAAAAAAAAAAAAATCTGGCATCCTCTATAAAGATAAAACATACATATATGTGTGTGAGCTCACAAATATATATTGATATATATATATATATATATATATCAATTTGATTTTATACCATTATTGTACAAAGTTTTTCAAGCTACGAATCTGTTTTTCATTGAAGAAATATTTGTATCTCTCAGCACACTGATATTTGTGGGTTTTGTGTGTTTTTGATAGAAATTGAAAGTGTTGCTCAGTCATGTCTGACTCTTTGAGACCCCATGGACTGCAGCCTGCCAGGGTCCTCTGTCCATGGGATTCTCCAGGCAAGAATACAGAAGTGGGTTGCCATTCCTTTCTCCAAGGGATCTTCCCAATCCAGGGGTCGAACCTGAGTCTCCTGTGTCTCCTGCATTGTAGGCAGCTTCTTTACCACTGAGCCACCAGGGCTGTCTTATGACTGCCATACACTTGTATATTTCTTCTTCTTATCCTCCCATTTCTTAACCTCTTAATCTGTTTGTGTGTTAGTCACTCACTCAGTCATGTCTGACCCTTTGTGACCCTATGGACTGTAGCCCAATAGGCTCCTCTGTCCATGGGATTTTCCAGGAAAGAATACTGGAGTGGTTGCCACTTCCTTCACCAGGGAATCTTCCCAACCCAGGGATTGAATCCAAGTCTCCCGTATTGCAGGCAGACTCTCTACCGATTGAGCCACCAGGGAAGCCCCCTTGATCTGGTTGATGGCATTTTAAAAATTACTTTTACAATTTTACTTCTGGTTCCTCTCTGATCTGTTAGCCACAGAGATGATTTGCAGTGACCATAGCTGCTGCTACAGTCAGCTCTGATTCATGATAATGGATAATATTATAATATTATCATTATCATCACGCTCGTAGTATTCACAAGGCAGCCATTGGGGAGGCCACATACAGAGGATGCTTCTTGGAAGTCAGGAAAAGAAACAGTGGTCCCACCTAACTCTGACCTTGTCAAGTCAAGTTTCTTGACTTCTATTAGCTGACTTGTTTCTCTTTTACAGAAATAAGAATTGCTGCCTGACCAGATGAGGAGGCTAACATGAGTAAATGCTTGTGGCATGGCTAGGCTGTTTCCTACAACATAGCAAATGCTTACCAAGAGCACAGAATTGCTGACACCATCAAAAGAAGGTTTTCAATTGAGGTTGAGAACGTGAATTCACATGTGGGTTCCGTCCCCAGGCCCCCCTCTTTCCCACTTCTGTCATACAAATAAGTTTCTCCACCTCTTCTCCCACCTGGAAAATGAGGATAATCATGGCTGCACAGGGTTCTCCTGAGGATTTAACAAGATGAGCATGAAAAATGCTGGATATCCAGTAAATGAGAATTACTACACGCATTATTAACATTATGGTCATAGAGGCATCATGCTAGAGTAAAAAGAACAGTGAATCATGCATCATAGGATTCTGCTTCTAGTCCTAACTTACCACGTGTCCATGGTCTGGTTATCTAGTTTCTCTGAGCTTCCATTTCTACGTCCTTATTTATCTTTATTGAAACAGAGTTGCTACAGACCACTTCCCATCAGTTTTAGGTTTTTAGGTTGTCTTCAGATAATGGACCCTTTTACTGCCTGATCCAGGATGAGCCTCTCCCACTGCTGGGATGGACTGGGTACCCACAGACGACGTACAACTTCTATGAACTTTGGCCACATCTGTGTTTATCCTTCTTATGGATTCTTGGACAGTCAACTGACTCTTCTATAAAACAGATGTACTAATCGCTTCCTAATAGGATTCTTTTGAAAAATAAGTAAGAAGAGAATATAATACTTTAAAAGCTTGGTAATAGCATAAACCATTATTAGTTTAAGGGTAAAGATGGTCCTGTTCATCTTTTTTAGGTTTAGCAATGAAACAATGGCAGGAGATTTGTTGATATTTGTAAAAATGATTGAGTGGAATCTCTTGTCTTTGAACCTCACTCATTTCACAGGTGATCCTTAGGACCTCAGAAGATGTAAAGGTATCAGGAAAGATAAGACATTGTTCCCACCCACCTTCCCCCAGGTTGTCCTTTAGATGGACACTGTGGGTTGGGTCCTAGATGGGCAGTAAGAGGAAAGGAGTTTTTTACACTGAGTTCTTGTCTGGAGGGGGATCCACTATCTCACCTATAGAATCTGCTTCCTGAATTCAGCTTTCTGCTGGAAAGACAAGGTGGCCA
Source organism: Dama dama (assembly GCF_033118175.1). Classification (NCBI taxonomy): domain Eukaryota; kingdom Metazoa; phylum Chordata; class Mammalia; order Artiodactyla; family Cervidae; genus Dama; species Dama dama. The sequence continues at coordinate 7,164,338 of NC_083686.1, read as the reverse complement.
GAGCAGGGATCTGAAGGCAGCTGGGCAGGAGTTCCAATCCAATTTTACTGCTTATGGGCTGTGTGATTCTGGACATTTTAATCAGCATCTCTGAACATAACTACTCTTCCCCACCAATGGGTGTAATATACTTTTTTGTGATCAGTTAATACAGCAACTTAATATCTAGAGCACAGTCAGGGCTCAATAAATATTAACTTGTTAATGCCTCTTTCAAATCTTTTTGTGTGGTGTGGGGAGAGAGTGGGAGAAGGAGGAAAGAGAGAGAACAAGAGAGACAAAGACTCCAAAGACAAGTCACGTTGTGTCTGCAGAACCCAGCAGGTTTCTTGGGAAAGCCATAAAGAGCAAGAAGCACCTCTCTCCCCAGGCTGTGTCCATGGCCACGGGTTCATCCCTACTGTTTGCAGATGTGAAATTCGGGAATGGCAAATATTAGGCCGAGGCAAATGTGGCTTTTGTGACTTTCTTTGGGGCTGCTTTCTGAGAAGTGTCTCTTTGTGTGCCAACTCTCCACCTCTGCCTGTTCCCTGGCCTCGGAATGTGCCCCCACAGAAGAGACTGAATAGTCTCCCGGGTGATGAAGATGTCCTTGGCTTAGACTGTGCTGATCTGGGCCTGAATGGCTGGTCTGGGATTAGTGAGCAGGAACTCCTGATGTTCAACGGAGCTCTGGCCTCAAGATGACATGAACGGTGAGAGCGCCCAACAGGCTGGCTGGCTCCTTGCCCCCATCCAGGATTTCAGTTTATTTTCATTTGCAAGGCATTTGGCTCAGAGGACACGGGGTCTTTGATTACGGTGTTGGGTGGCATATCTTCAACCCTTGAGAATCCTCCTGTGATGAACTGAATGTTTGTGTCCTCCTCAAATTTTTATGTTGAACCGTTAGCTCCCAAAGTGGTGGTATTAGGAGATGAGGCCTTTGGGAGGTAATTAGGATATCAGATGAGGTGATGAGGTAATGAGGATGGTGCCTTTGTGATACAACGAGTGCCCTTATAAGAAGTGATCATGGAGCTTGCTTTCTCTCTCTCTTTCTCTTAACCATGTGAAGATAAAGTAAACAGACAGCCTTCTGCAGAAAATTCTTACCAGGAACCAAATATGACAAAAACTTCATCTTGGATTTCCCAGTTTCCAGACTGTGAGAAATAGATTTCTGCTGTTTTAACCACCCAGTGTATATTTTCTTATAGTAGCTAGCTACATAAAAATTATCACAGTATTTCAGCCTACAATACCCATTTATTTTCTCAGTTTTGTAGATCTAAAGTTCTTTTGCTTAGTTTACCTTAAGACTGAAATGGAGGTGTCAACCAGTCTGAGTTCTCACTGGAGGCTGTGGGAAAAAATCTGCTTCCAAACAAATTCAGTCTCCTGGCAGTATTCACTTCCTTGTGGCTGTAGGACTGAGGTCCCCATTTTCTTTTTGACTGTCAACCAGACTCACTCACACCTTTTAGAGGCCATCTGAATACCTTTCCATGTGCCCCCTCCATCGTCAACTCATCAAAGGAGAATTTTTTGTGTGCTCAGCCTCCCTCACACTTTGAATCTCTGTCTTCCTCTGCCTTTGACCCTTAAACTCAGCTCTGATTAGGCCAGGCTCCAGATAACCTCCTCATCTTAATGAAAACTAATTCAAGACCTTTATTATATCTGAAAAATCCCTTCACATCAGGACTTAGATTAGTGTTCACTGGAGACTAGGAGGAGGTGTGCGTACACTGGGGTCTGAGAAGCCCAGTTGTTGCTATTCAATCACTAAGTCACGTCTGACTCTTTGAGACCCCATGGACTGCAGCATGCCAGGCTCCCCTGTCTTTCATCATCTCCCAGAGCTTGCTCAAACTCAAGTCCATTGAGTTGGTGATACTGTCCAACCATCTCATCTTCAATCATCCCCTTTTCCTCCTGCCTTCAGTCTTTCCCAGCATCAGGGTCTTTTCCAATGGGCCACCTTAAAATTCTGCTCACCACACCACGCTTCCCTCCTCTCCAATAATAGCACCAGATAAGGCCTCAAAGTTTTACCATTCAGTGATGTCCAGTTGGCAAGTAAGATGCCCTTGACCTTCAAAAGTGATGCTCTTAATTCACCTCTTTAACTTGGCTTCCAAAGAGGGTGGATGTTTCTTCTCATCTTCTGTGTTCTCTGGTCTCATTCTCACAGCTTGAGGAGTGTTGCAGCATGATGCTTGGGCAAATATCGAGGCAGAGGCTAATTCTGCCACCTCTCAGGGATTCCCTGGGCATGATGCTTGATCCTCCTTTTTGGAGGTTTCATGTAGCATGGGAGAGACTGGAGCTTCCTTATCCTAAATTTTTTGTGACATTGTTATTAAATAGAATAAGACTACCTTAGATATAGGGTTCAGGGAAGGAAGAAAAGGATCATTCACATTGAATGAAACCTTTAGAATAATAGTCTGTTTCCTTTGCTTGAAAAGTGACAACACCATCAGACAACACAAGTCTATACTTGCCTGTTTCCATTATGGAAGGATGGATGTGGCAGCCTGGGCGAGTCATTTCTCCTCTCTTTAAACATTTCTTTGTGAACAACTTTCCACCTGTCAGAGAGGTGCCAACTGGAAGAAGAACACAGAGTTCCCACTGTGTTAACAATGTTTCATTCCTTTACTTGGGTGTATAATATTCACTGTTATTTTTATTCATTTGCATATGTCTAGAAATTTTTATCCTGGCAAAATGCCCCCGTGGAGCCCTATAACTTCATATTAACCTGTTTAAATCTGTGTCTACTGAACTTAAGAGCCAAAGAGAACAGGAAGATCACCTTGGTATCCCCAAGCACATACATGGTGTCTAGAATAGTATTGGTTGTAAAGATCTATTTGTAGACTAAGTGGACACCAGTTTGGTGGTTTGTCAAGTTGTCTTACCTTTGTCCTTCCCATTCTCCAAATTCTACCCAAGCCTTTAACTGAGCTCAGGATGTCCCTTCCCTAAGTCTTGAGATTTTCACCAATGAGCACAGTCCCTGTTGGCATCTCTCAGACTGGTACAGATATTCTGTACCACCATCCCTGCATGCAACTGTTCCATCCAAAAACAAGGACCCTTCCATGATTTTCCCTTTCCATCCTCCCCTCCATGAACTGCACACATAGCCAATCTTGTTAATGACACTTCCCGAAGACATTCCCAAGTGACCTATGCTTCTCCATGCCCATTCTTGTCAGTCCTTAAGAGGCCAGCTTTGAGACAAACATCCTAACTTCTGCTCCGTCCAAGCAACTCCCTAACACCAAAATCCCAACAGGTTTACGCCTGAATGATACCCAGTCATGTCATCAGGGTACATGCATTTCTAGTTAATCTTAGAAAATAGGCTAAGAAATGTTATCCAATATTAGTTTCAAAGATTTTGTGGCCACCCATTTCATAGCTTGGAAATACTAAAAAATATCATATGTGGACACATATATGTGGAATCTAGAAAGATGGTACAGGCAAACCTATTTGCAAGGCAGGAACAGAGACACAGATGTTGAAAGAGAACATGTCGAGAGGGGAAGGGAGGGGATGGACTGGGAGATGGAGATCAGCATGCATACATGCGTAAAGCAGATGGCTAGTGGGAACCTGCTCTACAGTATAGAGAGCTTCCCTCGCGAGGTGCTCTGGGATGACCGAGAAGGGTGGGCTGGAGGGGTGGGAGGAGGGAGGTCCAAGAGAGAGGGGACGTATGTATACATATGACCGGGTCACTCTGTTGTACAGAAGAAGCTAACACAACATTGTAAAGCAACTAAGTAAGTAATTAAGTGTTAGTCACTCAGTCGTGCCCAACTCTTTGCGACCCCATGGACTGCAGCCCACCAGGCTCCTCTGTCCATGAGATTTTCCAGGCAAGGATACTGGAGTGGGTTGCCATTTCCTTCTCCATGGGATCTTCCCAACCCAGGGATCGAACCTGCGTCTCCTGCACTGCAGGCAGATTCTTTACCGATTGAGCCACAAGGGAAGCCCAACTAAACCTCAATTCAAATAAAAAAAAAGAGAGAGAAATTGCAGCCCTGAATGATGAAGGATGGCTGAGTCTCCTTGCATGGCCCTGACACCCCAGGGTTGTGCCTGACAACCAGGCGCATATACGCATGGTCATGGCCCTGGGCAGCACACTTGGAGCCCAGGACTCCCCTATCGCCCTGGCAACTATCCAGTTTCTGCCATGGGGACCACATTCCAGAGCTGGGGAAATAGAATCAAAAGTGGGGAGCAGGTCCACAAGGCAACGTCAGAGCTAAGAGGGCGTCAAGGTTGTGGTAAAGGGGGTGGGCTTTATACTAAGCAGCAAAGCAGAGAGGGCTCCTGGGCAATCGCCCGCAGCTCAGGTGAGCAGTTCACCTTTGAGGTTTGGCCTGTGGGACAGCAGAACCACAATCCCATCTTGAAGGGCAGGATGGAGAACTGGATCAGGCCTGTAGACAGGATCCTGGCATCCAACAGCAAAGACGAGGGCCTAGAATATACTAGAATAGAAGTTGGGTTTATTCTAGTATAAATTCTAGAATACATTTATATTAGATATGTATTCTAGTATATAGAGAATATATATGTATTCTATATATACTAGAATAGAGCCTGGTGGCTCAGATGGTAAAGAATCTGCATCTAGTGCAGGAGACCCGGGGTTCCATCCCTGGATCAGGAAGATCCCCTGGAGAAGGGAATGACTACCCACTCCAGCATTTTTGCTTGGAGAATCCCCTAGACAGAGGAGCTTTGAGGGCTACCGTCCATGGGGTGGCAAAGAGTCAGACACAGTTATGGCTAGAACTCAGAGGAAAGAGCAATCCAGTAGGTCTGAGGAGGGTTCATGGAGAATTCCGCAACCGAGCAATCTTTAAGGAGGTCACCGAACAAGGAATAGGAGCTGACTTTTCAGGTGGAGAGGAGAGCCTGGGTACAAGGCACAAAAGCAGGGCTTCAGGGCTGGGGTGTTGGGGAGAGGTGGGTGGGCAGTGGGTACACTGGTAAGTTGTGATGGGCTCCTGGAGCTCAGGAATGAAGGATGGTCTGATCACTGGTGATGGTCAGGAGGAGTCACACTTGGAATGTAGAGACACACGTCTGGAGCGGGGACGCCACGCTGCAACACTACCATGGGGATACTTGAGGGGGAGAGGATGCCCCAGGGGATGGCAGTTCAGAATCTGCCCCTGAGACTTCCCATGGGTCTCTCTTCTGGGTCCCCTGGCACCCCAAGCTCACCTCTTCCACTGTAGAGTCTACCACCGAAGCTCTGTATTTCTGTTTATTGTTTCATGGTGTGAGAGTCTAGCTTTCTTTCTAGGATACTCAGAGCCTAGAGACCAGTTGAATTCATTTTATTAATTTATTTAGTTGGCTGCACCTGGTCTTCATTGTGCATGCAGGATTTTTAGTTTTGGCCTGTAAACTCCGTTGTGGTGTGCGCGATCTAGTTCCCTGACCAGGGATCGAACTCAGGTCTCCTGTGTTGGATGCACAGAGTCTTAGCCACTGGACCACCAGCAAAGTCCCAAGACCAGTTAGATTTAAACAAACAGAAAACTCTGCAAATCACCTATAGTCCAGTCCTTGCCCACCCCACCCCCACCCCCCAGCAAAGAAGCTCTGTAAACCACTCGGTGAATGTCCTTTGGGCATTTTTCCCTATGTGTTCCTTTGTGTGTGGTGTCTGCAGTCAAAATTGGCTTCAAATATACATGTCCTTTTCCAGCCTGATTTTTTTCACCTCACAATGTTTATATTGGAACTGTATGCCGATATTCACTCGTATCCACCTATACCATAGCATTTAGCAGCTGCCTGGTGTTTCACAGCATAGTTTTGGTCACCAATCTGTGGCCTCTGAAATATTAGGTTGTTTCAAATAGTTCATTTTTATAAATAAGGTACAGTGAGTACCCCTGTATGCATACCTTTTCACATTTGTCTAAATATTTTTTTAGGATACATCCCCAGAAGTGAATTTGTTTCATTAGAGATATATACAATTAAGGATTTAGAACATACTGCTAAATTATACTTTGGAAAGTTTATCTCTGTTGAGCAGTATCTGAAGCTGCCCATTTCCCCCATAGTCTCATAGTCTAACAAACACTGAAAATTATGAATTTTTTTTCTCCCACGCTAATAAGCAAACCATGGGATTAAGTTATTATTTTATGGTGAATTGTGGTGGATTTTTTTTTTTTTTTTTTTGCTATAGATGAGCATCTCTTGGACTGCAAGGAGATTAAATGAGTCAATCCTGAATATTCATGGGAATCAACCCTGAATATTCATGGAAGGACTGATGCTGAAGATGATGCTCCAATACTTTGGCCACCTGATGCGAAGAGCCGATTCACTGGAAAAGACTTTGATGCTGGGAAAGACTGAGGGCAGGAGGAGACGAGGTAACAGAAGCTGAGATGGTTGGATAGCATTACCGACTCAGTGGACACGAGGTTGAGCAAGATTTGGGAGATGGTGAAGGACAGGGAGGTCTGGAGTGCTGCAGTCCATGGGGTTGCAAAGAGTCAGACACAATTGGAAGACTGAACAACAACAACAATCTTCTTCATGTGTTAATTGACCATTTATATTTTTTTTCCTTTTGGAAATGCCCAGCTCTCTGCCTATATTTCTATTGGGGTATTTGCCTTTGTTTTCTTAATGATAAATAAAAATATTTTTATAAAAATAAACTTCTGTCATTTACGCGGCAAACAAAACTTATTCCAGTTTGTCTTTGACACACTAACTTTGTTTGTGGCGTTTTAAACTTTTTGGAATCTGTTTCGTGTGATGCAGTCATATTTAGCCCCTGTCTCTTTTATGGTTCCTGCTTTCGGGGTCAGGCTTGAGCGTCCGTCCCCACCCTGCGTATCAGGTCAATGTAAACCAGATGTCAGTGCAGTCAGTCCAGCCGTGGCAACTGCAGCCACAGGCTCCGTGCGGAGGAAGCTCAGTCCATTCACTGGTTTCCCCAATAAATCCACTCACACCAATTGTTTGGTGGAAGCTGGCAGAGGGCAGGGTGGGAGGCTTCAGGAGGAAGGAAACACCACCATTAAGTGCAAGCATCACACCATCTTTTTCTCTTTTGCCAAATCTCCCTTTAATGTCTGTCTCTAGGGAGCACCCAACGTTCTTTTATTATGTAAAGCAAACAATGAACCATCTTTTGATAGGTAAGGATTCTTCGAGGGTCCTGACCTGTACCCCAAGAAGTTTATCAAACATTTCTGCCTGCAGGACTTCCTGGCGGTCCTGCCTTCCAAAGCAGGGGAAGCAGGTTCGAACTCTGTTCAGGGAACTAAGATCCCACATGTCTCGGGGCAACTAAGCCACAATTAAGCCCAATCAAGGCTGCTAGAGAGTCCAGGCACCAAACAAAGATCCCACAACTAAGACCCAACACAGCCAAATTAAAACAAAACAAACAAAAATTCTGCCAAACAAGTATGTTGCTGTCCTCTGAAACATTTTGGTGAATACATTTTTCTCCAAGCCATAAATAGCACAAATCCAATCATGTAAATCTGTTACCATATTTTCTTGGTGATTAATACCATTTAATACTTAATATTTGAATATTTATGCTATGTGGAAGTTATTTTTGTGTCTGGAGCATAAAACTATAAGATAACTATTAAAATTCTTGTCTCCATCCACAAAAATCATCACTAGACAGGGAGCTGTAGAGGGTAGCAGAAGTGTTTGTTTCTCTTTGTATCCTCAGTTCTTCTCATGGTGTCTGATGCATGCATACATGCGTGGTCAGTCGCTTCAGTCCTGTCCGACTCTTTGTGACCCTATGGACTATAGCCCACCAGGCACCTCTGTCCATGGGATTCTCCAGGCAAGAATACTGGAGTGGGTTGCCATGCCCTCCTCCAGGGTGTCTTCCTGACCCAGGGATTGAACCTGCGTCTCCTGCGGCTCCTGCATTGCCGGCAAATTCTTTACTGCTGAGTCTCCGGGGAAGCCCGTCTGATTCATGGTGGGTGCTTAATAAATACGTATTGAATGAATAGGGATGGTACAATGAAAAGTTGTTGAGACCAAATTTTTCTTTCTGCAATTCAAATGAGGCTTGCCTCTCGAGATGAAACTCAAACAATCTTTCTGCACTGAATATGTGCTTAGGGAGCTTAGTCGTTCAGTAGTGTCTGACTCTTGTGACCCCATAGACTGTAGCCTGCCAGGCTCCTGTGTATGTGGGGTTTTCCAGGCAATAATACTGGAGTGGGTTGCCATTTCCTTACCCAGGGGATCTTCCTAACCCAGGAATCGAACCCAGGTCTCCTGCATTACAGGCAAATTGTTTACCGACTGAGCTACAAGGGAAGCCCTGATTGGAATCGTCCACCTTTGCTTACAGTGCCCTAGAGGAGAAGAATCATCGTAGCTGCCCTGGATCTTTTTCCCCTGCTTTTGGTAACTGCACCTTGGTTTCCATTTGTGAGCAGAGCCAGCTGTTTTGGGGCAACCAGAGCACTGTGTCTCTATGGCCAAGGCACTGGGTCAGGGGCAGGCGTGTGACTCAAGCCAGACCAGTGAGAGGTTCCCCAGGGCTGTTGATGGAAGTTTCATGAAAGAGATGCCCTCTTCATCTGGGGATGGTAGTGGGGAGGTCAATATGCTAAACTGGTATCAGTGTGGAAAGACTGATACCACCTCTGCGAAACTGGAAAAATAAACCAACATCGAGGAAGGTAAAACTGGGAGATAAAGAAAGACTGATTTCTAGAAAGTGCATTTGAAAATGCACTGGCTCTAGTCTGCATATTTTATTTATGATAGTAAATACTCCTCTCTTAGGTTTAAGTCAACTTGTTGGATTTCTGTCCCTCGACCCCCAAATATTGTTCACAATCTTGCCTAAAGTATAAACCTTGCATCAGAGACCTGGGCTTGTTAACACAAAGATCTCAAAATGGTTGATAGTTCTGGTCCTGGTCATCCTTATGAGCTCCCTGGACTAGCTAGAATCTTTAAATGAGCATCTTCCTGGAATGGAGCATTAGCTATTGTTGATGGAGTCCCTACTTGGCATTGTGAATACATTCATTATCCCTATTCTTTGCAACAATTATTGATCCTAAAGGAAATCAACCCTAAGTATCCATTGGAAGGACTGATGCTGAAGCTGAAGCTCCAATACCTTGGCCACCTGATTCAAAGAGCCGACTCACTGGAAAAGACCCTGATGCTGGGAAAGATTGAGGGCAGGAGGAGAAGGGGACGACAGAGGATGCGATGGCTGGATGGCATCACCGACTCAATGGACCTGAGTTTGAGCAAACTCTGGGAAATAGTGAAGGACAGGGAGGCCTGCATGTGGCAGTCCATGGGGTCGCAAAGAATCGGACACAACTTAGCAACTGAACAACCGTGGAATGTTCGAGTCACACAGCAGTAAGAGAGAGGCAGTCGTGTGGTGGTTATGCGCATGGTCTCTGGAGTTAGGACATTTAGACCCAGGAATCTATTCCTGCTACACAATGGCCACAAAACTTTGAAGCAGCTACTTAAACTGTCTGTGCCTCACTTTCCTTATTGATAAGTGATGATAATGAAAGAACTACGTTGTAGAGTTGCTCACAGGACTTAAGGAGAGACCACACAGGGACAAAGAACAGGGGCTGACCATGAATGAGCTATTACAGCTTCTTGGTGTAGGTAGGGCTGGAGGGGGCAATCAGAAGCCTGTACCACTATGAAATACACGTGGTCACTGGGATACTCCTCAAATAGCTCTAAAATCACTTTCACCTAGGGTTACCGAGCCCTGTTTTAGCCAGTGAATGTGAAGCCCAGCACATCCTCGCTTCTTTATTATCCTGAGGGTAGAACAGGCAGGATGTGGAGCTTGAGACACTGCTATCTTCTCTGCTCAGTGGGGGACGTTTGTCCTGCAGAGGAGAGACAGAGTGTGTGTGTGTGTGAGAGAGAGAGAGAGAGAGAGAAGAACTGGTAAGATGACTTGAGCTCAGAATCAACTCTTAAAAGGCACCTTGGTCCTTGTGCTTCTCATTTATAGAAGCCAATAAATCTCACTTTTCCTTAAGCAAAGTATGTAGGATCTCTGTCGAAACTGAAAAGGTCTGACAGAAACAGTCCCTCTAAAATTTAAAAGACTTTGTATTTTTTTGAAGGCGTTGCTCTGAATTTTTTATTTGCTTTGGTTTTCATTGGAGTACAGCTGCTTCACAACGTCTCTGCGGCACAGCAAAGTGAATCCTCTGTACATATACATGCACAGAGGTATGTATATGTATATTTTTTGGTTCTCCTTCCCATTTAAGTCACCACAGAGCATTATCCTCCCATCACTCCTAAAGAATTGTATCTCTCGGCCAAAGCGGAAGGCAGGTTACTTTGCTCATTCATCTGTTCGTTCATTCATTCATTCATTCGCTTTATGAAATCTTATTGGGTCTCTACCCTGTGCCCACATGACTTGTTTCTGCACTGACCATGACATTAGCCTGGTGGCCTCACTTGGCCATTATGAGTCCTTCTTCCTTCCTTTGTGAGACAATGCTGAGTATTCCTAACTTCCAGGATTGTTTTGGTGACCAAACAAGACAGTGTTTGAAAACTGAAGTCCTCTGTAAATATGAGATGATAGCTCTATGTTCTGGAAACCTGAGCAGAGAATACAACGTCTACACTATTGCATATGCTGATTTTACTGCTCCTTTGGGAAGCAGGTAAGATATAACGGTTCGTTAAAATGTCTTTAGTAAATTAGACTTAACACCAGGATTCCATATGTGAAATAATGCAGAGAGGCACGTGGTGATAAGCTTGTAATTGTGAAGTTGTCTATTGATTTCGTGAGTTTTTTCACAGGCTTTCTTTTCCCTTGCAGGAATTCTTTCAAATGCAGAGTGAAACAATAGGAGTACATTTCTCCCTATCATAAATAAGATAGAACAGGGTAAGCCTAATTGTAAATTCAAAAATGGAGTTTTTAAACACTATATGCTAGGTAAGCATGTGCTAAGAACTCTGTGATTTTCTCTGCAAAATTTTACACTCCCTGTAAGTTTTCCTCGTTTTATAGCTGAGAAAATTGAGGTTCAGAGAAGTTGCTGTTCTAGTCCCAAACCATAGCGCTAGTGGATAAAGGGCAAGTCTGGAGTAAGTCTGATTTTCTTAATGACTATTTCTCAGGGAGCTTTTATAGAATGTGCAGTGTCTGAGGCTTGTATTTTAGAGTAGGTAGAACTTGGAAAGGTGGGGGGAAAGTGTGAACATCAGGAAGAAAGACGTGGAGTAAAGAACATGAATGAGAAACAACATGAAACCGACCAGGGGATAGGTTGTTTACAGTAAAACTAAGATTAAACAAATCCTTTAGGGACAGATTGTGGAAGGCTTTGAGTGACAGGGACGAGTTGAAGTTTATTTCATAGACAATGGGGAGAAATAGAAAGTTAACGCCAAGAAAAGGCACCTTCAAGATGCTACCTGAGGTGGCCACTCTGCCTGCCATGTGCAAAGCAGACAAACGCCCTGACATGTATACACTGCTATATGTAGAATAGATGGCTAGTGGGAAGCTGCTTTACCATAGGGAGCCCAGCTCTGTGATGACCTAGAGGGATGGATTGGGAGTGGGGGGTGCTCAAGAGAGAGGGGAGGATATAGTTAGAGCTGATTCTCATTGCTGTAAGGCAGAAACCAACACAAGACTACAAAGCAATTATCCTCCAATTTAAAAATTAAAAAAAAAAAAAAAAAAAAAGAATGATCCAAGGGTCAGAGAGACTGCACAGGAGACCACCCCAGCCCTGAAACAAGGCAGACTTCATGTCTGCCAGTGAAACATGAATAGGAACTTTGATTGTTGATACCAAGGAGACATCTTTCTGATGACCTAATTGAGACGTTTGGGTTTTGTTCCTTGGCTTTGTTTATTTTTGACGAGCGTCAACGCTGGCTTAATGTCTAATAAAGCATGTGATTGCCTTTACGATTCTGCAAACACATAGGCAGAGGAAAGGCAACCCTCCCTGCAGCTTCTGGAGATCTCCCCCTCCAAGGACTCTCTCTCCTTGCCAAGAATGCGAGGTTGGAGCCAGCCAGTTCTGGCAAGCTCCCCTTCTTCCTCCTGCCGTCCAACTCCCACCAAGGCTCTCACCCGGAGCCCAGCACACTCCACCCGAAGTCAGGAAACCTGCCAACGCCTCCCAGCCTCCGATCGGAGCCCCCTCTCTCCCAGTTCAACAAGTTTGTCCTCCTGGCCAAAATCTGAGTGTTTTGGACTTTGAAGAAAACATGCTCTGTTTTCCCCTGATGGCATCTCCGGGGTGGAGGGAAATAGACTGGCCTTTGTTCATTTGTCCACAGGAGGAGATTACAGGAGGTCCCCAAAGCTGGGGCCAGGGCAGTGCTGGGAGGTAAGGTCTGGGCAGTGGATTCAGCATAAGGCCTGCATTGTCTCGCGGGCTTCTTGGAGAAACAAAACTCTTCAATTACTGAACTGCCCACTTGGGCTCAGAGCCAGGCTGATCCGATTACCTAGCACTTTTTTTTTTTTTTCTCAAATGTCCCTTATCTTCCAGGTTCTTCTTGGGCTTTAAACATAGTTACCATATTGACATGCAGAGCGCACCTTCCTCACGTGAGATGTTTCCTGAAAGAAAAAAGAAAACCCTAAGAACCTCAAGGGTCTCAGGCTGTATCTGTAGGCAGCACTCTTAATGACTGGACTGTGTCCGGCAAGCAATTGTGAAATGCCAGCTCTGGGGTCCGCTAAGTATTGGACATCACTTGAATTTGAACCGGAGAACCACCTACCTCTAAACTCCACATTCTCCCTGCTAACTCACTACTTTTTTTTTTTTTTTTTTTTTGAGCAGTGAAGTCTCATTTTCAAATAAAATCGTACATAGAGTGCAAAAATGAAAATTATATTGAAAACTCAAAGTGGCATGCTGACATAAATGTCTATTTGTTTAAATTCAGAACCTATGTTTAAGACACAATGAAATCACTTATGGACACGGGGAAAGGGGAGGAGAGGGTGAGATGTATGGAAAGAGTAACATGGAAACTTACATTACCGTATGTAAATAGACAGTCAGTGGGAATTTGATGTACCGCTCAGGAAACTCAAATGGTCTCTGCATCAATCTAGAGGGGTGGGACTGGGACGGAGATGGGAAAGAGGTTCCAAAGGGAGGCGATATATGTATACCTATGGCTAATTCACGTTGAGGTTTGACAGAAAACAAAAAATTAAAGTTTTTCCAGTAGTCATGTACGGATGTGAGAGTTGGACTATAAAGAAAGCTGATTGCCAAAGAATTGATGCTTTTGAACTGTGGTGTTGGAGAAGACTCTTGAGAGTCCCTTGGACTGCAAGGAGATCCAACCAGTCCATCCTAAAGAAGATCAGTCCTGAGTGTTCATTGGAAGGACTGATGCTGAAGCTGAAACTCCAGTACTTTGGCCACCTGATGCAAAGAGCTGACTCATTTGAAAAGACCCCGATGCTGGGAAAGATTGAGGGCAGGAGGAGAAGGGGACGACAGAGGATGAGATGGTTGGATGGCATCACTGACTCAATGGACATGGGTTTTGGTGGACTCTGGGAGTTGGTGATGGACAGGGAGGCCTGGTGTGCTGCAGTCCATGGGGTTGCAAAGAGTCGGACATGGCTGAGCGACTGAATTGAACTGAACTGAAAGCAATTATCCTTCATTAAAAAAAATAAATGAAAAAAAAAACAAAAACAATGAAACCAATGAGTCACTGCTAATTTACACAAGCAAATTACAGTTGAGGGCACAGACAACAGTCACAGTTTTCTGTAAGTTTCAGAATGTCATGTGTGTTTGAATTTTATTTGTTATACAGAATTGGATAAATTTCTTTTCCACACAGATTCGTAGCTGCAAAGGGCTGGCAGTTTCTAAGGAGCTCATCTTGGAGTGTCAACATCTTTGGTCTTCAGTAAAACTAGTACACATATTACAAAACTGCATTGTTACTAATATTTAGCTATGGGATTTCATCCAGTGGTTAAGACTTCGCCTTCCAATGCTGGGGGGTTCAGGTTGGATCCCTGGTCGGGGGGAACTAAGATCCCACATGTCTCATGGCCAAAAAACCATAAAACAAAAGCAATATTGTAACAAATTCAATAAAGCCATTAAAAATGTTTGACATAAAAAAATCTTTTTTAAAAAAGCTTGACTGTGACTCCACACTCTTTATCTTCAATGTCTGATTCACATCAATAGCTCTTAAAATGGACAGTCATCTGAGAAATTACCTGTTGGGATTGTTGTCATAACACCAGGTCCAACAGTTCAGTTTCCCTCCCCCGGCCCTTACTTGTGCACTTAAGGAGTACTCTAGAAGGGTTCCTCTGCATACAGTTTTACATGAGAGGGCCTTAATTGAGCCTGAATTTAGAGGGGAAAAAAAGAAAGAAAAGAAACAAACAGAAAACCAGAGCCTTTCCAGACCAATGCTACATCCCAAAAATATTCACAGACTCACATTTTAAGCTATCAAGAAAGATTTACTAGAGCCTTCCTCAAAGTTAGATAATCTGGCAACTCAAAGTATCTCATTGATGGCCTCAGTCATCAATGAGTTAAAATGTAATCTGTAAGGCACTTATGTGTGTGTTGTTTTATATAAACAGTTCAACAGCAATTTCAAATTGTGTGAGAAAAATTTTAAAAATACTCCAGGAATTCCTGAAGTGTGCTTTTTTTGAAAAAACTATCCTCTGATTACATGTAGCTTTCATCAGTACATACATATATACAATGGGATATTACTAAGCCATAAAAAGGAATGAAACTGAGCCATCGGTAAAGACACAGCTGAACCTAAAGTCTGCAACACAGAGTGAAGTAAGTCAGAAAGAGAAAAACCAATATCATATTGACACGTGTGTGTGGAAGCTAGGAGGATGGTACAGATGAACCTACTTTCAGGGCAGGAATAGAGGCACTGGTGTAGAGAATGCCCATGTGGACACGGGGTCAGGGGGTAAAGAGGAGGGATGAACTGGGAGGTTGGGATTAATGTACGTTCCCTCCCATGTATAAAACCGACAATAGTGGGAAACTGCTGTATCTCACTGGCAGCTCAGCTCGGAGATCTGTGATGACCTGGGCGGATGGGATCGGGGTTGGGAGGTGGGAGGGACATCCAAGAGGGAGGGTGCATATCCTTATACAGCAGAAACTAACACCACTTTGTAAGGCAACTATAATGTTGTTGGTAGCAGTGGCTAAGATAGACCCAACTCTTGAGTTTGGGTAGGCTCCAGGAGTTGGTGATGGACAGGGAGGCCTGGCATGCTGCAGTTTATGGGGTCGCAAAGAGTTGGACATGATTGAGCGACTGAACTGAACTGAACTGAACTTTGTGATCCCATGGACTATAGATCGCCAGGCTCCTTTGTCTGCGAGATTTCCCAGGCAAGCATTTCCTTCTCTAGGGCATCTTTCCGATCCAGGGATCAAACCCGCATCTCCTGCATTGCAGGTGGATTCTTCACCACTGAGCCACCCGGGAAGTCCAAGACAACTATACCCCAATAAAAAGTAAATTAAAAAAAAAAAAGACTTCATGAAGGCTGACCCTTCTCCTTTACCTGGCCCTCTTCTGTGAAATGGCATGGGTGGGTATGAGCAGAGGAGGATTTACCAGGAAGGTAAGACATCTGTGCCTCAGGTCTCTCTCTTACAGGAGTCTATTTCAAGGCACTCCTCCTGCCATCTGTCTTTTTGAAAACTTCCAAAATAAGAATTTGTATCCTTTTCCCAAGTGGGCCAGGCAAACTGAGTAAGCCTCAGGCTTCATGAGACCTGGATCTGGGCCCGGTCATTGGTCATGAGGAGTAAAAGCCGTCTGCCCTTGGTAGCTCTTCAAGTGAGTGTTTATTGAGCACCTACTATGCAGCAGGCACTATGAAGCTCTCTTTACTCCGACTTGGAAGTAGAGAGAAGGAAAGGGAAAGATTATGGTTCTGCACCTCACCCTTACTTCTGCCCCAACTCTGATGCTCCCAAGGACCGTATCTGTTTAGATCCTGCCTTGTGCTACCAGAAAAATGAGGTAACTCATGGGAAACACATTTGACAAAACTGTAAACCTCAAAAGTAAAACCCAAGTCGGTGGAGACACCAAACCGAGCAGGAGCTTTGTGGATGCAGGCCATCAAGTTGTTCCATCATCTAGGAGGGCGAACAGGAAACCTCAAAGCTGGCAGGAGTGGGGAGGGGGCTGCATGGAGAAGGAGTGTTAGGACCAGGAATGCCAGGGTGCATGGTGGCTGGGCATCCGCCAGAAAGGGGACCCAGCGGTCGTTCAGCCAGTGAAGTCGTTATCGCCAAAATCTTGGCTTTCTCTGCCCACCGAAGTCAAATACAAAATTACGGAGACAGAGTTGGGAGGAAATAGAAAGGTGGCTTTAATCTTCAGCCAGTGGAAGAAAGACGCAGTAGGCTCATGCCCCTAGATCTGTGCCCCGCCTTCCATGAGGAATCTGGAGGATCATATAGAGGAGGGCGCACAATCAGAGGCAGGCGATAAGGGACAAAGTTGTAAGCATCTTGTATTCTTCCTCCTCTTGCATTGTTTCAAACAGTCATAGGCTGGTGTCTGGTAGCCTGGGTTGTTGGGTCCATTGTCTCCTATTTATTGCATTGCGGCTTTCTTTCTGAAATGCAAAAAGAGAAAAACTACAAGGGGTGGTCTGCAAACAGAGAGCTGTAAAGGTGATCACCAGATACAGGATGTGATGAAAAAGAGTTAAAGGATAATATACAGGTGGGGCAGTGGTAAAGAATTCGCCTGCCGATGCAGGAGACTCAAGAGACGCAGCTTCAATCCCTGGGTTGGAAAGATCCGCTGAAGAAGGAAATGGCAACCCATTCCAGTATTCTTGCATGGAAAATTCCAGAGGAGGAGGAGCCTGGCGGGCTACAGTCCACGGGGTCGCAAAGAGTCGGACACCACTGAGCATGCATGCACACGTGCACATGAGCACAGAAAGTAGCTCATGCAGAGTTAGAGAGCGATGGGTGTAGGATGTAATTTACATATCAGGTTAGTCTCTCGGAAAACAAACTACAGATTAGGAACAGTTAAAATAAAAAAAGAGTAGTTACAGACTACAGACTAGGAATGGTTAAAGTAAAAAAGAACCCAGCAAAAGGCAAGAGAAAAAAGAAAAACTTTTCCCACTGCAACAAAGTAGTCAAGAGCAAGGCTTCCTGGGTCATGGATACTTGCTACAGAACTTGGACGTCTCCTCTTGGAACCTGGGAGACACTCAAGCATTGGGACCATCATGGTGACAGTAACTGGACTTGTTGGTGACGTGAGACAACTCTCAAGACTTTGTGGGAAGTGATTTTAGGTTGCTCAGAAGACCCTTTTACGCATTTTCCTACATCCAGCTGTCTTTTTCTTGTCGTTCAGTCTCTAAGTATGTCTGACTCTTTGCAACTCCAAGCTCACCAGGCTTCCCTTGTCCTTTGCTATCTCCTGGAGTTTGCTCCGATTCCTGTCCATCGCGTTGGTGATGTTATCTTACCGTCTCATCCTCTGCAGCCCTCTTCTCCTTTTGCCTTCGATCTTTCACACTGGTTATCTTTCCTTTATGCTTCTACCTGCACCAGCTGGCATGAGAACTTTTTCTCTTAGCCTCCAAGGTGGTCACAAGAACCAAGATCTGCCATCATTCCCTGTCTTTTGAGAATCTGAATATTAAATTAGACACAGAGATATGGTGGCCAGGGCAGCAGTTAGAGCAAAGTTTTCTTACAGCAGCCAGGGGAAAGAAGGTTCACCTGTTCTACTCCCCAGGCCCTCAGGGCCTCCCTGGTTCATATCTTCCCCAAGGTGCGGTGACTGATCCTCATTTCTGAAAGCTTCCCCAGTGTTCTTCAAATAGATTCATTTTGTGCTGAAGTTAAAGGACATTTCTGTTATATAACCCTTGGCATATGTACCCGCAAATATAACCCTTGATTTCTCCCTTGCAAATAGCTAATGACTATACTTTCTATAGTCTATTACTTAGCTTTTATCACTTACTGATAACCAATGGCTCTAGGCAGAAAAGACTGTGGATTTCTCTAAGTCATTTACATGTTAGTGTGAATTATTGCTAACCCTTTAATTAAGGAGTATCCTGAAAGTGGTAAAAGACAATAGCATGGAGGATGGGGGAAGTATGTCACTGGGCAAGAAAGAGGAAAAAGTTTCTAGAAAGCCCAGTTCACAGATTTCAGAGTTTCTCTAATGTTAATCCCATCTTCCTCATTCTCCTCTCTCTTCTTTCTCCATTCTTGACAATTCCTGTTCTTTTCAAGACTTCTGGACATCTCTAAGAAATCCTAGCACCTGCTGATGGTGATGCTCGCAAAGAGAGGAGTACATTTCAGGTAAGTTAGACTCTTCCATGCACAAGGTCACATCTCTCACAACAGCATGATGTCTGTAGATGGACACTCCCCGCTAGAGAAGGCTTGCTGTTGTTCCCAACAGTCAACTCCTGTCAGGGTTAGTGCTTATACAGAGTTGGGTCTGACTTCCTGCAAGGTTCACACATTGGTTCTAAGATTTTTTCCTGAAACATGCCTGCTCTATCATCTACGGTTACCTTACAAACATTTGAAAATAGCCAGCATGGGAGCTGGAAGATTTCTCTGAGCAAAATAGATCCACACAAGACTTACCTTTTTATTTGCTGGTGAGCTCCTCACGCTGGATTATTTCCCCATCTTGTCATTGTCTTTTTGGAAACTTAAGCCCTGGGGTTGGACAGGGAGCAAACTCCAGATAAGGTTTAATCCGTGCAAAGTAAAGCACACAGATCACGTCCTTTGACCTGGAAATGTACATACCGAGTTCTATCGCCTATTTTGTTAGTTTTCAAAATAGTTGATTTGTTGCAAGCTTGGTTTTTTCGCTTGATAAACAATGGAAAGTAGACGGAACAAAGTCACAGAGGCTCACATGCTGTATTAAGGTATTTTGCTATATTAAGGTATTTTGACTCTTACCTGTAGATGGTGGAAAGCATGATCTGTAGTCAGTTGGTCCTGAATCTCTTAAAAGTTTTGTTTCCAGTTGAGTTTTTTGAACCAAAATATAGGAGCTTCCATTTGCCCCAGCCTGTGCCCTGGACTGGGGGTTGCTCCTATGGGTTTGACCCTGTAGGGGCTTCACAGGGCCTAGAGATGGGCTGAATCATACTCTATACTGGCTTCCTCCATCCAAAGAGATTTCCGCCTCTTATTTTTAAGCATAGCTACATCATCCATGTGCTGTACTCTGCTCAGATGCTCAGTTATGTCCAACTCTTCTGAAATTTCATGGACTGTAGCCTGCCAGGCTACAGAAGAACTAAAGAACCTCTTGATGAAAATGAAAGAGAAGAGTGAAAAAGTTGGCTTAAAGCTCAACATTCAGAAACTAAGATCATGGCATCCGGTCCTATCACTTCATGGCAAATAGATGGGGAAACAGTGGAAACAGTGGATGGTTTTATTTTGGGGGGCTCCAAAATCCTGCAGATGGTGACTGCAGCCATGAAATTAAAAGATGTTTACTCCTTGGAAGGAAAGTTTTGACCAACCTAGACAGCATATTAAAAAGCAGAGACATTACTTTGCCAACAAAGGTCCATCTAGTCAAGGCTATGGTTTTTCCAGTAGTCATATATGGATGTGAGAGTTGGACTATAAAGAAAGCTGAGCACAGAAGAATTGATGCTTTTGAACTGAGGTGTTGGAGAAGTCTCTTGAGAGTCGCTTGAAGTTCGAGGAGATTCAACCAGTCCATCCTAAAGGAGATCAGTCCTGGGTGTTCATTGGAAGGACTGATGTTGAAGCTGAAACTCCAATACTTTGGCCACCTGATGCGAAGAGCTGACTCATTTGAAAAGACCCTGATGCTGGGAAAGATTGAAGGCAGGAGGAGAAGGGGGCGACAGAAGATGAGATGGTTGGATGGCATCACTGACTCAATGGACATGAGTTTGAGTAAACTCCGCAAGTTGGTGATGGACAGGGTAGACTGGCGTGCTACAGTCCATGGAGTCACAAAGAGTCGGACATGACTGAGCGACTGAACTGAACTGAACTGAGCCTGCCTGGCTCCTCTGCCCATGGGATTCTCCCAGCAAGAATACTGGAGTGGGTTGCCATTTTTTATTCAACCAGGGGATCTTCCTGATAAAGGGATTGAACCCATATCTCCTGCATTGGCAGGTGAATTTATTTTACCACTAGAGCTATCTGAGAAGCCCCACAACATTCATACATATATATTATTCATTCATTCATTCTATCCTTAACTTAAAAAAAAAACAAAAAAAACTTGAAATCTTGCATTTCTCCCTGTCCAGTTTCATAATGCCAATTTTACCTTGGCTTTTTCTTTCAAGATCATGTAGAATTTTGATTCTATCATTTACCTTATTATCATTTACATTATCATTTACCCTATTATAAACCTCCCTGTCAGGTTTGTTTCTCCTTACTTTCCCATAAACCTTCCATATTTTCCCCAAGGCAGAGGATCCTGGCATAATTTAAGTGTTTCAGAAATAAATAAATGTGGGGGAAGACTTTGGAATCCCACTGACCATGGAATTATGGGATTTGAATCAAGCTACCAAGATTTCAGGGCTTCCCAGGTGGCGCTAGTGGTAAAGAACCCGCCTGCCAATGCAGGAGGTGTAACAGAGGTGGGTGGGATCCCTGGGTGAGGAAGATCCCCTGGAGGAAGAAGTGGCACCCCACTCCAATATTCTTGCCTGGAGTATCCCAGGGAAAGAGGAGTCTGGTAGGCTACAGCCTATGGACTCATAAAAGAGTCGGACATGAGTGAAACGACTTAGCACACACCCATGCACCAAGATTTCAATGGGCTGTGGGATTCCAACTGATAAGTGGGTTCCCCTGGAGAGATCTGATTTCAAACAGAAGTGCAAAGATAGGCTGATTTGCACCTCCTTCTAGGAGACTGTTTAGGTGCTGAGGCAATGGAGGCAGGAGCAGAGAGGGTCATAAATTTGAAGGCAGAGTGGAGGGAGGAAGAAATTCGAAGCAGCTATTCCCAGGTTCCCCAGCTGGATCCACAATGACTCTCACTCTAGCAAAAAGCCCCTCTGCCTCCTCTCCTGCTGCTCCAGAGGACGGAAAAGTCAGCATTCTCCCCATGCTGATGACATCTGTTACTGCCAGGGATTAAGAACGGCCTCCAAAGGTAACTGCCCTGTTATCTGTTATTTCCAGACTGAATAGCCTAAAGTCACCCACTCTAAAACCAAGATCCCCTTTTTTTTTTTTTTCTTGGTTTGTTTTTTTTTAATGGTCTAGTAAGACCTGCTAGGGAAATTCTCCAGGTTATAATGATCACATTCATAATCTATAGGAATGGATGGCTCTTAGGCCAGCATAAGGAGGTCTGTATACATCCTCAGCTTTTCCTCAATCACAGCGATATCACTTTTATATGTTCTTTATATGGGATTTCTGCATCGAATTTACCTAAATAATGAGTTCTACACTTTAATTAAGGTCTTAAAAGTGTTGCTGGGAGCTTTTTGAACTTAATCTCTCTTCTGTTTGTCTTTGGGTGGGAGCAGAGAGAGAGATATGGGTTTTCCTGGTGGTGCAGATGGTAAAGAATCTGCTTGCAATGCAGGAAACCCAGGTTCGATCTCTGGGTAGGGAAAATCCCCTGGAGAAGGGCATGGCTCCCCACTCCAGTATTCTTGCCTGGAGAATTCCATGGACAGAGGAGCCTGATGGGCTACAGTCCATGGGGTCACAAAATATCGGACATGACTAGTGACTAACATACACACATAGAGGGAGAGACAGTGTTTGAAAAAAGAAAACCGACTCTGCCAATAGATTTTCTTGATTCACCTGCAGGTAGATGAGGCTGTGGCCATGTGCCTTTGCTAATTACAAGAGCTAAAACCTCTCCTTAAGTTTATCAAGGAGCATTCATTGGCCTGTGCAATTGGGAAGTGCAAAGGGTAACCTGCTTCAGGCATAGCTGGATCCAGGTGCTCAAAGGCTATCATCAAGCAGCTACCTCTGCTCACATTCAGAGATGCTTTCTCTTGACTTTTTAATTAATCAGATGACCAATTTTAAACTAATCACCTTGCTCAGGAGATGGAAAATGCTTGCTGGCCTGCCTGGGTCATCTGTCCACATCTGTAGGAAGGCCAACAGAGAGAGAGGGGGAAGTCTCTAAAAAGAGATGAAAGGAAAAGTGTTGGATGGACAAAATGATAAAATTTATTCCTACCATTGTAATAGACTAGAGACCCCAGAAACTAAGGCATGTTTATGTAGAATCTAATATATGGATGCAGGTAGTTTGACAGATCAGTGGGGAGATGAGATGCTATTTACCAAAAGGTGGTGATAAAATGGTCACTCATCATGGGAGGAAAAAAGTGAAATTGGATCACTGCCTGACACCACACCAAAAATGAATTTCGGATGAATGAGAGACCCAAGGGTCATTGTAAAAACTTTCACACTCTTATGTAACGTAGTGAAAAGTACCTTTCTCATTTTAGGATAGGGAAAAAAAATAAAGATAGGGGAAAAAAAATAAAGTTATTTATTTTTAAATAAAAATAATTTTTTTTTATTTAAAAAAAAATAAAGGACTAAGTATAACAGACTGACAAATTTAAGAATATTATAATTAAGAAATTTTGTTAATCAAAAAAGACATATTAAAGAAAAGAATCAAGCTATAAACTAGAATATATACATACTACACACACCAGGCAAAGGGTTATTATAAAAAGACACAAATATCAAAACATTTAAGACCTCTCACAGTGCAACAATATGATAAATCAATAGAAAAAATAAGCAAAAGGCATGGAAAGACATATTACTAACCAAAAAAACATGCAATAAACTTAAGAAGAGCTGCTCAACCTCAAGGGTAATCAGCGAAATGCAAATCAAGATCTTGATGAGATTGAATTTTATGTTCAGGTAATTGACAGAAATTGACAGAAATTTAAAAGTCTAACAATATCAAGTGTTGATCAGAATGTGGAACAAAAAGAACGCATATTGTACACTGCTAGTTGGAATGTGTACTGGAATGTGTAGTCATCATTGTATAAGACAGTTTGGTATCAATATGTAAAGTTGAACATTTATTATCTACAAAAAAAGCTGAAAGCCAAAGAATTGATGCTTTTGAACTGTGGTGTTGGAAAAGGCTCTGAGAGTCCCTTGGACTGCAAGGAGATCCAACCAGTCCATCCTAAAGGAAATGAGTCCTGAATATTCATTGGAAGGACTAGTGCTGAAGCTGAAACCCCAAAACTTTGGCCACCTGATGCAAAGAACTGACTCCTTGGAAAAGACCCTGTTGCTGGGAAAGACTGAGAGCAGGAGGAGAAGGGGACGACAGGGGACGAGATGGATGGATGGTATCACTGACTCGATGGACATGAGTTTTAGCAAATTCTGGGAGTTGGTGATGGACAGGGAAGCCTGGCACATTGCAGTCCATGGGGTTGCAAAGAGTTGGACATGACTGAGTGACTGAATTGAACTGAATGAATGAGGAGTTCACTCCTAGGTATACCCCTAAATGCATCTCTAACATATGTGTCAGCAAATGTGACAAGATATTCATAACGATGCTAATTTTAATAGCAACCCAGAGACAACCCAAATACCTATGGACAGGAAAGTGGATACAACTATGGTGGTATATTTGGAGGGATTCTCTGGTAACTCAGCTGGTAAAGAAGCCGTCTGCAATGCAGGAGACCCTGGTTCAATTCCTGGGTTGGGAAGATCCCCTGGAGAAGGGATAAGCTACCCACTCCAGTATTCTTGGGCTTCTCTAGTGACTCAGGCGGTGAAGAATCTGCACAGCAGTGAAAAAGATTGGCTGAGGCCATAGAGTACAAGAGATGTGGACCTTAGTGACCTAATGACATGCAGCATACCTTTTCAAATACAATTCAAATAACCACTGAAAACAAAAGATATCTCTTTTAGGCATACATACATATATATGTGATAAAACTGTGTCTTAAAAAAAAAACAACAATGACAAGGAAATGACTAAGTAATACACAGAACGATGGTTATTTAAGGGTGAGAAGGACCAGGAAAAGAGCAGGTGAAAACCACATAATTGTGTGAAAAGTTCTAGCTCTGGAGATGCCCTTGGCTCATGGGTGTTCGTTGTATGAATTGACTCTGACAGTGAGTCATGACTGGAGGATTTCCATTTATCTGACTCCATGCTCCAGAAATCCGTTTGGTTTTTAAATGGTAAGTTGTTGGATAAATGCATGCAAATGTGAAGGCAAAGATCAGTGCTTAAGAGAGACAGTCAGAAGCTGATGGTTCGAAGATGATGTTTGAAGCCCTGGGAAGAATTTGGATGATGAGGAAGAAGTCAAGGAAGGGAGGCTTGTGGTCGCCACTATTTAGAGACATGGCAGAGAAGCTGAGCCAAGACGGGGTCCCGAGGAAGGAAGGAGAACACTTGAGTGCGGCATCTGCCCCCTAAGAAAATAATGCATCTGAAGAAGAAGGTAGTGGTTAGCTGTGTTGAGAAAGGTTAGGCCAATGAAGTGACCACTGGATTTCACAAATTCAAGGTCATTGATGACCTTGAGCAGAGACGATCCTATGGAGTGCAGCGAGATGAAACCTCTTTTCCTCAACAAGTAAGTGTGGCCAGCATCTAAGATTGGCTAATGCTTCCTAGGTATGGCAAAGAACCCCTCTGCCAATGTAGAAGACCTAAGAGACGCAGATTTGATCCCTGGGTCAGGAAGGTCCCCTGGAGGAGGGCATGGCAACCCACTCTAATATTCTTGCCTAGAGAATCCCATGGACAGAGGAGTCTGGAAGGCTACAGGCCATAGGGTTGCAAAGAATGGGACACGACTGAAATGATTTAGCACCCACACATAATGGATCCTCTCTGAGTCCAGCACGGCCAGTTCCTGGTTCCTTGGCTTCTTTGAATTGCAAAGGCTTTGGGAAATAAAAGGGAATTTTATTTTAAACCATTATTATGCGACACCAAAAGTGTTTCTTGTTTTGAAATGCCTAGTGACGACCGGTTTTATTTTTATACCCACCATTTCCTTGCAAAGAAATTAAACAAATAAACAGATGCCTCTCTCTCTCTGTTTTGGCTTGGGTCCACAGACAATGCAGTGCTTCCCGTACCATCTGCTGGCTCTGTAAAGGTAATTAACAAACACACACTATTCCCAGATGAGGCCGGTTTCTAAAGGACAAATCACACCAGGCAAACGGGAGAGAAACAAAATTAGACCGTGGCAGGCATGCCGGCGGCTACAGACCCGGCCTCCACCGCAGTGCGTTGTTAAAGCCGCTTGTCAAATTTTAGCTCCTGGAAATGAATTCAAATGGAGTTAGCTAAGGAAACTGAATTTCACTCCTGCTGGGAGGCCCTTAATAAGGGGAGAGGACAATTTCAGGGTGTCCAGGATGTTTGTTTCTCAGATCTCATCCTCTGTCTTTATTTATCATCATTTTCTTAAGATGGAGAAATTAAAACAGACCTCAACAAAAGCTCAGGATATAAGGCGGCATGGGAGTCTGAACTTTGGCTTCAGAGGCAGGTCGGTTCGGAAACTCAGCGTCTGTCTGACCTGCCACGTGCTGTGGAGCCCCCCTGAGCCTCGTTCTCCCACCTGCACGCTGGGGACACAGCAGTGATAAGGAATGTTCGGACTCATCGTCACAACGAACAGGATCATGGATTCAGCTCAGGGGCCGCCTCCAGTGTCCGGCCAGTATGGAGCCCACGGTCAGTGGTAGCTGCTGTTAACATCACCATCAGGTGAGGATTCAGGACAGGTGGCCTAATCCACCCTCAGCGGCAGGGAATTAATAACCCTTCGAGCAAGATCCATATTCTAAAAGGGGCAGAAGCACTGAATTTTGTAAAAGGAGAGACTGGAAGAGTTGACCTTAACAAAAACCTAACTCATTTGAAAAG
Organism: Dama dama; assembly: GCF_033118175.1. Classification (NCBI taxonomy): domain Eukaryota; kingdom Metazoa; phylum Chordata; class Mammalia; order Artiodactyla; family Cervidae; genus Dama; species Dama dama. Next base: position 7,138,286 of record NC_083686.1, on the reverse strand, counting down.
ACCCTGATGCTGGGAAAGATTGAAGGCAGGAGGAGAAGGGGACATCAGAGGATGAGATGGTTGGATGGCATCAGTGACTCAATGGACACGAGTTTGGGTAAACTCCAGGAGTTGGTGATGGGCAGGGAGGCCTGGTGTTCTGAGGTTCACGGGGTCGCAAAGAGTAGGACACAACTGAGTGACTGAGCTGAACTGAACTGAAGTCTTAAACAGATGCATTTAGGGGCAGAAGATACAATTTCCATCCATACATGTTCAAAATATCTAAAACCCAACAGAGTAAGTGCTCATTTAAACTAGATTGAGAGGCTGGAGTAAGAGGTATGGGGTGGAGATTTAAAAAGTGGAGGAGAAAATGGGTTGCAGTAAGATTGAAATAAGAATTGTGGAAGCAGAGAATTGTCTTCCTGGGAATAAGGAAATATTTGATATGCTTAAAGTTATTGCTGTTGTTCAGCTGCCGAGTCCTGTCTGACTCCTTCTGTCCCCATGGACTGTGGCACTCCAGGCTCCTCTGTCCTCCACTGTCTCCCGGGGTGTGCTCAAATTCATGTCCATTGAGTCAGCGATGCTCTTTAACCATCTCACCCTCTTCCACCTGCTGCTCCTCCTGCCTTCAATCTTTCCCGGCATCAGGGTCTTTTCCAGTGAGTCAGCTCTTCACATCAGGTGGCCAAAGTATTGGACCTTCAGCTTCAGCAATAGTCCCTCCAATGAATATTCAGAGTTGATTTCCTTCAGAACTGACTTATTTGATCTCCTGGCAGTCCAAGGGACTCTCAAGAGTCTTCTCCAGCACCACAGTTCAAAAGCGTCAGTTCTTCAGTGCTCAGCCTTCTTTATGGAGTTAGAAAAGACCAAACAGGACATAATGAAAGACAGGGAATCTTGGCATGCTTCAGTCCATGGGGTGGTAAAGAGTCAGACACGACTTAGCAACTGAACAACGACAAACAGGAGATGGTTCTGTAATCTTACAGAGGCTCAGAAGATACAGAGTAAGCGGATGAGGATGGTGGCTTCTTTGTTTTCTTTGCCTCTGACTGGTCAAGTCAGGGGTCAAGGGACCTGCTTCTGGTTCCGCAGAGAAAAACATCCCAGAAAGTGCTGTTCAGTGAGAGACCCAGGGCTGCCGGAAGCAAACTCATAAGGTGGATGTTTGTTTTCCGATGGCAACAGAAGATGTCTCGGCCAGTAAAACGATAATGTCTGCAGTCCACGGTCCCCTCCCTGACGGCTGGAACTTCACTTTTGTGGAGGGAAAGAGTCTTCGTAAATGTCAAATTCACCCACACTCACTGCTGGTGCCGGATCTCTTAAAATGTCACCTGCTCAGGGGCACCTGGCCCATGGCCAGAGGAGCCAGCAGCCAGCAGACCGACCTGGAGAACAAAAGCTACCACCATCTATCTGCCCTGATTTTATTCAATGAACTCTGTCTTCTTCCTACTCGACAGCCTTTGATACTGACTTTCTCCTTGGTGACGGCTGGGAATTCAGAGCACGGTGACCTCACAGCATCCAGTTCTTCCTGTGAAATGCTTTTGGAATTCTACCTCTTCCGTGATGTGTTCCCGAAAACCAGGACCAACCGTAGATAAATGCTCCTCCTCTGTTCTCTCTTCATGTTAGGGGCATCCTGCCGTCACTGTTCCTCGGATCTCCTTCCTCATAATAGAAGTAGCAATTACTATAGACAGTACGGTAGTGGGTGTGTTAACTGGGCACGTGATGGCAGAGAGAGGCTTCCTGTAAGAGAAAGCCCTCAGTTCTGAGTCAAGAGTTGGGCTTTCCTAGATCAATGAGGGGAGGATGGAATTCCAGTAGAGAGACTTGGAGAAGGCTTGGTGGGTGGAATCACGACTGTGGTCCTATTTTCTTGGCTGGAGTATTTAGCGGGAACAGAAAGCGGGTGGCAAAGCTAAAATCAGAAACAGCTTTGCTTTACAACGGCCAGGCCATGGAAGCAACCTAGACGTTCACTGACAAAGGAACGGATAAAGAAAATGTGGTATAGAGAGATCCACAATGGAATATTAGCCAGCCATATAAAGAACAAAATAGTGCTGTTTGCAGCCACATGAATGCAACTAGAGATTGTCCTACTCAGTGAAATAAGCCAGACAGAGAAAGACCAGTATCGTGTGATATCACTTATATGTGGGATCTTTAAAAAATGATACAAATGGACCTATTTACAAAACAGAAAGAGTCAACAGATGTTGAAAACAAGCTTATGGCTACAGAGAGGGAAACTGGAGGGAAGGGATAAATTGCATGATTGAGATTGACATATATATACTACTAAATATAAAATAGATAACTAAAAAGACAAGTAACCTATAATAGATAGGTAACTAATAGATAACTAACTATCATAACTAATAATAACTAAAAACTAATAAGTTTCCTCCTGTATAGAACAGGGAACTCTACTCCATACTCTGTAATGACCTATATGCGAATGTGTGCTTAGTCGTGTCCGACTCTTTGCAACCCCATGGACTGTAGCCCACCAGGCTCCTCTGTCCATGGGATTCTCCAGGCAAGAATACTGGAGTGGGTTGCCATTTCCTTCTCCAGGGGATCTTCCTGATCCAGGGATTGAACCCAGGTCTTCTACATTGCAGGCAGATTCTTTACCATCTGAGCTACCAGGGAAGCCCATGGTTTATGGGACTAGAACCTAGAAAAGAGTGAATATATGTATGTGGGTGTGTGTTAGTCACTCAGTCACGTCTGACTCTTTGCAACCCCATGGACTGTAGCTCACCAGGCTCCTCTGTCCATGGGATTCTCCAGGCCAGAAAACCAACCTGGAGATCGTCCCAACCCAGGTATTGAACCTGGGTCTCCCACCTTGCAGGCAGACTCTTTACTGTCTGAGCCATCAAGGAATCCCAAATATAGGTATATGTATATGTGATTCACTTTGCTGTTCAGCTGAAACTAATGCAACACTGTAAACCAACTATACTTCAAAAAAAATTAAGTTACAAAAATAAAAGGCTTTCCATGACCTGTCAAGGAAGTTAGACCTTGTATTCAGGACAAAGAAATCGAGTCAGAGTCTAAATAGCGGTGACATGATTATATGTGTTTGAGAAGGCTCATTCTAATGGCCGTGGGGGGAAGGGATTGGACAGTAGCAAAGGAGACCAGGGTGCGGGTTATTGAAATCGTCTCTGTGAAAAATGATGAGGGCTTGAAATAAGCAGTCAATGCCTTGCATATAGAAAATGCTCACGTGGTGACATCACTAGCAATGGGCACAACTCAGGAGGAATCTCAGCTGACAGATGACATCCAGGTTGCCCACTGCGTTATTTACTCAGGTCTAGAATGCCTCTATTAACGAGAGAGAGATTTGAGGACAGACTTTTCTTATTCACTTTTGCATGTCCAATAACTATTTTGGTACCTGATACTTCTTTTCCCCCCTTGGATTGAGCGTAATTATTGAATTTGATGGAGTTTACTTGGGGTGGAGACAGAAGGAATAAAGTGTCCGGGTGGCAAATTTAATGCTTGGACAATGATTTTACACTTTTTCACAAACACAGGCTCTCTTGATACAGCAGGTTCTTTTGAGCAGATGGCACTATCATCCCCCGATTTTGCAAAAGGGAACTGAAGTTGTAGGGATTGAGGCACCTGTACAAGGCTGATTCCTAAGCAGTAGAAATGCTGAGAGAGTAGCTTAGAGCCCAGGACACAGCCTCTTAGGACAGAGGCCCTCGCAGAGCTCAGGGTATTCTCGGAGGAGGCGGTAGCTTCTTTACTTGTATTCTCGTGGGCATCCTCTCCCTCCCAACTGGACCTGGCCACTGGTAGCAGAGCATCCAGATGCTGAGGTCTGAGTTGGAAATTCTACAAACACCTGCAGTGGACACAAGGCCAAGGACGGGCATTTCCGGAGTCCCCAGGTGAGGCATGGCTGGTACCAAGCCCTCTCTTTATCACCCCACCTCCCACACACGTGACACTGCTGAGATCTGTGATGATAAGTGACAAAGACTATAAAGCAATCTCCCTGGGTCAGGGAGACCCCCTGGAGTAGGAAATGCAGCACATTCCAGTATTCTTGCGGAGAATTCCACTGGACAGAGGAGACTGGTGGGCCTCAGTCCCTGGGGTTGCAAAGAGTCAGACCTGATTGAGCAATTGAGCGTGCATTACTGCAATCTGGGGATTTCCCAGGTGGCTCAGTGGTAAAGAATCGCCAGCAATGCAGGAGGCACAAGAGACTCAGGTTCTGTCCCTGGCTTGGGAAGGTCTTCTAGAGTAGGAAATGGCAACCGACTCCAGTATTCTTGCCTGGGAATTCCCATGGACAGTGGAGCCTGGCGGGCCACAGTCCATGGGGCCGCAGAGTCGGACCCAACTGAGTGATGGAACACAGCACGTACTACAATCTAGGCTTCTCTCCACCCTTTCATCTGCTTTCTTCCCTATTCCCACCCCTGAAACGGCATCGTAATATCTATGGAACAAGTTCAAGTTCCCCGCCTGGCACTAGAGAGCACCCTTGACCCCAACTGCCTTCTCTTTCATCATCTGTCCTCCTGTCTTTACAGGCACCTTCTCCTGTAACCAGAGTGTGGATGACATTGGCTTTCCTGCCCCTGAGGTTGCCTGTACACTGATGGGGTCAGGTAAACTTGAGGTCAATCCCACGCTCTGTAATTTATTAGCTGTGTGATCTTGGGCAGGTTTGCACAACTTCCCTGAGCCTCAGTCTATTCTTTACCACGGAGCTAATTATCCTTTCCTTGCAGACTTGTGTTGAGAGTGAAGCAAATGTATGCCACATGTTAGCACACACCAATTATGCCATACTATCAACACGCATCCTCTAAGATCAGTTCAAGACCAGGCCCTTACATATCCCTGGCCATCACACAAAGCAATCTCCCTCCCTTCTGCCTCCTGGAAACATAATATTTGTTGAGATTTATTGAGTATTGAGGGCTTCCCAGGTGATACAGTGGTAAAGAATCCACCTGGCAATGCCAGAGATGCAAGAGAAGTGGGTTCAACCCCTGGGTTGGGAAGATCCCCTGGAGAAAGAAATGGCAACCCACTCCAGTATTCTTGCCTAGAGAATCCCATGGACAGAGAGCCTGGTGGGCTACAGTCCACGGGGTCACAAAGGGTCAGACACGACTGAGCGTGTGCAAAAATGCATTGAGTATTGACTCTAGGCCCAGTACTATTTTCATGGGTGATCTTAGCTGACTACACCACAAACTTAAGCATCTTTCCTACCTGTATGCTATTGCTGTAGAAACTAAGGCTCACGAAGAGTCAGCTATTAGCCTAAGGTCGGGAAGCTAAGTGGGAGGGGAAGGATTCCAACCCAGGCATTCTCATGAAGGGCAGGAACTCTTAACTGCGGTGCTGGATCTAAGATGTCTACACCTGAAAATGATATCCTGGGAGACGTAACTAGAGTCCCTCCAACGGTGTGTTCGGCTTGCAGACATTCATGGAAGCCCTAGTATGTGCCAGCCATGTGCAGAGAGAACCAGCAAGCAAGGTCCAGTTGTAAGGACCTCAGAGCCAGTTAAGAAAAGGACACAGGAGCCCAAACCAATGCCACTCAACACTGCAGGCATGGCAGCTGAGCTTGTGTGCAAGTGAGGTCAGTGTCAGTCTGGGGAGGTCAAGGAGGACTTCGTGGAAGAGGTGGTCGTGTGTCTTCCCATCTGGCATCCTTCTCAAGAATTAGTGTTTCTGGATCGTCCTTTAACTTCCATCTCATTTTCCTTCTCCTCTCACCCTTTGGAGGGAGAAGCTTGTTTTATAATCTTGGGGTGCCATAACAAAATACCAAAGACTGGGTGGCTTAAATAATAGATATTTGTTTCTCACAGTTTTGGAGGCTGAGGTCAAGGTGTCAGCAGGGTCAGGTCCTGGTGAGAGCCCTTTTCTCAGCTTGCAAATGCTGCCTTCTCACCATGTCCTCACATGTCAGAGAGAGGAAGCTCTGGTCTAAGGCATCCTCTTCTTATAAGTTTACTAAGTGCACTGTGTGCCTACCTTCATGACCTCATTGAGCCCTGATTAACTCTCCAAGGCCCTGTCTCCAAATACTATCCCACTGGGGATTAGTGCTTCAACATATGAATTGGTGGGGGGGGGGGGGGTGGTGGTGGAATAGAACCTTTTGGTCCATAATAAGCTCTGGGAGTTGGTGATGGACAGGGAAGCCTGGCATTCTGCCATCCATGGGGTCACGAATAGTCAGACACAACTGAGCAATTGAACTGAACTGAATAACTTTTCGGTCCATACAGAAGTCTTTAAAATAACCAAGTGCCTGCTAAGTCGTTTCAGTTGTGTCCAACTCTTTGCGACGCTATAGACTGTAGCCCACCAGGCTCCTCTGTCCATGGGATTCTCCAGGCAAGAATACTGGAGTAGGTTGCCTTGCCCTCCTCTAGCGGACCTTCCCGACCCAGGCATAGAACTGCATCTCTTATGTAATTCTTCAGGTGTAATAGCATGGTGACATCATATAGTGAGACAGAGGAAAATGAGGGAGTTATCTCTCTGCATTGTGGGTGCTCCTCTAAGGATCTGAAGCTTGGAAGATCCAGCATCACTACTTTCAGGCAGGAGAAAGTCAGCAGGCAGGAAGCCTCAAGGTTCCGAGGCAGTCCCTCTGGAATCCAAAGATAGAAGGACTGAGGGGGAGAGGAAGGAGGTTTCAAGAGAGGATGGGACTCCTAAGTCACCCTTCCAGGTACATTCTGCCAGAGAAGGACAGGTTAAATGATGTGAAGCTGAAGACACATTTTGTATCTTCATCCAGGCTCCCCGTGTACCTGTGACCAGCAGGGATCAGACTGATGTGTCCAGATGCCCTTCTTCACAGTGAGATTAATTAAAGTGAGAGACAGAGAGCAAGATCGTCTTTGCAAAGTCAGGAACGCGGCTCTGTCTCCTGTGTATAGACAGTGCTCCATCTGAATGTTGAACCCACCCTCAGAGGTGGCTCCCTCATCAGGCACTGAGTCGTGACTGATCACGCTCAACTGTGCACCCAGCCCATGATCATCTGTTTCCTCTCTCTGCTAGTCTAGACTTTGTCACTAGATCTCCAGCTCTGCACTTGGCTCCCAGCCATTCCCTCCCCCACGCCCAGGGGCCCCCACGCCTCTCCCTGTTGCCTATTCTGTCTCCTCCCTACAGTTGGTCAAGTCTGAAACTTACAAGGTTTGTGATCCGTTGCCATGGGGCTCTTGGTTCTATGAATGTTGCCCTTTTGGTGGTATAGGGCTCCAAGCTGGGCAGCACAGTGAGCATCTTTTACTGGGTGGGATGACAAAAAAGATCCTGGAGGTGGTGTCAGAAAACCTTCCACCTCAACCCCAGCTCCTGCACTTACTGGCAGAGAGATGTCGTGTATGTCCATCTTTCTGATCCCGAGCTCCCTCCTGCCAGGGTTTGTGAAGGTCACCATCACAGCGCAGGGGTTGCCACTGCCCACACCACCGCCTGATAAACAGGGGTGAAGTATGACACCCACACACCAGGCCTGGTGAGAAAGCCCCATCCTGGGCCCTGTTCTCTAGAGGGCAGGGGTGCAGCTTCTGAGACTCCAAGCGCATCAGGCAAACAAGCCCGTAAGAACCTGACAGGCCCCTTCCCGGCCTCAGTTAGAGAAACAAAGGCTCCCTTTAGCCTGCACCCTTCTCCCAAAGTCCCTGAGGCTGCTCCCTGCTTCTCAGGACGTCCTCAGAAACAACTGGCCCTTGTATTGATGATACAGAAAATCAAGATCAAAGATACTGATGACTCATTTGAGGTCACTGGAAAAAAAGGTGTTGGATCTCTCCTGGGTTTCTGTTCCTCCCAGCCCTACTCCTCTGCTGCTAATTAAGAATCTACCTGGTGAGGCAACTGCATTTACAAAACTCCCTCTGTTTGCAAGGTGCTACTGAAACGTGGTTACAAGGGGAGTCCTCCAGGAGGCCTCCATCCTGGAAGACCTCACAAGCTGAGCCCAGACAAGTGACTGATGTCATCTGATCAGTCCTGAGTGGTGCTAAGGGCTTGTCCTGAAGCTGGAAGCAGGTAAGGCTGAATGGAAAGGGTGAGTCTGAGTAATATTAAGAGCAGCAATCACCAAGCACAGAGAAAATGGAGGTGTCGTCATTCGGAGCAGCTGCCAAATGAAAGAGGCAGGGTCTTGGTGGGTGTGGACCTGCCCACCGACTGCCTCTCTGGGGTCATCCTCCCCCATATCCCCCCATCCTCTACCTCCGGGCCCTCCCAGAAACCAGGACCCCAGTTGGACTTGCTGTTGCTGGACCATGCTGGGCTCTTTCCTGCCTCCCTGACTCTGTACACGGAGCTCCCTTCCCTCGAATGCCCCTTTCCTCTCGTGTCTACAGGAAGAAGAAAAATTGGCTCCATCTCTCCTCTTCAATGAGGCCTTTGCCAGTTTCTATAGAGAGAGATGACTGCCGCTGCTTTAGGCTCCATTTGAATTGTGGTGAAAAGAACAATGGGTCCTTGAGGGCTTAGTGTGCATGCGCGTGCGTGTTTGTATACATGTGCATGTACGTGCTTGTGGTCTATATAGAGGTCAGTAGATAGCCAGATAAAGTGTTAGTCTCTAGTGGTGTCCAGCTCTTTGCCATCCAATGGACTGTAGCCCATGAGGCTTCTCTGTCCATGGGGTTCTCCAAGCAAGAATACTGTAAAGGGTTGCCATCCCCTTCTCCAGGGGATCTTCCCAATCCAGGGATCTAACCAAGGTCTCCTGCATTGCAAGCGGATTCTTAACTGTCTGAGCCACCTGGGAAGCCACAGCCAGATAAAAATCTCAATTCTTAGAGCAACTCTGCGCTATTAGCCCCGTTTTACTGCTGAGCCTCCAGAACAGAGGGCTAGAGACTTTAACTTTCCCGAGAAGATTCAGCATCTGAGTTTGGACTGAGGCTCAAACTCTCGCTTCCTCTCTCAGACAGGCTGCTGCTGCTGCTGCTAAGTCACTTCAGTCGTGTCTGACTCTGTGCGACCCCATAGACGGCAGCCCACCAGGCTCCGCCACCCTGGGATTCTCCAGGCGAAACACTGGAGTGAAAAAGAAAAAAAAGAACACTGGAGTGGGTGGCCATTTCCTTCTCCAATGCATGAAAGTGAAAAGTGAAAATGAAGTCACTCAGTCGTGTCCGACTCTTCGAGACCCCATGGACTGCAGCCCACCAGGCTCCTCTGTCCATGGGATTTTCCAGGCAAGAGTATGTCAGACAGGTGGAAGTCCTTTTCTATTCCAAAGATGGTGACATCTGATTCACCTGCCTCATGGCCACCCCTGCTATCAGGGCCCAGCTCTGGAGCGGAAATCCAACGCACATCTGTTGAATAGAATTGATTTGAAGAGAGCTGGCAATTAGAAGGCTTTCGCAGACGGCAGTGGGACGAGGTGCAGTGGCATAAAAGATGAGTGAGGAAAGCAGGAGTCAATTAGCAGAGGATGCTCCAGCCTATGATAAGGAGCTTTAATTTGATGGGAGACAATGGGGAGCCATTCATTGCCGAGCTCGGGGAAAGGCGGTGACAAGCCCCTAACGACACACGAGGGCCTTTGAAACCTTTAATTGCTGCCTGCAATTTTCCTATTTCCTTGCAGAAGTGACGGGCCAGGCCCAGAGGATGAGCTGCCGTTTCCCAGGCTGCCCCGCCCACAGCAAGGTCTCCATGAGATCACCTCCCCTTCCCCAAGTGCTGAGGGGGGAGGCTGTGAAGGAGCCTGGGTCACTGCCCCTGCGGGTACCTGAAGCCTGATCAAGGTTCTCACAGCCTCTCACACCCCCCCAGTCTATGTGGCTCTTGGGATGGAAGGAGTGTGCAGGAACCCTCGGACCCCTCACCCGGTCACAACCCTCAGTCACCATCACTGTTGGCCTTTCTGCAAACTTCTGCTCACCTCCACCCTCCCTGTCCCACCTATGAACCCTTCCTGGTCTCTGTCCAAAGAGAGCATCCATCGCTTCCCAGGATGTCAATTGCACCAAAGCAGGAGGCTTCCTCGCCCGCCCCATCATCACTTTAAGAGCTCCCTGCTCAGAGAGAGAGGAAGATGATCATGAAATCCTGCTTCTCCAAAGATGACAGGCTGCTGGGAATTTCATCGTTTATTTTTTCCAAGCTTGGGATCCCTCACTTCTTCGGTCTGGCACAAAACCACCAGGAGACCAGTGCCTGGGGCTCTGGCCTCCCAAAGCCAGCGATCAGCCAACAGTAGGATGGGTTCCAGGCGTACAGGACAATGGGCTCTTCAGGCCGCAGAAAGTTGCTCAGTGCTGTATTGTTTGCATGTGAGGCGGCTTCTTGAGCACACACAAACACTCCCCCCACTTTTTTTTTTTTTACCAGCCCCGTGACAATGACTTAATTACCGCCAAAGATGCTGAAAAGGATTCAAGCTGCAAACTTCTTTCCCCACCTTTCCCCCCAACCCGCCACCGCCGCCCGCCTCGCCAAAAGGGAAGGAAATAAAACCGAGCTCCATGCATGAGACTTTTAAAAAAGCCAGGCACCAGGCAGGAATGTGAACTCGGCAGCGGGCACCAGGTGCATTAATTACACTCGATTGCGTGTGGGTTTACGACTGCGATCACTGGCGTTCGATCACCGGCCCAGCATCTGTGCCCAAGGATATCCTTGGTATTTTGCAAAGCAAGATGAATATCGGCCAGATGGTGACTTCACAAGGGCATCACTCACGTAGCACTTTCTTGCCCCAACACAGATTTCTGTGAAGGAATCTTGAACGCCACGCCGAACAAAACAGAACAAGAAAACCCAGTACCCCCAGGAGGTGCAGCCGTAAGCTGAAGATGAATGGTTTTGACAGTGACTCCGACAGGAGCCCACAGGGCCGGCAGGTCCCAGGCTCCAAGCGGCAGATCCTACCAACCCCGTCACAAAGTGACATCATCCCGGCGTCTTCAATGCCCAGTGGGAGGGGGAGGGGGAGCCCCGAAATGTCACTCTGCAGGAAACCGGCTCCCTTAACTTTTTTTTCTTTTTTTAATTAAGTGTGTGTGGTGACAGGTCTCGTCAGCACCTGCTCGCTCGGTAATTTGATTTTGATGGTGACCAAGGGTTCTTGCCTGGAAATCCCCACAGACGGAAGAGCCTGGCGGCTGTAGTCCGTGGGGTCGCAAAGAGTCAGACAGGACTGAGTGGCTGAACAACAAAGGGAAGAATGTACTTTTGGCTTCAGCAACCAGGACTAGTTCCTGGGCACTGAAGGGGACGCTGAGAGTGAAGCAAATGTCTCTTAAAACAACTCTTAAAGCTCTTGAAGCTCTTAAAAACAAACAAAAAAAGCCAAGCCCTGGGGTTATCAGGCCACTCGCTAGCAAGCCACATAGCCCAGTTCCGAGTTGGTTTGAGAAAGTTCTTGCTCTCTGAGGAACGACGTGCGTCTGACCCACATGGAGTTAAGCGAGCAGGCGTCACGCACCTGCCAGTGGCGTTTGAAGTGTGGTCAGCCTGTCTGGAATCCATGCAGTTTCTACAACCTACACACTTCAGTCCGAAACCACAAAAGAAGGACATGCAGCTGAAGGTCACGCTGCTTCAAAACAAGGTCAGCCCGAGACAGTTCAGAAGCAGATATAACCAGAGCATGCAGCTGGGGTGTGGCCTCTTCATGCCCGGGGTCTCTGCTCACAAACCCTCCAAGTCATAATGAGGTGGGGCGAGACAGGACAAAAACCAGCCTGGAGAACAACATCACAGCGTCATTTTTCTGCTGTCGTTCATTGTCTTCAAAGGCATCCTCCGGTTGTGTTAAAGAAATAATATAATAGTAGTAACACCAACCGAGGACACGCCCATTTGCACACCCGCTGTCTGAGACTCACACGTCCCCGCCCATCATATAGCCTGCTGCCTGGTGTAATTGTCCAGAGGATGGGCCCCGGCGTTCAGTGCCCTGTTCCCCCCACCTGACTACTGTGTGACCTTTATCAAGTGACTTGACCTCTCTGAGAGTCAGTGTCCTCAAGAGGTAAACAGGAACAAGAAAGAGAACCTAATTCACAAGATGGTTGGGACTGACTGAGAAGATGCTTTGAAAGCGAGGTAGGAGCTTGGCACTCGGCAAGCGCTCACGTTGTCATTCAGTCACTGAGTCCTGTCCACGTGTTTGCGACCCCATGGACTACAGCTCACACCAGGCTTCCCTGTTCTTCACTAACTCCCAGGGTTTGCTCAAACTCATGTCCAGGGAGTCAGTGATGCCAGCGAAACCACCTCATCCTCTTGTCTCCTTCTCCTCCTGCCTTCAATATGTTCCAGCATCAGGGTCTTTTCGCTCAGGAAAGTGCTTGTGAAAGGTCAGCAACTATTATTACGCAGCGTGGCAGCTGTGGAAGTGAAACAGGGCCTGCAGACCTCCTCCAAGGGCACATCTGTCTTAAGTGGTAAAAATAAGATCAGCGGAACCCAAGCCCTTCTGGGCTGTTGCTTCCTGCTCTGTTCGACGGATGCAAATTCATGGCACGGAGCCCAGAGACCGCGGGGCCTTCTCCGCTGGCATGATTTGGCAGGCCACCCTGGCAAGCAGCCCACCTTACCCCATTAAAAAAAAAAAAAAAACCTCTATTGTTTCTGAGGATGGCTATTTGATCCTCCAAATAAAATGCTATTCACCGTGCCCCCGGAACAGAAACAGCTCAGGGGAGCCAGCCCCTCCTGCTAGGAATCTGCGGGCCCCGACACTAGCCAGGAGGGGCCGAGCCGGGTGACTCAGCAGAAAACGGCCTGCTGCTTGCTTACAGCCCGCCTACCCCGCAGGCCCGGAGAGGAAGGCCTCTGTGAGGCAAACAGAAAAGGACTCTGCTCCCGTCCCGAGGCCAAAGCATCCTTTGTCCCCTGGGACTTTAGACAGGAACCGCCCGTGTTGACATTTCAGCTGGCAGAACCAGCCAGGCCTGGCCCAGAGAGGCAGGAACCCCGCCTGGGGTGTTGGGAGCCTTCGTCCACACCCTGCGGCCTCCTTCCTGAGCGCTTTCTACAGATTCGCTTGTTGAATCTCATGGCTATGAGTTGTCAAACTGTCGTGTTTGTAATCCGCACATTTAGGCACCGGGGTTTTCTCAACCTCTTCCTTTTTTTAAACTTATTTATTTTAATTGGAGGCTAATTACTTTACAAGATTGTGGTGGTTTTTGCCATACATTCACATACATCCGCCGTGGGTGTACATGTGTTCCCCATCCTGAACGCCCCCAACCTCTTTCTTTCGCTTGCTCCTCACCACAAACCTGGGAAAGACCCAGAATTCATGTCCCCTGCTGTGCCTACTGTGGAGAAGACTGCGGATCAGAGAAGTTGTCACCCGGCCAGTGTCACAGGGCGAGTAAGTCATGGCTGGGATCAGAAGCTGGATTTTTGACTCCCAGCCAAAGACTCTTCCTTCTGGCCCAAATTTCCAAAACGCTTGGGGTTTTAATATCTTATGACCTGGGGAGCCAGATTTGAGACAGATTAAGGAAAATTCAGATGCGAAATGTTTTATAAAGAGCCTTAGTAGCCTTTCGTGTCTATATCACTCCCAAACTGTAACAGTCACTCTCTGTTGTATTTGCTATAATGACTGTCATTTCTTATAGCAAATGGTGACCAATGCCAAAATGGTGAACACCGTGAGATTAATAACTGACGGGTGATGAGTGGTCCTGAGCGATGATGCTCTTAGGGCCTGAACCAGAGCACAGGTGCTGGTAACTTCAGAACATGTCTGGGAATTCTAGTCTGGAATCTGCCCAGCCCAGGTCTTGACTGGTGATGCTGTTGTTCAATCGCTAAGTCATGTCCAATTCTTTATGACCCATGGACTGCAGCGCTCCAGGTTTCCCTGTCCTTCACTATTATGCCCATTGAGTTGGTGATGTTATCTAACCATCTCATCCTCTGCCGCCCCCTTCTCCTTTTGCCTTCAATCTTTCCCAACCTCAGTTTTTTCCAATGAGTCAGCCCTCTACTTATCTTTCATCCTCAGTTGCTCAGTCGTATCTGACTCTGGGTGACCCCAAGGACTGTAGCCTGCCAGGCTCCTCTGTCCATGGGAGTTTCCAGGCAAGAACACTGGAGTGGGTTGCCATTTCCTTCTCCATTATTTCTGTTTATTCCTTGTTACATTTGAGTGCTCTACATCTTTCTTCCAAGGCAACTCAAGAGCTAGAGCTAAAGCTATAGACAGGGAGACAGAGAGCATGCACCTACCAAGGGCCAGTCTTATCCTATTCACATTATATCCCTCACATTAGTTCATCCTCACAGCCATCAAGTCAGGTTAACTGGCTGTCCAAGGGGACACCAGTAGGAGTGGTAGAATGGATAGGTCCCTGGCGTTGGCCTCTTAATCACTGCAGTGAATACCTAGAGAGGTCTATCTAACATTCTGCCATCTCCACAAACTCAGTCAGCCCAAAACTCACAGGGTCTCCTAAGTGCCTCTCTTTATCTGTTTGCTATTTAGTTACTAGGGTTTCCCTTGTGGCTCAGCTGGTGAAGAATCTGCCTGCAATGCAGGAGACCAGGGTTTGATCCCTGGGTTGGGAAGATCCGCTGGAGAAGGGAAAGGCTACCCACTCTAGTATTCTGGCCTGGAGAATCCCATGGACTATAGTCCATTGGGGTCCCAAAGAGTCGGACACGACTGAGCGACCTTCACTTCACTTCAGTTGCTAAGTCATGTTCGGCTCTTCAGCTGTTTGAATTTCCATGGACTGTAGCCTGCCAGGTTCCTCTGTCCATGGGATTTTTCAGACAAGAATACTGGAGTGGGTTGCCATTTCCTTCTCTGGGGCACCTTCCCAGCCCAGGGGTTGAACCCACATCTGCTGCGTTGGCTGGCATGTTGTTTATTCTGAGCCACCAGGGAAGCCCACCTCTCTTTACAGACTCTCAGGTCCATCCTGCGGGCTGTCCACCCAGCTCATTCTGAGCTCCTCCCTCTCCTCCCCCACAGCACCTGCTGAGCCCCTGAAGGCTGCTGTTTCCTCCTTTGTGTGGTTCTTCACACCCTCCCCTTCCTTTGTGGTCTCACTGGCACCCCCAAGCCCAGTCCTTCATGACATCATCTCTGAACTACTATAATTGCTCCCCAATTTGTATTCCTGATACCTCCCTCCATCTGTACTTATGATGATGTGATCAATCTTCCCAGAAGGTCATTTTGCACACACTGGCTTCTCTATGCTTACACTCTGCAAGGGCGCTTCATTTAATAAAGTCCATGTCCTTCACCCCCTTACTCAGCAACTCCAATATGATCTACCTTCAACTTCTCAAGTAGATTCTTCATCTCCCACCAACCTGGTTGTTTCTTCAACTTTTTTCAACATATATTGTTGGGGCCAAACTGAGGTGATTCAATACTTCAATGAGATTGAAATAATGTTGTATTATGCAATAATTGGAAACTTAAAGATCTGCAAGAACAGTTTGCAGGTTCAACAAGGGTTACCATTGTGCTACACTTGCTTCTCTTCCTGTGGTCATGGACACCGATTAATTTTTTCTGAAAACTGATATCCACATCCAGATAAATGGATGTGCATCCCATCCACAAAAATCAACTCAGAAATGGATCAAACATTTAAATGTAAGACATGAAGCAGTAAGATGCCTAGAAAAGCTCTGGAACATTCATCTTGGCAATGATTTCTTGGATATGACACTGAAATCACAGGCAACAAAGGCAAACATAGACAAGTGGGATTATGTAAAACTAAAAGCCTTCTGCACAGCATGGGAAATGATCAACAAAATGAAAAGGCAGCCTACAAACTGGGAGAAAACAATTGCAAACTGTATATCTGGTAAAAAAAAAAAAAAAAAGAAAAAAGAAAAAATGTTAATACCCAAAATAGCCAAGAAACTTACTCCATGTCATATCTCTAATCTTTAATTTTCTTTAACTTGGATTTCTTCCTCAGCCATTTCTTTATGGATGACTTTTGAAAAGACTACAGAGCGGTTGTTTTAAAAAATGCCTGTCAGTTTCCTGATGTGATATTTCCCTATGATTAAAGTAATGCTTTCTTTTTGCAAGAAAAAGAAAAAAACATATTTTTTTTTACCCCATTTCCATAGAGTTTCCTCTGGAGTTAATGGTGTTTATCTTTCTCTCCACCAAGGCTTTTCTGGTGGTTTAGATGGTCAGAAAAGAAAATCCACCTTCAATGCAGGATACCTATGTACGAACCCTGGGTTGGACAGATCTTCTGGAGAAGGGAATGGCTACCCATTCCAGTATTCTTGCCTGGAAAATCCCAGGGACAGAGGAGCCTGGCGGGCTACAGTCCACAGTGTTGTAAAGAGTCGGACACGGCTGAGCCTCTAACACCAACACATTGCCATTGGCCAGTGCATCGCCTGTCTTCTAGAGTTCCTTCAGGGACAGCACCCCCATGGAGCATTCCCCATGCACCCTGCCTATCCAGATCCTCATCACTTCTGATTCCTCTAATAGCTTCTGGACCACACATTCGGTTCTCAGCCAAGGATGCCTTAGTCATCTTTTATGATGTTATCTGGTCTCAGCTACTAGTTTACATACGCAGAATAGATCTTTGCTGTAACCAAACATCTCTAATTTTCCAGGACAATAGTGAATCAAAATTTGTGCTTGTTAAAAGATCATAAGCCGTGATTTTACTTCAGAAAGTAGAGTAGATGAAGATCTATATACCCCATTTTTATCTCCAGTGCTTAATGCAAGAGTATATAATAAAAATTGGCCAAGTCTGACTAGGTTTTCCTTTAGCCGTATGACAGCAGGTATGTCTCTTTTGTTCTCTTGGCCTGCTATTTTTAAATGGTGGAGTTGGGTTAAAAGAGGGGTTGTTGTTGTTGTTATTCAGTTACTAAGTCCTGTCCCACTCTCTGCGAACCCAAGGACTGCAGCATGCCAGGTTCCTCTGTCCTCCACTGTCTCCCGGAGTTTGCTCAAATTCATGTCCACTGAGTCAATAATGCTATCTAACCATCTCATCCTCTACCACCCTCTTCTCCTTTTGTCTTCTGTCTTTCCAAGCTTCAGGGTCTTTTCCAATGAGTCAGCTCTTCACATCTGGTGGCCAAAGTCCTGGAGCTTCAGCTTCAGCTTCAGTGTCAGTCCTTCCAATCAATATTCAGGATTGATTTCCTTTAGGATTGACAGATTTTTATCTCCTTGCATCAACTCTTCAGCACTCAGCCTTCCTTACGGTCCAACTCTCACATCCGTACATGACTACTGGAAAAACAATAGCTTTGATTATAAGGACTTTGGCAGCAAAGTGATGTCTCTATTTTTTAATATGCCTCCTAGGTTTGTCATAGCTTTCCTTCTAAGAAGCAAGTGTCTTTTAATTTCATGGCTTCTGTCATCATCTGCAGTGATTTTGGAGCCCAGGATAATAAAGTCTGTCACTGCTTCCGCTTTTTCCCTTCTATTTGTCATGAAGTCATGGGACCAGATGCCATGATCTTCGTATTTTGGATGTTGAGTTTCAAGCCAGCTTTTTCACTCTCCTCTTTCACCCTCATAAAGAGATTCTTTAGTTCCTCTTCACTCTCTGTGTACATATCTGAGATTGTCGCTATCTCTCCTGGCAGTCTAAATTCCAGCTTGTGATTCACCCAGCCCAGCATTTCACATGATGTACTCTGCATATAAGTTAAATAAGCAGGGTGACAATGAACAGCTTTGTTGTACTCCTCTCCCAATTTTGAACCAGTCAGTTGTTCCACGTCCAAAGGGGTTGTGAGAATATAAACTTTGGAATTCTTAAAGCTCTAGAGACCGTTTCAAGAGTATTCTGGGAGAGAGGGTAAAAAAGGAGGTAAGCCAAGAGGTAGGGGCCACCTCTTCCAGGTCCTGACTCCTTCTGCAGAGATGCTCTTCTTAAATTTACTTCATAGGTTTATGTTTCATTCCTACAAAGCATTCTTCATGGTTTTAAAATATTTTAAAATTACTCTAATAGATTATTTCTAAAGTCTTTTTGTTTTTTATCTTTTGCCTGTTGCTGAGGATAAAGGAAAGGAATGCATGTATTGAGTCTTACTATATGCCGGGCACTGTGCTCACTGCAGACACTCTGATTAACCCCATTTTATAGGAGACATGAGGGTTTGCATTAAGGCCCCATGGTGGTGAACAAAGTCAAGATGTAAATTCCCAGTGCAATAGCTATTACAGTAAGTCCCCTACATATGAACAAGTTCAGATCTGAGAGACATCATTCATAAGTCCAATTTGTTTGTAAGTCCGTTAAGTCAGACTCTTTGCAACCCCATGGACTGCAGCATGCCAGCCTTCCCTGTCCCTCACCATCTCTCAGAGTTTGCCCCAGTTCATATCCATCTATGATGCCATCCAACCATCTCATCCTCTGTTGCCCTCTCCTCCTTCTGCCTTCAATCTTCCCCAGCATCAGGGTCTTTTCCAATGAGTCAGCTGTTCACACCAGGTGGCCAATGAGTCAGCTGTTTTGCAACAGGTGTCCAAAATTTTGGAGCTTAGGCTTCAGCATCAGTTAGCATAGGTGCCCAACTAACACAATCTGGTATATAGTACTGTACTATAATAGGCTTATAATATTTTTCACACAAATAATACATCCAAGACAAACACACATGTAAATAGAGAAAACATTTTTAGTCTTACAGTACAGTATCTTAAGAAGTTCAGTAATACAGGACCACAGCTGGCATAGAGGGGCTGGCACCCACTGAACAGGCAGAAGAGTTACTGACTGGAGAGGGGAGAGGAGACGCGAGATGGTAGAGCTGAAGGGTGGTCAGCAATAGGAGACGGAGGGCAAGCTGTGATTCCACTCACGCCTGATGTTGATGGAGTGCATGTTCGCATCTTTGAAAGTTCACAACTTGGAGGTTCATGTGTAGGGGACTTACTGCACCTGGCTTTTGTGGGCTGTCCAGAGAGATAGGTAAGGACCTGGAACATGTCCATACTTCCCCAGCATTTTGATGAGAAGACAGCCTAAGTGATAAAGCAGGGCGTATGACCTCTGCAGAACTTTTGGTCAAGGTGGGTCAGCCAGCTGGTCAACCTACAACTCTTCTAAGAATGGAAAGCTTGGATGGGAATGCCTGTGATGTCCATGGCTGGCATATATTCTTCTCTCTCTGACTGTGTTGGTTGAAGTCTGGAGGAAAACTGGGCTTGCAGGGCTTTAACTAGACCTGACCTTCCAAGGGTTTAGCATTTCTGGCAGCAGTACTGACCTCTCCAAACCGCAAACCACAGCATGGCTCAGAACTCAAGGTATTGAATTGAGCCCAAAAGAGCCTTCCGGAAGCTTGCCCACAAACCGAGATACACAAGGCAGGTGTTTCTGGCCAGTGAATACCTTATGCATGACTATGCAAAGCCAAGACTTTACCGATGCTCAGAGACACTAAGAAATCTTAAATGGAAAATGTGGACAAAGGAAACTGGCAATTTGATTCAGAGAGAACTGGTTCCCAACTGAGAGTGGTTTCAAGACAAGCAAGACTTAACCACAGTCAGACCATTTGCCTAAGAACCCTCACCAGGAACCAAATCACACATTAAAATCTATAAGTCCCACGTACCCAGTAGAGCTGCCAAGGTGTCTGAGAGAGGCTGGCCCACCTGCCTATCAAGCCCATCAAACCATTTTCCCCTCTGCTGACAAGGGTGCTCTGGGTGCCGCTTGATTGGAAGCTAGATTACTATTTAGCAAAAGTTGTTCCATGAAGCCGATGTTCCAGGAGCCATAATTTAATTTTGCTGGGAAGTCATGAGCCTGATTTTGAAACTGTTGGTATTGTTATGGAAATTATTGCTGTACTCGATTCCAATCAATCACTTATTTACTTATTTTTCTTTTTTAAACTAGGTCAGAGGAATTGAATGAATGGGGGAAATGAGGCCTTTAGCAGAGAAAAAAACACAAGAGAGCATTTCAGAAGATAAATACAGTAAATTATAAAGCTTAAAGAAAAGAAATGGCATTTCTCTGAAATTCTACCCATTTTCCACCTCCTTCTGCTCATCCTTGGAGGCACCTCCTCCTTTTTCCCAAAACACTCCCAGTCGCCTTAGCTTCTGGTACCTTTTGACACATCATCTCCTGATGTGGAGGTTGTAGGATGGTGAGGACTCGCAAACCAGACTTTTAAGGACAGATAATAGCCCTTAAAGGACTAAAGGTCTATCTTTCTTCTGAAGCTCTCAATGGCCTAGATTAAGGCCCTGCCAAATAAGTATGTGTGCTCAGTCGTTCAGTCCTGTCCGACTCTTTGTGACCCCATGGACTGTAGCCTGCCAGACTCCTCTGTCCTTGGGATCCTCCAGGCAAGAATACTGGAGTGGGCTGCCATGACCTCCTCCAGGAGATCTTCCTGACCCAGGGATCAAACCTGTGTCTCTTAGGTCTCCTGCATCGGTAGGCAGATTCTTTACCACTGAGCCGCCTGGGAAGCCCGCATACACTAAATAAATGGAGCAGATGTTATTGAACTTCTATTTTCTGAGCAGAAAACTGAAGGAATTGACACCCAAGCAGAAAGCCCCTCCTAGATTAATCTTTTCCAAACCTGAGGAGTAACCTTTATGTGTGTGTGTGTATGTGTGTGTTTTAAGTGGAGGGAGAGGGACTTCTCTAACAGGTTCTAAAGAATAAAGCGGTTTTCATTTTTTTAAAAAAAGTGAGAAAGAAGATGGAAGGAAGAAGGGAAGAAAGGGGAAGGACGGGAGGCAGAGAGGAAAAATAAAGTCAAGACTACAATCACACACTGCAGAATGAACCTACCAACAGAGATTTTCCCTACAGTATCTGTTGATTGGGAAGGCATATAGAAAAATAGATATGACTCCATCTTCTGGTAGTGTGGAGTAATAGCAGGAGCGAACATCCATTTCTCTGATGTCTTTTTGTTTTGTTTCTATTTTAAGGTACTCCTCGAGGTCTGCCTCTTCTTACAGCAATGGTCATCAGAAGATATCTGCCTTATCAATACTTCTATTCCCTAAAGCAGAAATGGGACAAGGAGCAGCTTTCAAGGATGCTTCAGAGTCTGATGCTAAAACGCATCACCCATCTGTGTGCACAGTACAGAAGTCAGAGCTGCCTTCCTTGCACAAAGATGGGGCTTCTCTTGTAGCTCAGTCGGTAAAGAATCTGCCTGCAATGCAGGAGACCTGGGTTCAATTCCTGAATCAGGCAGATCCCCTGGAGAAGGAAATGGCAACCCACTCCAGTATTCTTGCCTGGAGAATCCCTATGGACAGAGGAGCCTGGCAGGCTACAGTCCATGGGGTCTCAAGAGTCGGACACAACTTAGGGACTGAACCATGCATAAAAGGAAGCAACGCCCTTGGGATTAGCTCAGTGAAGTAAACACTCACCATGGACCTGAATGTTCTAGAAAGATAAATGTCAACAGGTGCTGGGTGACAACCCCGCCCCGCCACCCCAGCGTAACAGGATGGTGCCTGTTCTGCAAGTATGATGGGTCAGGGTGCATGAGCACCACCCTCACCTGCTTCTCAACAATGACCAATTCTTCCCCAGATTAAAAAAAAAAAAAATGCTCACACAACCCAGACCCACCCGGAGCACATTTCTGAGCAAGAATCCTGTAAAATGTTTGTGTGGGGGCGGTGAGAACTGAAGGACAGAGCAGTGCTGACAGGAAGATGTGGTCATGCTTTCTTTTTCTTGAGATAAAACGGAGAGTGGTGTGAGAAGCCGCTGGCTGAGTCGGAGGGCTGGACAAGCGCCTCACTTGGGTTTCCTGCCTCTGTGTCCCCCAGGACACAGCCTGGCCGTAGAGCATGTCTTAGGACTGACTACCAGGGTCCTCCCAGCGGGGGTGGGCTGGATGCAGGGTTGACCCAAAAGGCACATCATTCCTTCCCTCAATCTCAAATGAATGTCCCCAACGTCCCACGGAAACATAACCTCTGCAGAGGTCAGATGATAGCAGCGCTGTGAAACCCAAAACAGGAGGCAGGAGCGGGAAATGAAGTACTTACCTGGGCGATAAAATCAAGGGCATGGGCCTCCTCGTTCTGAAGCCAGGGAACCTTCTCAAGTTTCAAATCAAAGGACAAACTAAAACCAAGAGGCAAGACCCACACGTGACATCTCGTGGGATCAGCGATTCCTCTAGAGGGCTCTGCCCCAGGCCCCACCTGCTCCCCACTCAGTCCTATTCTGGGGGGATTGGGGAGCTCAGCTGAGGATCAGTCTCCTTATAATCATGATATTGGCTACAACAGTAATGACAACAATAGCACCCAATCAAAAAATGGATTAGTCAGTCAGCTCAGTAGCTCAGTCATGTCCGACTCTTTGCAACCCCATGGACTGCAGCACGCCAGGCCTCCCTGTCCATCAGCGACTCCTGGAGTTTACTCAAACTCCGGTCCATCAAGTCGGTGAAGCCATGCAACCATCTCATCGTCTGTTGCCCCCTTCTCCTTCTGCCTTCAGTCTTTCCCAGCATCAGGGTCTTTTCCAATGAGTCAGATCTTCGAATCTGGCCAAATACTCTGGCCAAAGTATTGGAGTTTCAGCTTCAACATCAGTCCGTCCAATGAACACTCAGGACTGATTTCCTTGAGGATGGACTGGTTGGATCTCCTTGCAGTCTAAGGGACTCTCAAGAGTCTTCTCCAACACCACAGTTCAAAAGCATCAATTCTTTGGCGCTCAGCTTTCTTTATAGTCCAACTCTCACATCCATACATGACCACTGGAAAAACCATAGCTCTGACTAGACGGACTTTTGTTGGCAAAGTAATGTCTCTGCTTTTTAATATGCTGTCTAGGCTGGTGATAGCTTTTCTTCTAAGGAGCAAAAAATGGGTGGAAGATCTAAATAGAAATTTCTCCACAGAAGACATGCAGATGCCTAAAAAGGCACATGAGAAGATACTCGATATCAATAATTAGGAGAGAAATGCAAATCAAAACCACAATGAGGTATCACCTCATACCTGTCAGAATGGCCATTATCAAAAAAATCTACAAACAAGAAATGCTGGAGGGGGTGTGGAAAAAAAGGGAACCCCCCTCCCCGACTGTTGGTAGAAATGTAAACTGTTGCAGCCACTATGGAGAATGGTATGGAGGTTTCTTAGAAAATAGAGCTACCATATGATCCAGCAATCCCATTAATGCACATATATCTGGAGAAAATCATAATTCCAAAAGGTATATGCACCCCAAAATTCACTGCAGCACTATTTACAATAGCCAGGACATGGAAGCAGTCTAGATGCCCATTGACAGAGGAATGGATAAAGAAAATGTGATGCACATAGAATGGAATGAAATAATACCATTTGCAGCAACATGGATGGGCCTAGAGTCTGTCATACTGAGCGAAGCCAGTCAGAGAAAGACAAATACCGTATGATATCACTTATATGTGGAATCTAAAAAAGGGGGCACCAAGGAACTTATCTACAAGACAGAAATAGAGTTACAGATATAGAAAACAGATTGATGAGTGCCAGGAGGTAAGGGGTGGAGGGATAAATTGGGAGATTAGAATTGTCATATACACACTGCTACGTGTAAAATAGATAACTAATAAGGACCTACCATATAGCACAGGGACCTCTACTCAATACTCCGTAATGGCCTATATGGGGAAAGAATCTAAAAAAGAGTGGATACATGCATGTACATAACTGTTTTGCTTTGTGTACACCTGAAACTAACACAACATTGTAAATCAACTCTACCCCAATAAAACTAAAAACTAAAAGAGAAATGACCTAATTGTCCAGTTATAGAGTTGGTTAAATGAACTATAGTATAGTCACCTTCCAGAATCCAATCCTTTTCTTTACCTGAAAGACTTGAAGATTTCTTCTTTGAACTTCATTCATTTAGCTAGTTGATTGTTCACAGTTGATTGTTCCCGATAAATTTTTCCTAGTATCCTTTAACTCTATCAACTTGTAGATTAGGGCTTCCCAGGTGGCCCAGTGGTAAATAATCTACCTGCCAATGCAGGAGATACAGGTGACTCAGTTTCAATCTCTGGGTCAGGAAGATCCCCTAAAGGAGGAAATGGAAACCCACTCCAGTATTCTTGGAGAATCCCATGGACAGAGGAGCCTGGCAGGCTACAGTCCATGGGGTCACAAAGAGTCGGACATGACTGAGCATGCACTCAACAGCAACATGTAGATTATGGGACTTTTCTGGACTTAGAGTTTTAAACACTCGTTCTGGTCCATTGTTTTGATTCTCTTCTCCAGTCATAGGTAGGCTGGGCCACCTTTGCCAATTACTTTGCATTTCACCCACTTTCCCTCTGAAAATTTTTTCTTCCATACTCCTTATTAAATTTTTTACTCTATCAGTACTTTGTAATGTAGTCTTCATTGTGTGTGTTAGTTGCTCAGTCGTCTCCAACTCTTTGCAACCCCATAGACTGTAGCCCACAAGATTCCTCTCTTCATGGGATTCTCCAGGCAAGAATACTTTCGTGGATTGCCACTTCCTTCTCCAGGGGATCTTCCTGGCCCAGGGATGGAACCTGGGTCTCCTGCATTGCAGAATCTTCATTACTGATATATTTTTTCTCCATGTCTCTCCCAAGTCTAAGTAGCTTTTTTGAAGGAAGGGGGGTCGAGGGGAGTCTATTTCTGGTCTTAGCTTTTATATTTCTGATTTTAGGTATTATTTCCTATTCCTAAATGAATTTACCTTGGTGTGTTTCTTTCCAGTAGTTTTGAGTTTTCTTCTGCTTCTTTGAATTTTCCGGTAAGGCTTTTCATCAGGAGAAATGCTTTGATTCTCATTTTCAAATGTTTTGCAATAGTTTTATATGGATGTGATCTGCTTTTCTGTGCTTTTATTTCTTTCACAAACAGGGTCCCTAGTTTAAGAACTCCTTGGTTCTTCCCCCTTTTGTACCATTTCTTTTATGGGTAATTTGGGTTATGACGGCCTGGGGAAAGGAGGTTTATTTTTCTGAGAGTCCTTAATCATTCCTACTTATTTCTTTCATTTTTTCATTGATTTGTCTCCAAGGGGTATCACCTTCTCTCTATGTATCTGTAACTCCCCCAGAAGTAATGCTTCTCAAATTCTGCCTTTCCATTCCCACACACAAAACCCTTCCCTGTCTCCTGTGCTGTGAACTTCCAGTTGCAGCCTGTGTTTTGTACTTTCTCATTTAAAGCTGACTTTCTATTTCCAGGGTTATTTCATTTGTGTTTTATCAAGGTTCTCTGCTATCTTCCACCCTTCTCTTAAGCCTCCTGTTAAACTCACACCCTTTCTGTTGGAATTCATCCTCTCCTCTACTTGCAGGTAAATGAAAGGTCACGGTATCTCTGTCTCCTAGTAACATCATGATCCTGTGTAGCTTTGTTTGCTCTCCTGGTTGTTTCTATGTGTTTCCTGTTGGGAAGCCTCCACTGTTCTGTTACACAGAAGCCTCCTCTGCCTGGTTTCAGAGACAGTCAGCAAAGCCACACTTCTCAGCTCTAAGCCTCACTCAGTTACTGCTTTGGGTCGACAATATGTTCCAAAGCTCCAGCCACCCGTTTCTTCTTGTTGTTTTCAACTTCCCCACAAAGATGCAAAGTTTTCAATGATTTTGTCTACCGAGAAAGAAAATCCTATTGCCTAAGTAATAATTTCTTCATTGATTCACTATAGCCAACAACATCCTGTCTGAAACCAGTATTAGTGGAGTTGATCAGGTAACCATCAAGCACACAGACACTTCATGCAGCCAAAGCTAAACATTTAATGGTGAATGTTCAGTATTCGTTAGAACTATTTAACATTGAAAATCACTTGTGAGTGTTAGCTGTTGCCTTTATACATGCAGTCTCTAGGTTGGGATTATTGCCCTGTCCATTAAATCTCATTTAGACAGCAAACATTTACAGGCAACTAGGGTTACAGAGCGGAGAAGGCAATGGCAAGCCACTCCAGTACTCTTGCCTGGAAAATCCCATGGACAGAGGAGCCTGGTGGGCTGCAGTCCATGGGGTCGCTAAGAGTCGGACACGACTGAGCAACTTCACTTTCACTTTTCACTTTCTTGCATTGGAGAAGGAAATGGCAACCCACTCCAGTGTTCTTGCCTGGAGAATCCCAGGGACGGTGGAGCCTGGTGGGCTGCTGTCTATGGGGTCGCACAGAGTTGGACACAGCTGAAGCGACTTAATAGTAGTAGTAGGGTTAGAGAGAGGAAGAACTGTACCCCAGCCATGAAGAAGGTCTTTATGGATGGGGCTGGGGGGGGGGGGGGGGGCGGTGGGGACAAATAAGTATAAATTAGCATTCAGGGTTATAAGGACCTGAATACATGTTTGTTCCTGGTAGAGTAGGGTCAAAGGAGAAGAAGGATTAAGTCTGCTCGGGTGAATCAGAAAAGATTTCATGAAGGGTATGTCTAAACCACTTCTTAAGAGGATGAGTAAGGACCTTTATAAACTCAGCTTGTTCCAGGAATCAGTGCCTCTCAAAATTGCCTTCCCCAAACAGTCAGAAACACAAGTTGGAGCTACCTCCACACCTTCCCTCCTCGAACACAGAAACACACACACACACTTAAATGCAAAACTCAAGAGAAATTGAATATATTCTGTTCTTATTTTAAAGTGATTGTTTTAACTACGGGAGCTTATCAGAATCATCTGAAGAACTTTTCAATCTTCAAAACGCCCAAGCCAGAGACCTCTCTGTTAACAATCTTGTATCACGCAATCACTGACATCAAGGTTTACACAACCTTGCTCTCTGATGCAGAGAGAATTAGACTAAAGGACCCCTGTCTATCACTCTAGATTTCCCCAAGGCATGGAAGACTTCTCTCTACGGAATTAGAATTCTCCCTTTTAGACTGTAAAGGCGTGTCAGTCAAAATAGCTTTGAGTATTTCTACTCAAAGTAAGACATGGAAGGTTTCAGTTCTCAAAGAATAAGTTCATGAGCTCTACGGAGGTGGGAAGTGGGGAGACAGGACTACTTCCCCAGCCCCCTGTAAGGTGAGTCGAGTCAAAAGTACTGTCTGAGCACTCTCAGGGAAACAGAAAGTCACTTTTCCCAGTGCTTTCCTTCTTCCAGGAAAATATAAACCCATTGAGTTGGTCACTAGTTCATTCTGCTTCACTTGAACAATGTAAGCAGGGAATCTCCTGAGAAACCTCTCTTGGGTGCAAAGGCCAGCTGAGTCCCATCAGCCACCCCTCCCAGTGACACCCAACTGTACCTGATGAAAAGCTCTGGAGCTTCATGCATCAATCTTCTGGTTTTGCAGGATGGCCGCAGTCGGATGATTGGCAACATGTGGGCACATATCCCAGGAAAACGCTTTGGATTTTAAACTCAGGGACCTGTTTTTCAACTTCTCCAGGTCCAAGCTGCCTCAGGTCAAGGTTATGGGGGCGTGGGGATAGTAAGAAGGATCAGAGATGAGTTATCTTCTTTTCTCCTTTTCAATCTCAAATCTGGCAGGGTTTACAGACTTCATGGGCGGGAGAGAAAAGAAAACCTCTGGAGCTGACAACCATCCACTCATTGGGCACTTACGGTGAGCTGACTCCTCTTTGAACTGCTGGGGAAATACATGAGAACAGTCCCTGCCTACTTTTTTTAATAATAGATTAGCACAAACTTTTCTAAATTTTTTTTTTTTAATTTGGCTGCACCGGTCTTGGTTGCGGCACACCGGATATTCTCTTGCGGCATGCAAATTCTTAGTTGTGGCCTGTGGGAATCTAGTTACCTGACCAGAGGTCAAAGCTGGGCTCCCTACATTGGGAGCATAGAATCTTAGTGGTTGGACTACCAGGGAAGATCCCCCAGTCCTTGACTTCTTCGAGCTCCCTGCCCAGGGAGAGAGAGAGACAAGGACACAGCTGGATTTTAAAGCACTCAGCATCCTTGCAGACACCTAGGCAGGAATGCAGCTGCCCCCAAATCAAGCAGCCCAGTGACCTACGAGCCACCCTGCCTTCTTCCCCAACCTCCCCTCGCACTCCCCCAGCTTTCTCTCTCGGCACCTTTATTTCGTACTTGTTGCTCCAAATCGCGAGGCACTTTCCCTACTCCAGGCGTTTGCACTTGTTGTGGCCTCCGTAGGAAAATACATTTTCCCCAGGTTTTGCAAAGTCTGCCCCATTTCGTCCTTCAGCTTGTTTGTCTCTTCCTTGAGGAGACTTTCTTTGAAGTCTCCTCCAACTCAGAAGCTACAGGTTTTACTTTTACCATTTTAATTCCTCTTTGAAACTTTTAACACGGTGAAAAAAACAAAAGGGCTGGACTTTTAACTGAAATATTTTGGCAATTCATTTGTAACTCCTGCTTTCTCCCTTTCTCCAGCCCCTGGCAATCAACATTCCATTCTTGGCTTCTATGAATTTGGCTGTTTTAGATCCCTCAAATGGATAAAAGCATACAGTGGTTGTTTTCCTGTGCCTGGTTTATTTTGTTTGGCTTGTCCTCAAGGTTCATCTGTATTGTCGCATACTGCAAAATTCCCTTCTTTTTAAGGGCTGAGCGGTATTCCACTGTATGTATAGATCGTATTCTTTATCTGTTCATCTGTTGATTAACATTTAAATTGTGTCCACATTACAGCTATTGTAAACAAAACAATAGCTTTTGATTGTTTGTTTGTTTTGTAAAAAAAACAAAAACAATTTTTCTACGAATACTGTTGTTGTTGTTTAGTCACTAAGTCAAGACCGACTCTTTGCAGTCCCATGGACTGCAGCACTCCTGTCTTCCCTGACCTTCAGTGTCTCCCGGAGCTTGCTCAAACTCATGCCCATTGACTCAGTGATGTCATCCAACCAGCTCATCCTCTGCCCCTTTCTCCTCCTACCCTCAATCTTTCCCAGCATCATAGTCTTTTCCAATGAGTCAGCACTTTGTATCAGGTAACCAGAGTATTGGAGCTTCAGCTTTAGCATCAGTCCTTCCAATGAATATTCAGGATTGATTTCCTTTAGGATTGTCTGATTTGATCCCCTTGCAGTCCAAGGGACTCTCAAGAGTCCTCTTCAATACCACAGTTCGAACGCATCGATTCTTCAGTGCTCAGACTTCTCTATAGTCCAACTCTCACATCCATACATGACTACTGGAAACACCATAGCTTTGACTATAGGGACCAAGGAACACAGGACTAAAATATAGAGAGGACTGGACTCTTGTTAAAGGCAACAAGACAGATTTATTCCCATGACTGCTGTAAGGCAGTCTCCAGCGTAGACTGAGCTCCACTGCAACTAAGGCATAGGTGGCTGAGGATTTAAGGGAGACAGCAAGGGAATATAAGAAGGGTGTTAAGGGAGCTTAAAGGGAGATCACAGAAAAATGGAAAATTGCAGGAGGGGAGTAAGTGGAGAACTACTGAAACTGGCTTGGCAATATGGCACATTCTGCCCTTCGGCAATATTGTGTTTTCCTGAGTAAAGGCTCAGCCCAGGGGTGACCTGTAAGGACACCGCCTACTGCAGGTAGAAACCAGACAAACGTGTGATCAAATCTCCTAGCACAGTGTTCAGTTAAGTCCTTTGTGCCATGTGGGAGTTCATAGTTTTCAACTGTACTTAAGGTGTTTTGCTTTTTTATTTTATCAATATCTAGGGTTAATTGGAGTCTATAACTTCTTCCTAAATAGGATGAAATCTAATCAAATTTTAAATTCTCACATTCCTTTGGTCTGCTTTCAGTTACCAAATCTGAGATTTATTTATCATATATTTTGATAATCAAAACACTTTTATTCTTTGAAATACATTTTATTGTTTTTTGTTCTCTCTTTTCGTTTTTTACCCCATATCTTCTTTTTAGATTTATTTCGGTTTGTTTCATCAAGTGCAATTTCTAGCAATTGTTTCAGTCACATTTAAGGAATGGCGAAACATCCCAGTCACTGAAATGTGCTTATTTTATCCTCTCATTTTTGAATTGAACCATATTTTGACTGTGTATAGAATGTTGATTAAACAGTTATTATTTTCCTCTCCCATTCAATGATATGGATGAGAAGACTTATGTTAATATGATTCATTATTCTGTAGAGAAGCTTTTCTCCCCCCTTGTCTAAAAGGCTTCTGGACTTCCTCTTTTTTGGTGGCCCATAATTATTCTACAATATTTCTGGATGTGGTCATTTTATATCCCTCCTGCCCAATACCCAGTAGTCCTTTTTAATTTAACTCATGTATTCCTGAAATAGAATATGTATCTTTCATTATTTGTTGACTCTATCTATCCTCTGCATTCTTTTCTTCCAGAACCCCTCTTAGAACTTCCTATTTTTAATCGTTCTTTAACGTATTCATTTTTGCTAATTAACTTTGCCTTTTAAGAAAATTTGTCATTAGCAATTTTCCAACTATGAGTTCTCTTCTCAGTTCTGTACAGTCTGCTATTGAGCACATCTACTAAGTTCTCCTTTTATTTCAACAACTTTCTATAGCCAAAGTCTCCAATTGAGTCTCTTTATTTGAATTCAGTGTCCTTTCCCATCTCTCTGTAGTTGCTACATTAATTTGATATCCTTAGTTCTCACAACTAGTGTTGGTTGAGTTTGCTGACTTGATTGTTAGACTGACTTTCTTTTTTTTTTTTTTAGACTGACTTTCTTAAATGTTGCCTAAGTCTTGGTTTTCTGCTTGTCTTCATGTCTTTGATCAGTTGCCA
This sequence comes from Dama dama, assembly GCF_033118175.1. Taxonomy (NCBI): domain Eukaryota; kingdom Metazoa; phylum Chordata; class Mammalia; order Artiodactyla; family Cervidae; genus Dama; species Dama dama. Next base: position 7,107,573 of record NC_083686.1, on the reverse strand, counting down.
ATTTGAGAGCTGGATAATACTACCTGTTACCAGTGATGATAAACTAAAAGTGGAGGTACTATCAGCTAGGAGGTCACTAGCTGGTCTTCTAGTCATTTTTGTTGTTTAGTAGGTAAGTGGTGTCCAGCTCTTTGAGACCCTCATGACTGCGGCACACCAGCCTCCTCTGTCCTCCACTCTCTCTCAGGGTTTGCTCAAATTCTTATCCAGTGAGTCAGTGATGCTATCTAACCATCTCATCCTCGATTGCCCTCTTCTCCTCTTGCCTTCAATCTTTCCCAGCATCAAAGTCTTTTCCAATGAGTTGACTGTCCTAGGGACGCCTTATTTCCCTTGAGGGTGACCAGCCACCCAGGGGCCTTTTGCCTCTCAGGTCCAATGCCTCCACTTACTGCTTCAGTCTAGAGACAGACCCTCCTGTACCACCCTCAAGGGTATGGTGTGATGGCAGTGGGGAGGGCAGGGACCAAGCCGTCTGGACTCTCCTATCACGACATTGTAGAAGCACTTTGACTGCTAAGAGCTCCTTAGAGCTCTCTCATGCTCCAGTATCCAATCCTCAGCCTTTAGACAGAGTATCTGAAACCACTCCCTGCTGGGAACAAGCTCCCCAGGGTGGGGTTAGGGCCACAGCCTCATCAATTATTCATATCCCATCTGCCTCCAGCCTTTCAGAAATTCCTTATCATTTCTGGTCTAAGGAGAATAATCCCTTTTGTCTTATAGTACTGTTATAGACAATTTTCTCCTATATATTTAGAGGAGGAAAAGGACATTATAGCATACGCTCAGTTTATCATCTTAATAGCATCTTCTGGGTTTAATTTGCAAATTTGTTTTTGATTAATAGCTGTACAAGAACTATAAGCATAAGGATATATATCCAATTTATTTGTGCACATTTAAATAATATTGCAATTAAAATAATTGAACAACACAAGGAAATCACTATGCATTAGAATATTCTTGGAAATGATGCCTATATATTATTCCTGTTGGAGAAATATAGTCTGGGTTCTTGAGAACTTACTTCATCTAGAGTTGATTGAAAAATTGCTGAGGGAAACACTAAAAGCAATACTTCCCCTGCCTCAGCCGTAAAGCCTTAACAACAGAAGCAACACAATTGTTCATGTCCTCTGTAATGACCCCTACCTTCTGGTTGAAGCAATATATTTTGGTCCTGCCAATCTCCTGGCCAAGCAGAACAGGTAGAAGGGAGGGAAAGAAAGCTGACCAATAAATGATAGGGCTTACATAATATTTTCAGCATGCCAACTAACATTCAAACACATTACATTGACTTGTCCTGACAATAACCTAGATGCCTTGATGTCAGAGAGTTGGGTATTAACCTCCATTTTACAAATGAGAAAACCAGAGGCTCAGTGAAGTCAAGTGACCTGCTTGAGGTCCCCAACTACTCTTGACTAGGAAACCAACGTCTTTTACAAGGTGTATCAGTTAGCATCCCAGCAGGACACAGATGACATGCTGAACTTAGGAGAGTTCAAGATGGTTTAGTCAAGGGTTTGGACTTCCCAGGTGATGTTAGTGGTAAAAAATCCACTTGCCAATGAAGGAAACTTCACTGTTACCTGGGTCACGAAGATCCCCTGGAGGAGCGCATGGCAACCCACCCTAGGATTCTTTCCTGGAGAATCCCATGGACAGAGGATCCTGATGGGCTACAGTCCATAGAGTCACAAAGGGTCAGACATGACTGTAGTGACTTATCATGCACACACACAGTAAAGGGATTACTTAAACGGTGCAATGGAGAAGGAAATGGCAACCCACTCAGTATTCTTCACTGTAAAACTCCATGGGCAGAGGAGCCTGACATGCTACCGTCCGTGCGGCTGCGAAGAGTCAGACATGATTGAGTACAACACATGCAAATGGTGGGGCAGGGAGTAGAAAAATGATCGATGCAGGCTGCCAAGCCAGTGAGAGAGAGCGGTCCCCACCACTAGGCTCAGTGCAACAAGGAGGGGAGGTGATTACTGCATGGGTTCCTAAACTTTTGTCAGCCTGGGGGATCCAGAAGACCCCAACTCAAGAATACTGTTTTTAAATGAATTTGATAAAATACTTAGAATTGCCAAAGAAACCAATTCTATTAAAAAATGATGCATAACATATTCAAATAAAATATGTTTGTGATGAGTGAATGAAAGTCATTCAGTCGTGTCCAACTCTTTGCAGTCCATGGAATTCTCCAGGCCAGAATACTAGAGTGGGTAGCCAATCCCTTCTCCAGGGAATCCTCCCAACTCAGGGATCATGTCTTCCGCATTGCAGGTGGATTCTTTACCGTCTGAGCCACTGAAGAAGCCCCAAAATAAAGACATGTTGTATTAAACCAAAATTCTTCCAAATAAATAAAGGTGTGTTTTTATTTTCTCCATTAGCATTTACAGACCTTCTGAACTCAATCCACAGGCCCCAGACTAACAACCCCTTGGCTACGGGAACCCAGAAGGAAAAAATAATGCAGAGGCCACGTTGGAAAGAGCAGTGGCCTTTGGCAGAGGGACACACATCCATACAGCCAGCCCAGGGAAAGGCCACCAGGAGGGAACTGGATAATACATACCCCAGTGTCCTTCGCTTCTTCTGTCTGATCACACGTGAACTCTCCACTTTGGTGTAGTTCATATAGGATGCCTTCCCAAGGCAGAGAGCAGGGTGAAGAAGGCTGGAGAGGGAACCTAGGGGCAACTCTTCAAAATTCTGAAGATCTGCCTAGTTTTGCACTCCACTTACACGCAACCTACCTCTTTGCTCCAAAGTGGCAACTGACTTATTTTAGTTCTAGAAAGCACTCAACTGCTTCCAACTTCAAGAGACACCCCACCCACAACCCCAGGGAAATTTTGCCTAACCATCATCATATCCTATTACGCTTTCTCATTGAATAAGCTCATTCCCATTCCATTACAATATCAATAAATGCATCATTTACATAAGTATTTGTTTAGTGTTTTGGACCAAGGGGAATAATATTTGGTGGCTTGTACAAAGTGGCTCAGCTAGTTAAGAATCTGCTTGCAATGAGGGAGACGTGAGTTCGATCCCTGGGTTGGGAAGATCCCCAGGAGAGCAGAAAGGCTACCCACTCCAGCATTCTGGCCTGGAGAATTCCATGAACTGTAAAGTTAATGGGGTCGCAGAGAGTCAGACACGACTGAGCGACTTTCACTTTCAACAAAAATCCAAAGCCGAAAACAAAGGTTTCAACATAAATACATTACCATGTGTAAAATAGATTGCTAGTGGGACGTTGCTATATAACACAGGGAGCTCAGCTGGGTGCTCTGTGATGACCTAGAAGGGTGGGATGTGAGGGGAGTGGAGGGAAGTTCAAGAGGGAAGGGACATATATACACTTATAGCTGATCACGTGGTTATAGAGCAGAAACCAGCACAACACTGTAAAGCAATTATCTTCCAATTAAAAATTTTAAAAAGATATGTAACTGATACTTTTATTGCTTTTACTACAGAACAAGAAGTCCCAAAGTAGGCAGGATAGGAATAACTACATGGTACCTTGTGATCGTGTTGTGGCTTCATAGGCACAGGGAACAGTGTCTGCAAACCTATGGAGGCTTGAGGACCTTATCTTTGCAAGGCATAAAAACAGGGAATCATTACGCTGAGAAGATAAAATGTGGTGAGAGATGAAAGGTGGGGAGGGACGGGGAGCAGGTTCTGAGTGTCTGCAGTGGGTTGGGTCGGCCTCAAAGAGAGTGATTCATGTGGGAAACTGGGTCACAGCAGTTTCTGATGAAGGCAAGGATTAATGGCGATCTGTGTGTTACTGTTCTTATTTTAAAAAAAAATTTAATAGTATGACTGTCTTCCTTAGGTCTGATGCCTGTTCCCAGCTTGGTCTCTCATTTAATTACCCGCAGAGGACACGAGCACCAACATGATTGTTGCCTCCGCCTAGTTTGTGACTCATGATGGAAGTTTCTGAATAACAACAGGTCCTTGTCACCCCGAAACCTCATCTGAGATCAGGCTTTGGGAACGACAGGCTGAAGACAGTCTGTGCCACCAACACCTTTGTTGACTACACCTTCTCTCCTTTTTGTCTCATTTTCTCTCTTTCTTCTTTCCCTGTGTTTTATCTTTCCTTCATTTTTATTCCAACTCAGGCTAGTCATGTAAATGAAAACTATGTCACATGGCAAAGATTTGACCAAGTCCTCAACAGGCAGTCAGCCAGCCCAGCAGATGGAGAAGACAGAATCTAGCCTAGGGTCACCTGCTCCTCATCCCTACTGGATGGCTTGACCTTGCTCAGCCTACTTGCACCTCGGTGGGCATGAAATAGAGCAGGGCCGTATGGTACTTTCCCCCCTGTCCTCTGCCTGCCTTTGGTCTGTGGAAAACTTCAGTCGAAGAATAAGTTTAATCAGAGAAATGAGAAAATGCAGAAACAAAGGAGAATAGTCAAAGGAGACCAGAGAGTCATAATGTAGTCATCGAGCATAGTCGAGGACGTTTCATTCCTTCTCAATGGCTGTAGATAAAATTCTGAGCCATCTTATAGATGCTGAAACCCCCACCAGGTAGAAGAAGTTAGCTGCAAGATGGCCAGGCTGCAGTCATGACATAAACTGCTACAATCCTGAGAAGTGGCCTCAAGGAAATGGAAACAAGGCAACCCTGGAACTGAAGATTAACTGTACCTAAAACCACTAAGATGACACTGGTCAGACCATCAGCGATCAATCTGAAGATGACTGGCAGAGCTGACTGTGCTGTTTCATCATGTAACGCCCTCCCCCTTTCTATAAAAGCTCTGATCCCCTGCTCGTCATGGGAGATGTCTGCCCTCCCCTCCCCAGCAAGCCCCACCCTCCAGTTGCTGGCATCTGAAATAAAGCAAACTTTCCTCTCCACCAACCTGGCCTGTTTATCGGCTTTTGAGCAGCAAGCAGCCAGACTCCACATCTTTTGGTAACAGGCTCACACGAATAGTTCTAACCAATGGAAGGTAGGGGAAGCAATGTTTTACCTCCAGTCTGAAGGGCTTAAAGTGCATGGGCTGTCTCTATACCCTTGCTCCTCCTTCGTCACTTGGCAGGATTCAGAGGAGGACCCCAAGAGTCTCAGAGAAGACAAACATTGGTAAAGAGAGGACACTGATCCACAGTGACTGTGTGCAGCAGAGAACACCCAACCTTACCCCCTCCCAATTTTGATATCCTTTTTTATAAATTTTTATTGGAGTATAGTTACTTTACAACTTTGCATTAGTTTCTGCCTGTACAACAAAGTGAATCAGTTATACTTGTGTGTGCACATGCATGTGTGTGTGTGTGTGTGTTAGTTGCTCAGTCATGTCTGACTCTCTGTGACCCCATAGACTGTAGCCCATGAGGCTCCTCTGTCCATGGGATTCTCCAGGCAAGAATATTGGAGTACGTAGCCATTCCCTTCTACAGGGGATCTTCCCAATCCAGGGATCAAACCCAGGTCTCCTTCATTGCAGGCATATTTTTCACCATCTAAGCCACCAGGGAAGCCCCCAGTTATACATATATCCACTCTTTTTTAGATTTCCTCCTCGTTTAGGTCACTGCAGAGCTCTGAGTAGAGTTACCTGGGCTATATAGCAGGTTCTCATTAGTCATCTATTTTATACATAGTCGTCAATAGTCCATGGAATTTTCCAGGCAAGAGTACTGGAGTGGGTTGTCATTTCCTTCTCCAGGGATCTTCCTGACCCAGGGATTGAACCCAGGTCTCTCACATTGCAGGCAGATGCTTTATCATCTGAGCCACCAGGGAAGCATAGATATGTTAATCCCAATCTCCCAATTCATCCCACTTCCCCTTCCCCCTTGGTGTGCACTTTTGTTCTCTATGTCTGTGACCCTATTTCTGCTTTGCAAATAAGTTCATCTGTACCTTTTCTAGATTCCACATGTAAGCAGTATTATGCGATATTGAAAATAAGCAGCAGGCCGTGCCCTCACAGTCTGATGGGTATGGGGCCAGCTTATCAAACCCCCTCAAGCTCAGACCTCCACGGACAGTTTCCATTTTTAAGCACTGGCCTCCTGGGATTAAGGTAGGCAGAGAAGATCCAAGATTATTGGAGGGGTGAGGGAGGGAGGAGGGAAGACAGAACATCCGGAGTCTGTCCATCCTGGCCTGGTCTCAGACTCTGAACAAGGTTGAAGATAAGATGATCTGATGAGCTTTTCGATTCTATTCCATCTAGGCCTTGCTCAGGGAGAAATGTCGACAGACTTTGCTCCTAGTACTACGGATACATGGAAATAAAATGGTTGGCTTTGGATGTCAGGGCCAAGAAGGACACACTGGGGATATAATGTGCCTTGAAACCAGGTCACTTAGAAAAAAATCCTGCAAAGTGAAAGCTGAAATGAAAGTGGCAATTTCAGTACTTTGTACCACCTGACTTATTGGTTCTTGTTCTACCTGAAATCTAGGAAAGGTACTTTCTGGGTCCACATCTTTTTAAAGCTTGTTTGAGCAACTCTTTTTATTATTTTTAAATATAGAGCACACATAGATTTCAAGCTTTAAGTGTCCTTTTCATCACTGCTGCTAGAAATAAAAAAGCCATCCAGCTGTTCCGCCTGTTTGTACCAAGTTGAATCTCTTCTGAACACTATGATTCTGATCCTGCGAGACAGTGCAGATGGACAGAAGGGCCAAGCAGGAAGGAGACAGTGACAACTTTGAGTTTTCATTTTTTTTTTTTTAAGTTTAACTAGTTTGGGGTTAGATTTGTTTTGGTTGAGAAAATACTACCCTTTGTCCCCTGTAGAGATTTCCACCCTAAAATTCCATTGTTTTATTTGTTTGTTTGTTTAGTTTTGGGGGTGGAGTTTGGCTCCACCAAACATGGCATGTGAGATCTTAGTTCACCTACCAGGGATTCAACCCATGCCCCAGCATTAGAAGGGCCGAGTCCTAACCACTGGACTGCTAGGGAAGTCCCCAGCAAGTCCACTGTTGCAGGGAAGAGTCACTGACACAGCATCATGTTTATGTAGAGAAGAGAAGGGAAAGGAAAAGAGTTACGCGTATTTAGCATGTTCTATCTACCACATGCTCTTTATTATATAATCATCAAGACAACCCAGTGATAAAGGAATCCTTTCTTGTAGCGTCTACAGAATAAGACACCAAAGTTTAAGGGACTTACCCAAGGTCATATAGCTGTGAAGGACAGAAAAAAAATCAAGTTTATCCTGGCTTGAGAATTCACAGCAATAAGTTACTATCAGGGCTTCCCTGCTGGCTCAGTTCTAAAGAATATACACGCCAATGCAGGAGATGCGGGCTCAACACCTCGGTCAGGAAGATCCCTTGGAGAAGGAAGTGGCAACCCACTCCAGCATTCTTGCCTAGGAAACCCCATGGACAGATGAGCCTGGTGGGTTACAGTCCATGGGGTCCCAAAGAGTCAAACACAACTTAATGACTAAACAATGACAAAGCTGATATCACCAAATATGCAATCCAGTCATAGAGTTTTTAAGAAATGGCCTAAGAAGATAAAACAGGCCATATACACACAAATAATGCAGTCAATCTCACCCATAAATACTGAATAAAACTAATGTGAAGTAACAATCAATTTTAAGAATGTGTCCGGGAGGTGATGAGATTTGAGGAGATTTGAGCCTGCTCATTTACGGATACTATTAATTTGTAAACATCATTAAATATGAATATTGCAACATAGGATATTACAGTATTTTGCTGTGAAAGCTATGTCATGCTCTTTGCTTTATTTATTTTTATTGAGATATAGTTGATTTACAATCTTGTGTTAATTTCTGCTGTACAGTAAAGTGATTCAGTTATACATATATATTTTCTTCTATATTCTTTCCCACCATAGTTTATTTCAGAATGCTTAACATAGTTTCCTGTGCAATGCTTTTTTCTTAATGAATTTATTTCAAAAATAAATTGAGCTCATTGCTCACTGCCTTTAGGCCTGAGTAATCTTAACTAAATACAATTCTTGACAGATTTATACACAAAGCTGATCCTTCTTGGATTCAATTGTATATGAATTCACCAAACACTTACTGAATACCTCCTAGGTTTTAGGGTCAAGATGCTAAGGCTTTGTTCTCAAGATACTTACAGTCTCACAGTCAGAAGAAAAATAAATATACAGTCATAAAATAACATGGCAAGTTTTATGCTAGAGATTATGTATGAGATACAGGATCCAGACAGGCGGTTCCCATGTCATTAGGGAGAGGTTTCATAGAAATAGTGATGTCAGGAAAGTCTCTGAAGGGTAAGGAGGAAATAGCTAGGTGGACAGGCTAGGCGGGGTATCACAGGTCAAGGCAGAAGTGTGTTGAAAAGCTCAGAGAAGCGACAGATTGTGCGGAGTCTTGACTAGTTTATTGGGGAGTGGCAGAAGGCGCAGTTGGACAAGTAAACTGAAGGTAGACCAGAAGGATGAGCTCTGAATGCCATGGGCCTACTAGACATGCTAAAACTGCCCTTTCTCTCCTTACTTTTAGAGAAGGTCATCCATGGGACTGCACATTTAAGGTCATGCTTTGCTTTCTCTTTCAAAGTACTTTCTTTCTCGTCGTCCCACCACCATCTGGGCTCCTTCTGACATGTGTCTTCACTAGAGAATCAGACATTCACTTGCTCAGTTGTCTGCAGTGTGGTTTTACAAGTGAGAGTCTCTGGTTCCTCTCTCAGAACAGACACAAACTCTGATGGCTGGTTATAATGCCTTTCTCCTAAATATTTCATATTAAACACAGTTCTTCAAGCTCTAAAAGAACTCCAGCATTTACAAAGTACTTCGTGACTTCTGAGGGTTGCAAGATGCTATATGTGAGATATGGTGGCAGAAGGCTAAGAGGCCTTGAAAACAATATCCTTCGTGAAACAAATTAGAAAACCAGGTCATTGCCACCTTTCATGGTCTTGTCAGAAGACAAGAATTAAGGCAGGACATACTGTCAAGGTCATTTCAGATGCTATTATTCTTCTTGTGAAATGATAATGATAATAAAAATAGCACCTTTTTTCATGACTTACACATTTTCAGAACTCATTCATCTATGATCTTCCCTGAATAGCTGATGGGGAAGGTGAACTTGGAGGACCAAAAATGCTCCCAAACAGACCTCATAGTTAAATGATATTTTAAGTGGGAGATGTGATATATGGAACATTTTTTAATCCATCATTCTGGATTTGATACCAAAAGATGGTTTCATGGACAGCAAAGTCAATCTCCATGTTTATAAACTTGAAATTTAGGTACATGCCAAGAATATCCTATTATTCCTATATAATCTATTATTTTTATTTGCTTATAAAATATTTAAAGCTATTTAAATTTTCATCTTTTTTTCTACTATGGAAAAAAGCTTTTAAAATTTGTCATTTCCCCCAACATACTATAAATTTTTTTCATTTGTACTAAACTTGCCCTTTTATACTTGCAAACAGTAGTCCATAGTTATTAATGATTGCAATTTCACTACTAACAAAGAGAATGTATTTCAGAGACATACTCATTTGAGATCAACAGAATAACTAGAGACAGAAATGATCTAGGAGACTTGGAGGAACTTTCCAGAAAACCATGGATAGGACCAAGAACTAGAAATCTTGCAAATTGTGTAAACTTTGGGGAGAGAGGGAAGAAGGTAGGACTTAGGTAAATGTATCCTTTCCCCAGGTGTACTCTGTGGAACCCACTCTGCTTCAGGTTTTATGGTCAAATAAATTGGATATAGCACCTAATATATCATATTAGACTAGCAAAGGCTCTAAGAAGTCCTGCAGTAGAGTACTTTGCAAATTTTATTTAATCCAGAGTTTTTCAAGCTCTTTGACCACAGATACTAAGGTTTTTTCGGATAGTTCTGCATGAGGCTTCTACAAAACACACTTTGAGAAATGCTACTTTGAAGCTGGAGAAAGTGTGAGAGAGCCTGACCTATACTTTGGGAGAAAAGGTGACCCACCAGCACTCCCAGCAAAAGCAAAAGATTATTTTACAGTATTTTCCTTAGAAGGCTTTTAGAAACACGCACAGTAAGGTATCTAGGGAGAAGAGTTCTGATGTCCACAACTCACTTCGAAATGTATCCAAAATAAACTGAATTGATGGTTGCACAGAGGGATAGACAGATACATGGTAAAATAAGTTTAGTAAAATGTTAATTGTAGAATATCGGTGATATGTATACAGCAGGTATTCACTATAATTTTAAAACTTTTCTTGATGTCTTGTTTTAAATTTAGATAAAACGTTTGGAAGAGAGCGAATACCCATGTGATCAACACTTGTATGAGGTACAGCTCCAAAGGAGGTGGTCAGCTTTCCATAACAGTTCCCATCTGTTGACTACGTGCCAAGTATCACACTGCATACCTGACAGGTGAATGTTATCTCATTTAATGTTCAAACCAAATGAAAGGGAAGTTTGAGGATCCCTGTTTTAATGAGGAGACAAGACTCAGCAAAGCTGAATGTCAGGACAGAATTCACCTTTGTTAAACCATGTTTTTTCAAGCGGTGTGTAAAAGGCGCCCTAATTATGATTCTCATTTTCCCACTGCATTCTCCACTCAGGAAAATATGGCAATGCCTAGGGGAATTTTCCCCCTCCCTCCAGCCACCAATCTCTCCGTAGTCTTCAGCTCTACTTTATAGTTGAGTTATTTTATGGTTAAGTAGGAGAAGCAGTTATTTTATAGTTAAGTTGTGGGAGAAGCAGAAAAGTAGAAGTGAATTATCTATCCCAAGAAGAGCCAAGATTAACTCTGGGACAGGGAGAGAGGGGCAAAAAGAAAGAGGGAGAAGAAGGAAAAGATAATTTGGAGGACACGGATTGTGCTGGAGGAGATGGAAATGAACACTCGAGACAGTTTTAGGAACAAGAGGAATGGAAGGAAATAATTTACAATACTGTGGTCACACATAGATGAGATTTTCTTTAATATTTTTTGAGAGATGCAGTGTAGATTGAGGCTAGCTTGGTGCCTTTGTTTTCTGTACTGTCTTCCTCAGAATGTGACATTTCTTTGCCTTATCTTTTCGGAACTGTGTGTAGGAAGCAGATTTCTGTTACTAAGAGGAAGGCATTCAGCCATGGCATCTGTGATCATGTGACTTTGGCGCTGGCCCAGACGATGGAAGGGATGCGTGTTGGGAAGGTACAGGCAATGATGGGGGACAAGCACCCTCCTCTTCTTCATACAATCTGGGAGCTTAAGCTAGCCAGCCACAGCAACCCTCACCACCATAACACCAGTCAAAGTGGTCTTAACTGCAGAGAGCTTTGGGTAACTACCCGTGGGATTCCTCAAGTCACCATAAACGGCAACCCACTGAAGTACCGCTGGAAGCATGTCATCAAAATCTCTGGGTCTGGAGAAGACAGGCCTGCCCTTAACCATTTAGCAAGACTAGGCCTGGGCTTGGTTTATGGCTGCTTCCAGCCTGCAACCCCAAAAGATAACAGAGTCTTTAGCCCGACTGATGATTTTAGGTTTTTATGTTGAGCCAGGAATTTAGAATCATGTACTGAATATAGTTGGGCCTCTGAATCCAAAGGTTCTGCACCCCCAGTTTCAACCAACTACAGATCAAAAATAATTGGAAAAATGAAAAAACTCCAGAAAGTTCCAAAGACTTGTATTTGCTACATACCCACTGGCAGCTACTTACATACTATTTGCATTATATTTACAAATTATTTACATAGCATTTGCATTGCATTAGGTATTGTAAGTATCACAAGTAACCGAGAGATGATTTAAAGTATACTATATGGGAGGCTGCCCATCTATCATAGGCAAATACCACACCATTTTATATAACGGACTTAAGCACCCTTGGATTTTGGTATGTGGGAGGGAAGACTGGTACCAACCCCCCTCATAGCTCAGCTGGTAAAGAATCTGCCTGAGATGCAGGAGACCCAGGATCGATTCCTGGGTCAGGAAGATCCCCTGGGGAAGGAAGTGGCAACTCACTCCAGTATTCTTGCCTGGAGAATCCCATGGACAGAAGACCCTGGCAGGCTACAGTCCATGGGGTCACAAGAGTCAGACAGGACTTAGCGACTAAAAAGAAAGAGAGATACTTAGGGAGGGCTGTCTTGTCTTTAAGCTACGCCTTTCCAGTAGAAGCAACCACCCACTCACACAGTCTTAGAATTTCTTATTCCAGGTTCTCTGGCACCTTCTACCAGTTGCGTACCTTGCCTTCAATGAGCATTTTATTATTACTGACAGCGCCTGAAAATTGGATCCATGGTTTTGCCTCCTCCTGGCATATTTCCAGAGTTCTATCCCTCGTCTGGAGCTGGATTTTCCCTTTCTGTGACCCTGACCTGGCCAAATAGTCGATCTCAATCTTACCCATGCAGAGGCCAAGAGCAGAGCTGGTGGCAGAACCTGCCTTTGCAGCTCTTAGGAAGACCTCTCTCTGCTGTTCCCTGCTGCTCCCAGGGACACAGGTCACTCAGCAGAGTCAGCCTCTCTCCATTTTCCGCTCCGTCTCATCTTAGTCTTGGTCTTTTCCACAAGACTCCCATGTGATGTGGTGAGTGCCTGGGCCCTCTGGGAGGGTAAGTTCACAGGTACTGGAAGGGGCCACGCACAGGAGTTATTCTCGTTCTCTGGGGGTTGACACTAAACTCTATTTTGATTCCTCTGCACGTCAATGAATTAGTGAGCTATATCTCAGTGTGAGTCTTCAGAAGGAGACCCAGAAATACGGAAGTCTAAGAAAAGGACCACTCGGATCTCCTCGGGAGAGGCAATTGATGGATTGGCAGCCCCAGCCCCAAGCTTCAGGATCCACCTCTGCGTCCATGGTGAGGCCACACTTTCACCAGCGAGAGGATGAACACAGCGGCATCCTCTAAAAGCCCTTTACTCTGTGGCCCAAGACTCCTAAGTCGAGTGACTTTGGCTCGTGGACTCCCCATCTGCCTGATCAGAGCTGTGTAAGGCTGCCCTGCAGACCTGGAATCTTCCTAGCCAGCCCTCCATGCTTCCCTTCTCCTTCCCAGGGTCAGGTCTGCGTCTCCATTTCAAGGTTCTCTGCCTGCTTCTGCTCCTCCTCTGTTCCCAAAACAGGCGTTTCTCGCCCAGAGTTTCTTGCACATTTGAACTTATCTGGACACTTGCTTGGCTAGTGTCTGAACTAGTGTCTGAACTGAAGGTCTGAACTCCATGGCTATCCCAGATAGACTGAGGGAGGGGGCAGAGAAAGGGGAGGAAGGAAAGCTGATGGAGGGTGTTGCCTTGGCGACCGTGGTGGTCCACCAGAGGCTTAGCCCTAACGGGTACCTTCTGAGAAATCATGCAGCTCAGCTCAGAATTCTCACCTGTTTCTCCTTCCCCTGCCTTGGGGTTACTCAGGAAATTCATCGTTTTGCAGGTAGTACATCCTGAAGCCTGTTCTGCCTCTCCAGGTGGCTAGATGGGGCCAGGCAGTCCACTCCAGAGCCCAAGCTCTTCATCACTAAGCTATGCCCCCCCAGTGTGTTATAACATCTAAAAGCTTGACTTTGAAACCAACCGGATGTCCAAGGGTTACTTTTATTTGGTCACAAATTAGAAACACTTTGGCAGTGAACACCTTTCTTACTACAATATCTCATATGGACAGGGTGGAAAATCTATCCAGCTAGCAACTGTTACAAGACCATGAGTGCTTGCTAGCTGTGTGACCTTGGGAAGATGACTTAAGCCCTCTGGGCTTCCGTTTCTTCATAGATCAAAAGCAGATAACCCATCTTCCAACTCCACAGAACCATTTCGAGGACATGCCTGAGGTGGTGCAGTTGGTAAAGAATCTACCTGACAGTGCAGGAGACACGGGAGACTCAGCTTCAGTTCCTGGGTCGGGAAGATCCCTTGGAGAAAACGGCAACCCACTCCAGTATTCTTGCCTGGGAAATCCCAGGGACAGAGGAGCCTGGCAGGCTACAGTCCACGGGGTTGCAAAGAGTCAGACATGACTGAGCACGCACATTATGCATCTGAAGGAACTTTGTAAACTGTAAAGTGCTATCCAAGAAATGGATTATGCTCCTGGAATAATCTTGACCTTTCTTCCTACTTCCCTGCTCTCTGCCATTTCTGCATACTTTGTCTTGTCTGTCCTTCCCTGCACCCACCCCCACTGTGTTCTAGGCGCTTCCTCTGATTACAAAACTGGTTTCACAATCTCACCAGGACAGGTTGTTTCATTCTATTCCAACCTAGTCTAGATAACACAGATTTAAGAGTTTGTAATCCATTCTTCATTGATCAGTGTTCTTGGCTGTTACATGCTTGCCTGAACTCCATCCCATTCAGTCATAGTGTCAAAGGCTTAAGAACAATGACTGGTTTCATCTCTCTCTCATATCAGCTGGGAAGCTTTCTCTTAACCCTCTCCTCCTAAAGTGGTCCCTAAGTTTTACTGGGCTTTTTACCTCTCTGAGACTCTCATGAGGGCTAAGGCTTCTCTCTTCAGGGAGAAATAAAAATAAAAGCACACACCTTATGTACACACACATGTGCACACAGGCACACAGATGTACACACATTCACAAACCAGGTACAGTTCTGGGGGGATTCACGGATCCTCACAAACACCAGGACTGTGGGTGCAGGTCTGAGGTGAAACATGGATCTCTGATATCAGATAGATCAAGTTTTAAATGCTGATTGTAAAATATTTTAACAATGAGCCTGGCCCACAGTAAATGTTCAACAAGTAACAGCTGTATCATTAAAATAACACAGCATCTCCAGAAACATTTTTCAGTCCCAGGAAACGTTCAAGAAAACACCCGGACAGCTTAAAACAGAGATTTCAGTTTCCTAGGGAAAAGAAGTTTACGTTCAACCATGGAGGAGCCTAGGGCAGGTTCTCCCCCTGCTGGCCCGCGGTCAACTTGCAGCCTTGGTTTTGATTGCCCTGGGTGTGGGCGTGGTCCTTGGGAAGGCAATGGGAACTGAGGTGGGAGATGAGGAGTTAGAGGGCCTGTGGGCTACTTCCCTGGAGCCAGGGAACAGACTGGAAAAGCTAAAGACAGGGACGTGTGTCTCTTCCTTTGTTTCTCTCATTTTTCCTTTTTTAAGCCCTAATTATTATATTTGCTGAGCACATTCTTTCTGGGTATCTGCTGTGGGGAGACGGCATGATCCCACATGAATAAGATAAAGCCCTGCCCACAAACGCTGGGTCTCACCCTTAGGAAGCTTGCCTTTCCTTTCTGACTTAGAGTTTCATTTGGAATCAGAGAGCACAGATCCACACTGGATGGCGTAATGATTCAAAGCAGGGGCTTTGAACTCTGACTCACAGCCCTGCCCTTGCTCATGGAGTGATGGGGTCACTGGGCCTCTCTGAGCCTCAGTTTTCTCATCTATAAAATAAGGTTAATAACAGCCTCCCTTTCCCCTCTAGCATGGTTAGGCAGGTTTGTAAACAGTAAGTTGGGTGCACGGTAGAGAGTTTAGCAATAAAAAGAACTTAAGTGGTAGGTTTTTGGGCTTCCCTGGTGTCTCAGATAGTAAAGAATCCGCCTGCCATGCAGAAGACCCGGGTTCAATCCCTGGGTTGGGAAGTGATTAGCGTTATTTTTATTCTACTATAGAAATCAATAATCAATAAAAACCCTTTTTTATTTTTAAAATTCCACAATAATACTTGCTTGTTACGTAAGGTCAAACCACTTGGAAATTGCTAGCATTCAACCAGTTTTGACCTACAGAGCTAGCACATTTCCCTATGGTGGTGATTTAGTCACTAAGTGATGTCTGACTCTCGTGACCCCATGGCCGTAGCCTGGTTCCTCTGTCTATGGGATTTTCCAGGCAAGAATACTGGAGTGGGTTGCCTTTCCCTTCTCCAGGGGATCCTCCCAACCCAGGGGTGGAACCCAGGTCTCCCACATTACAGGCAGATCCCTTACCAGCTGAGCTACCAGGGAAGCCCTAGGAGTGAAGTCTTGATCAAATCAGGTTATGGCTTTTTTAGCTTAATCTGACAAGCAAAGGAGGGGTCAAATTTTCCCAGTGGGTAACAGAGTTATGAGTGGAGCACATGGACACTGAGATCATCACTAACATCCACTCTGCTTGAGAGAGATGTCCTGTTTTCTGTAGGACTCCAGCAGCAGCCGTAGCTAGCCTTTCCGCCTGGCCCTCCCCAGGGGCAGAGTGCTGACTCAACAGGTACACTTGGCTTTGGCGAGTGAGGGATGTGGCCTTGGCAAGCTGTTTCGTCGGCTCCTTAAGATGAGATGAATTGTTACTTTGACCTTATAATTTCCCAACCTCTCTGGGTAATCAGGATTTGGGCTAGAGCACAATCTCTTACTGGAGTAAAACTGTGGTAGAGTTAAACCCGCTGTCTCTCTTTATTGTCCCAAGCATTTTGCCAACGTCAACAGCTCCTTGTTATTTTTGGAACTGGAATGTTGCTATCAGGGTATGCACAGCCTAGCATGGCTTAGCCATGCATATCAGAAGTTTCTTAAATGTACAGAAGCTCCTGTTCAGAGGCATAGAGGGAACTGTGTCCAGAAGGGTCTGCTTTTCAGTCTTCTGGCCTCAGGGCTGATGAAATTCTCATCCATGTAGACATGGCTTAACGGCTGTGCCGTGACTTACTATAGATGCTCACTTGGTTCCCACCACTCCAATGAAAGAGTGAATGTGGCGGTGTAAGAGCACAAAGCTAGGAGACAAGGGCCCTGGGCCCTAACTCTGTTAGCTGAGTCGGCGACTCAGAGCAAGTTACCCATTCTCTCTGATCTGTAATTCCCTGAGAGAAAAAGCAATGGATTTGAATCAGGTGATCGCTAAATTCTTTCCGTTATTGTTTTCAAGCTCTCTATACCAAACAGTGTTCTTGCCTTGAGAATCCCAGGGACGGGGGAGCCTGGTGGGCTGCCTCCGCACAGAGTTGGACACGACTGAAATGACTTAGCAGCAGCAGCTGCAGCATACCTAACAGAAATCCTTTCTCCTCATTCTCTGAGTCTATGCACTAGAAAATAGAAAGAATTCAAAGGTCTAAGGGGGAACTAGAAATTATGAGAATTGGCTTTGTTCATTAAACACACGATAAAGAGAATAAAGAGGCAACATAGATTGTAATTCATGAATCAGACAAAGGATGTATACCCAACATATATAAGAAAGAAAGAAAAGTGAAGTTGCTCAGTCGTGTCCGACTCTTTGCGACCCCATGGACTGTAGCCTAACAGGCTCCTCCATCCATGGAATTCTCCAGGCAAGAATACTGGAGTGGGTTGCCGGTTCCTTCTCCAGGAGATCTTCCCGACCCAGGGATCGAACCTGGGTCTCCTGCTTTGTAGGCAGACACTTAACCATCTAAGCCACCAGGGAAGACCCAACATATATAAAGAACACCAATACACCAACGGGCAAAAGGGCAGATAATTCCTACCTCCCCTAAAGCATTAAGTGTTTCAACCGAAAGGGATATAGAAATAGCCCATAAATTTGATAAAAGGTACTCAATTTCATTGGTTATCAAGGAAATACAAATTAAAACCACAGAGACACCTTACACACACAACAAGAGCTAACATTTGAAAAGATTGATGAGGCCAAGAATTAAAGAAAGTGTGGGGTAATTGGGATTCCATGCACTGCAGGTGGGAGTATAAAATGATACAACCATTTTGGAAAATGGTTTGGAATTATCTATGAAGCTAAACAAGTATATTATTTGTAGCCCAGTAAATTCACTTTGCGGACTTCCCTGGTGGCTTACTCCGTAAAGAATCTGCCTGCAGTGCAGGAGCCCAGGGTTTGATCCCTGAGGTGGGAAGACCCCCTGGAGAAGGAAACAGCAGCCCAGTCCAGGATTCCTGCCTGGGAAACCCCGTGGACAAAAGGAGCCTTGTGGGCTACAATCCATGGGGTCACAGGAGTCGGACATGACTTAGCGACTAAGCCACCACCAATTTCACTTCATAGGTATACACTCAACAGAAGTTCACACACATATCTCTCAAAAGACTTATGCTAGAGATCAGCTCTATTACTAAGTAGCTAAAAATCGGAAACCTACCAAACTTCCATCAGTCGAAGAATGAATAGATAAAGGTGGTATATGTTTACAGTGGAAGCCTGAGCCGTAATGAGGATGAACAAAACACATCTAAACACAACAACTGGGAAGACTTTCGTAATATAATGAAGAATATAAGGAAAGAGACACAAAAGAGCGCATGCTATATTATTTTATGTACATGTGCTTCGTCACTTAATTCTGTCCGGCTCTTTGCGACCCCGTGGACTGTAGCCCGCCAGGCTTCTCTGTCCATGGAATTCTCCAGGCAAGAATACTGGAGTGGGGAGCCATTCTCTTCTCCAGGGGATCGTCCCAATCCAGGGATTGAACCTGAATCTCCGGCATTACAGGCAGATACATTACCATCTGAGCCACCGGGGAAACCCTCCCATTTTATATACATAAAGTTCACTAATACGTGAAGCTGCCTCTGCTGTTAGAAGTCAAGATAGCAGTTTCCCTTGGAAGAAGGTGATGACTGGACATGGGGACATGAAGGGGCTTCTGAGATGTTGGTAACATTCTGTTTTTTAATCCGGGTATTAATTACAGAAATTTGTTCAGTTTGTAAAATTTATTGAACTGTGTAGTTATTTGTATTGTGACTTTGGACATATTGGTGTATGATACACCAATTAAAAAGGTTTTTTAGCAAAAAAGTTGTAATTTTCAGATTTTTTTAATATTCTTTCCCTAATACCATCGGAAGCTTTTTAAAACTATGCTTCTGTTGACCATCCTCTCTGTCTCATACAACCCAGCACTTGACAACATGCTATTTTTTCACAGTTTTCTAATTATTTTATTTTCTTTAATATTGCAATGTCCACTGCATTGTGAATTCTAATACGTGGAAGCTGTGTTTTTTATCTCTATCCTCAGGCACAAAGTAAAAATGTCAAATCTGCCAACCTGTTGTTCAGATCCCATACTTGGTGGGTCAATATTCCCATGCCATACTGTAGTCCTCCTGGTTTGTGCTATATTTGTCCCATTTGTTTGTAAACCTGTCAGTTCTCCTTACCCATAAACTTCCATTCTATAGCATCTGCAGGAAAGCCTGCACTTTTATCTGGATCTTGCTGGCTTCACGGTTCAGTTCTGCACAAATTCAGTGGTTGATCCATGTTGGATACTCTCTGAAGCCCCCAACAATGTGTGTGTTCACTTGTGTCCAACTCTTTGCAGCCCCATGGACTGTACCCCACCATGCTCCTGTGTCCATGGAATTTTCCAGGCAAGAACACTGGTCCGGAACCAAGGGAGCAAACCTGCCTCTCTACCGCCTCCTGCATTGGCAGGCAGATTCTTAAACTCTAGCGCCACCTGGGGAAGTGCCCCAAGAAGTTATGGAATTGAGTCCCCAGCCTCAGGAGCGGGGCTGGGCCATTGAAGACAGGCTCAGAAATAGAACATGTCTCAATTCATTCCCTACATGGAAACAAAAAGAGATAATCAGCTCAGCCATGGGTAGCTCAGAGAAGTCTTCCAGGGCAGAGAGTTTTCCTAGAATCCAGTCCTGAAGGGTGAGTCGAATTTGACCAGGTGAAGAAGGAAGAAAGTCTTTTCAAGCGGTGGAAACAGTGAGGGCAAAATCAGAGAATCACAAAAGAGCAGAGCATTCCTGTGTATGAGGGTGCATGTGTGTGTGTGTGTAAGGGCTGGGGAACAGAATTCTAATAACCAGTTGGGTACTTCTGGATTTTAAGCAGAGGGATGGGAAGGAGAAAAGTGAGCAGGGACAGTATTTGAAGCTAAAGAGGTGAGTAGGGGCTAATTGAGGGGCCCTGAATCTCAAGCTGAGGAGCTTGGAGCCAGAAACATAGGACAAGGACTGGCAAACCATAATTGGGAGGCAAATCTGATCCTCTGCTTGCTTCGTCAACAAAATTTTACTGGAACATGGCCACAACTGTTGATTTATTGTCTATGGCTCTTGTTGCATGACGATGGCAGAGTTAAGCTGTTGCTATAGAGACCACACATCCAGGCCTTGATGACCCTCAAAGTAGAAGATGATGAGCCATTGAGATGTTCTAAGCAGGGGCCTTAACATGTGTGTCTCACCCTGACACAGCCTTGGTCCATGCTATGGAATGGAGGTGATGTATTTTGCTTATGCCTGAGAAACATCATTGAGGGCCGTCTCAAGTTGAGTACCGTACTTTTGAGCCCAGGACCACACTGGGTTTGGAGTTCATCTCCAAACCTACAGAGATTGATTGATATAATGGTACACAATCGGGGAAGCAGCTGGACCCCAGGAAACTCAACAGGGTTTGAACTGAGGTGGAATCCAGCAATCTTGGGCTACTATCCTCCAACACATGGGTTTAAGTTTAGGGAGCTGTATGAAATATACTCTTTCCCTCTTTTGAGTTTGGCAGCTGACTGTTAGAAAATCCTAGAAAAAGAGAAGGGGGCAACAGAGGATGTGATGGTTGGATGACATCACCGACTCAATGGACATGAGTTTGAACAAACTCCAGGAGACAGTGAAGGACAGGGAAGCCTGATGTGCTGCAGTCCATGGGGTTGCAAACACAACTCAGTGACTGAATAAGAAAAGTGAATAGAAATAAAAATATGATCATTATTGTTCATACTTCACCCGGAATCAGACAAATTCAGAGACAATGGCTGAGCTGACCCATCTCAGGACTCTCCCTGTGAAGACTAGTTCCTGAATGGGCTCTTGGGCAAATCAGCAGGGACAGGAGAGGCAGACTGGGCTCCTTCTCCCGCAGTGCTGATCAGATGGGTCACAGTTCTGACCCTGGACAGGGAGTGGGAGGAGAGGCAGCCGGGTCACCGTGATGGAGCTCCTCCACAGAGAAACATGAAGGCAGAGGACAGGACCGTGCTGTCCCCATCACTGCCGTCATTTTCCACCAAAGAACTACACCTTTCAGCCATAATCTCTTGTGGGATCACCCCTTCGGGGCCATCAGGCCAGACTCTACATCTATGGAGAACTGAGGTCCTCACTGTCTGTCATCTGGGAAGCTGATAATGCTGAGAAGAGAGCCAAGGTCATCCAGGCACAAGTCTTAGGCTAGGCGAGGATGAGCTTGGCTCAGAGCCTTAAGTTGAAGATGCCTGGAGCATTTGTGGTGATAGGAAGCTCACTGCAGGGCAAGGCTTGTGGAGGATGGGCCTGCCCCCAGAGGGGCAAGGAGATGATCTAAGAAAAAACACTAGGATGAGAAAGAGCCAGTTGGGAGGAATTATAAGTTATAACCAGACTTGCACAGTGCTTCTGCTACCCCTAAAACTTCAGTCCATGCTGTCCCACAGCCTGATGCCAGTTGCTGGTTGGATATCATCCACGGTCCCGCTCTGTGATTCAGAAAGTGTAACAAAAGGAAGAACAATCCCAAAATGAGAAAGAGATGAATAATTACCAGTAACCACTCTCCTCAGAAGAGAAACAATCCCACAGGCCGCTAGAAGCAAAGAAATCAGCATGGAGGTATCACAGGAAACCTGTGGTGGAAAAAGTCAAGGTCTTGTCCCTGAGCAACTGTATATCACCTGGACCTCTTGGAAATGGTCAGGGACACTTTGAGAAGGGCTACTTCCCAGAAATCAAGTGGGACTCAAACTGTCTTAATTTGAGAATTAAGGTAAATGAGGTGTTATTTTGAAATCACAGGCAACATATCCAAAATGCCGAGCCCATTTGCCAGCTCTCTGGGGCTTCCCAGGTGGTGCAGGGCTAAAGAATTCACCTGCTGATGCAAGAGATGCAGGTGCGATACCTGGATCTTAAGGAAGATCCTCTGGAGTAAGAAATGGCAATGACTCCAATATTCTTGCCTGGGAGATCCCATGGACAAAGATGGTGGGCCATGGGAAATCCCATGGTGGGCTACAGTCCACAGGGTTGCAAAGAGTCAGAAATGACTAAGCAACTAAGCATATACACAATCACACACACACACACACACACAAGTGAGCAATAACTACTCAATACACAGGACCTCCTGTCATTTTCACTGTTGCATTGTGACACTCTGTGCATTTCGGCTTCCATTGCCCCAGGGCGACAGGTCATGGTGGCTTCAAAGCTATTTGGGGATCCCCGGACAGGCTCTTAACAAGGATTTGTAGAGGAGGAGGGTTCAGTGTTTTATTTTCAGAACAGTAGGGTTTCAACTTTGCAGAGTGAAAGAGGCTCTACAAAAGGTGGGTCAAGGCCCCTGGAACCTGCATGGTCTGGGGGGAGATTTGGCCGCATTCATTTCATGCACAGGCAGGAAGAAGGTGGGAATCAGGAGAGGAGGAAGAGAAGCAGGAAGCTTATACAAGGTGATTTTGTAGAAGATCAAACCTGACATATTTTTAGGGCCTGTATAATAAATGCAAAACAGCCACCTCACTTAAGAACCTTCTATGAAATTGCAATAAATTCTCCTTAACAGAAACTCAGTCAAGTCCAGCATGTAATCTCCTGCTGTCAAGAAGAGTAATGCCAAGTGGTAGATGTTCTTTTACTGTAAAAAAAAAAAAAAAAAAAAATATATATATATATATATATATATATATATATATATATATATAAGAGATTGCTGGCCTGGGAAGATGGAAGTCAATTTACCAAAGCGGCTTCTCAAAGATCTGCTTGCTTACCTTGTGGGATCTCCTGTTTAGCCATCTTGTGAAAAATGACTAGCTTGAGGGTGGTCCTCTTTGGCCAGTTCCTTACAATAATGTATCTCCTGGGCTTCCCTGCTGGCTCAGACAAGAAAAGAATCTGCCTGCAATGCAGGAGACCTGGGTTCAATCCCTGGGTCAGGAAGATCCCCTGGAAAAGAGAATGGTTACCCACTCTAGTATTCTTGCCTGGAAAATCCCATGGACAGAGGAGCCCGGTGGGCTATGGTCCATGGGGTGGCAAGGAGTCAGACACGATGGAGCGCCTAACACTCACTTTTCCCCCATGAATTAGGAGCAAGAGGATCTGGAATTAGACAAACGGGGATTGAACCCTAGCTCCACCAGTTATTGTTAGTGACGTGGTTTGGAGCAGGCTGTTTCTCATGTCTCAGTCTCAATAAACTCACCTGTAAACAGAAGCCACAGTGGTACCTAACTCACAAGTCTTGTTTTGAGGAACAGGTGAAATTAGGCAAGTTAGGTTCTGACATGATGACTTGGCATTCAGTATGTGCTCGATAAACACGAGTATTGTCATCATCACCACCCCGATCAGCACATCCCTGTCATCTTCTTCTTCATTGCTATCTCCACCATCGCATTGGAAGGACTGAAGCTGAAGCTGAAGCTCCAATACTTTGGCCACCTGATGCAAAAAGCTGACTCATTGGAAAAGACCCTGATGCTGGGAAAGAGTGAAGGCGGGAGGAGAAGGGGCAGCGGAGGATGAGTTGGTTAGATATCACGACTGACTCAATGGACGTGAATTTGAGCAAACTCTGGGAGATAGTGAAGGACATGGAAGCCTGGTGTGCTGCAGTCTGTGGGGTCACAAAGAGTTGGACATGACTTAGCAACTGAATAACAATAAACGTCTGTGAGTATTGTCATCGTCATCACCACCATCATCACATCATCATCATTTTCTTCTTCATTACTGTTATTCTCCACCATCTTTAGGTATATCGCATTTTTGCCCCAGTGCACATCCCTAACTTTATTATCAGAGTCTCGGAATCTACAGTCATGTTTTATTTACAGTAGGGGGGTTTGAGATGGGGAAATCAGATGATTTTTTTTTCCTCTCGTATTTTACCCTGAACAGTTCTGCTGTGTTTGTGTGTGTATATATGCCCCCTCCTCATTTAATTTTTAAAATTCCATTTTAACTCAATTGCTCAACAAACATCTTTGGAGAGTTTCTATGGGGCATCCTTATCAGAACACAGGTCTCCCAAACTGCTACCAGTTTTAAAGATAAAATAATCTTTCTGGACTGCCTATTTATCGGGTCCTCTTTACAGCAAAACTTCCCCAAAGAGGTATCTTTAGTTGCTATCTTCTTGCCACCATGTCTTTTCAGCACATTCCCACCAGGCTTCCTTCCCCATCATCACTCGGACTGTCTTTGGAAAGCTGGCAGCGACCTCTGTATTGCTAAGCTCACTGGTCACTTCTCTTTCTTTGTGGTACTTGACCCTGAAATGGCATCCAGGCGAGTTGATCCTCCCTTGTCATATAACATCGGCTTCTACTGGGGTCCATGATCCCACCTTCTCCAGATCTTCCTACCATCTAACTAGCAGTGCCTTTTCAGATTTCTTTGTTAATTTCTTCCCAGTGGTTTGAAATGCTCCAGGGCATTTCCAAAGTCCCTTGCCTTCTCAATCTATGCTCTCCTTCTAAGATCACACCCAGCCCAATGGCTTTAAACCCAAGCTACACAATTCTGAACTTTAAATTCTGCCTCAAGATTTAGCTTCTCTTCTTGGTAGATCTACATTAACTCCTATCAAATGACATCTCTTCTTGAATCTGTTTTGTTCTTAGTATGCCAGAGGAGAAATTCAACCATATCACACCCTTATTTGAAATATATCAGATCTTCAAGATCTGGCCCCTGCCTCATTCCCCAAGCATCATCTTTCAACAGAGTCTGATTTTTCTAACCTTAATACTCACCTTTACCTGTGACCAATGCAGTTTCTCCATAAATTGATGCTTCTTTCCATACGGAGGGAACTATTAATAGAGCAGTTGTGTCCTTTCCTCCTCAGGAAAAATGAATTGAGTCTTCTAATTGGAGAGGTTAGAAGGCAAAATTTGCCATATGGAGTACTTCAGATCTTCTTTGGTTCCTCGTAAGAGTGAGGTATCTGCAATGAGCTTTGTTCTTCTGTGCCAAAAATGCTCTGTGACTAGAGGGATCAGTCTTTCCAATTCTGGGAATGGGGTAGGGGGTGTTCTATGGATCCCAATTTCTGTTTTTCCATATCAGCTTTATCAGTTTAGCTTTTCTTAAGTGTTATATTGGTCCCTAATGACCCTTTTATAATTATTTCTTTTTTTATGTTGTTCTTTTTTTAATTTTTAATTGGTGGATAGTTGATTTATAACATTGTGCTGGTTTCTGCCATATATCAACATGATACAATTATTTTTAATTTGGATGAGAATTCAGCATGGAGACATGGAGACTACTGTATACCCACTCAAAGACCACAGCACTTAACAAACTCTTCAGTGTTATTAGCCCATCCACTCGGTTCTCAATGAAAGTTGGTTAAACTCAAAGGAAATGAAGTCTAATACGGGTATGAATCAAGGTCATGCTGTGGTAACTAATTTGTTAATTTACCATGAAATTCATACACACGTTTATTTCTTGCACGCCATACATCCAATATAGCTTGGTGGGGGAGACTCTGTTCCCCAGACACTCTCAAGAATCTGATCTCATGGAATCACCATCATGTTATGATTGCACTGTCTTAGCTGGGTGACTTCAGGATCCTCTTAGCAGTAAAGGAGTATTTGGGAGCTTATACCATCCTTTACTGCTTCCAACTGGAAACGACGTTTTCATTCACAACCATTTGAACCAAACAAGTAATATGGCTCTCTTTTAGCTACAAGGAAGGCTGGGAAATGTCAGAGAGCACAAGGCCTACTCAGTAAGCCCTTCTGTCTCTGCCTCAGGGCCCTTGAACATCATAAGACACAATATTGGAGACAAGGAACTCTTTTTCTCTTTGCAATGATGGATACATGGATTAGCTTGATTCTGGTCATCACTTCACAATATATATGTGTGTCAAATCATCACACTGTATACTTAAAAAAATCACAGGTACAACTTAAATGTATATAATTTTTATGTGTCAGTCATATCTCGAAGTTGGAAATATGAAAGAAAAATGATAAAAAATAATCAGGTTAATTACACAAAAATAAAATAAGGTTTATTTTTATTTCAATGAAAGCAGCAGTTAACTAAAAACAATGATGAGGCTAAAAAAAAAATTCTAGTGCTGGTGTTAGGCACCACACTTACCAGTGTGTGTGTGTGAGCTGCCCAGTCGTGTCCGACTCTTTGCCACCCCATGGACCGTAGCCCACCAGGCTCCTCTGTCCATGGGATTTCCCAGGCAAGAATACTGGAGTGGGTCGCTATTTCCTTCTCCAAGGGATCTTCCCGACTCAAGGATGGAACCCACGTCTCCTGCATTGCAGGCAGACTGCAAAGTAAGTCTCTCGTTAGAAGAAAAAGTAACACTCCCGGGAGGTAAAGCATCTTTCCTAGTGCAACTGTGAACCCAAGTTCATTGCTCATTCAGGGAGGGAGACATGGAACTCTGGACTGGAGCTCACGGCAGATGGAGTGCACTCTGCAAGAAGTGAGGCAGGTGGGAGAGGAGATCAGAGTTAATGTGCAGGAGAAAGGCGAGAGGAACCAGAGGCACCTCGACCTGGTTCTCAAACTGAACACTCAGCTTCGTTATTTATCCAATGAAGAAAGTACTTTCTG
The DNA here is from genome assembly GCF_033118175.1 of Dama dama. Lineage (NCBI taxonomy): Eukaryota > Metazoa > Chordata > Mammalia > Artiodactyla > Cervidae > Dama > Dama dama. The sequence goes on along the minus strand of NC_083686.1, from coordinate 7,080,994 downwards.
CTTTGTAGGATGTTGTGAAGATGAAGTCAGCTAAAATAGAGAGAGTGCCAAGCACAGTACCTGGCTTTTGTTTAGTGTCCAAGAAATACCACTTTCCGGCACTGAGCTGACTTCAAGATCATACAACCCCTTTGATTTCCACCATTTACAACACTTATCTAAAGATACAGGAGTTTTCCTCAGAACAAAGGAAGCTCTGTTTTCAAGGGCTTACAAGGACTCTCATATTACGCGAGACCGTCTTATGACAGTGTTTGGAACAAAGCAGAACTCTTTGTCAAGATACATTAGCCTGAAATGGACTCAATTAACACTGAATTTAAAAGTGATGGAGGTCACCTGAGAGCATTACATTTTTGAAAGGAGGAAAAAGAATTTGACGCAGATTTAGTTGTTATTTCTGGGGATCGGGTGTGATTTTCCAAATTGCAGCACAAGTTATCATTTTAAACAAACCATTTGAAAGTGACTTTAAAAACAAATTTAAATGAAAAGAAAATAAAAACTGATACATGCTGTAACATGGATGAACGTTGAGAACATAATGGAACATAATAGAAGTGAAAGAAGCCAATCACAAAGAAATATATTGTATAATTATATTTATATGAAGTATCCAGAATCAGTCCTGAATATTCACTGGAAGGACTGATGCTGAAGCTCCAATACTTTGGCCACCTGATGTGAAGAGCTGATTCATTGGAAAAGACCCTGATGCTGGGAAAGATTGAAGGCAGGAGGAGAAGGGGACGGCAGCGGATGAGATGGTTGGATGGCATCACCATCTTGATGGACATGAGTTTGAGCAAGCTCTGGGAGCTGGTGATAGACAGGGAAGCCTAGTGTGCTGCAGTCCATGGGGTTGTAAGGAGTCGGACACAACTGAGTGACTGAACTGAACTGATCCAGGATAAAGTCCATGGAGATAGAAAATAGATTGGTCCTTCCCTGGGCTGCAGAAGTAAGGTTGGGAAGAATTGTGAAGTGACTGATAATGGGTGCAGAGCTTCCTTTTGCATGAAAAAAAAGAGAATTGGGCCATAAAAGAAGGCTGGGCACTGAAGTACTGATGATTTCAAATTGTGGTGCCAGAGAGTCCCTTGGAGCAAAGAGATCAAACCAGCCAATCTTAAAAGAAATCAGTCCTGAATATTCATTGGAAGGACTGATGCTGAAGCTGAAACTCCAATATTTGGCCACCTGATGCAAAGAGCCAACTCATTGGAAAAGACCCTGAAGCTCAAAAGATTGAGGGCAGGAGGAAAAGGGGCAACAGAGGATGAGGTGGTTGGATAGAATCACTGACTCAATGCGCACGAGTCTGAGCAGACTCTGGGAGATAGGGGAGGACAAGAAAGCCTGGTATCCTGCAGTTCATGGGGTCACAAAGAGTCAGACAGAACTTAGCAACTGAACAACAATGGTTTCACAACTCTTCTAATATACTCAGACCATTGAATTGTGCATTTTAAATGGATGAATTGTATGGTTTGTGAATTATGACTCCATTAAAGTTATTGTAAAAACAACCTGGTAAGTGGTTACCCTGTAAATATTACACATGAAGAATGAGAGAAACCCAATGCAAATGGATACTAATTGCTTGGAATAAAATTTATAGTAACAGCATCATGGATCCAAAAAGCTTTGAGTCCCAAATAACTTGGGTGGGAATGGAATTGATGTGCTCTGCAAATCCTTCTTAGAGAACTCACAAAGTGGGTCTAGAGATGGCCAAAAAGCTATTCCACAGAGGCATATGGAGAACTGAATAAAACTGTTTCATGAAAGATCAGAGAAGACAAAAATGTTTAACTAATGTATCATTTTATGTACTGTTCTTCATATCATGCTATATTATTTGTACATTCATGTGCTTTATAACTAAATACAGTAACTAAATTAATAATGGTGTAACTAGACACTTGACCACATCATCAATATCCTTAATATTTATTTATCCAATTGGCCACATAACTGAAGGGAATCTTTGTACTGGAAAAATAGAGTTTCAACTGAGATTAGTGGTATTTAGTATCCTGACATTCCATAGAACAAGGAAGAGCCCTACTTGTACTGGAGAATCCTCCCTGTCTTATTGGCCACTCCGTTCTACACATCATGAGATGTAGGCCATGTCCAGGTTCAATCCTAATTAGAGGGAATATTTCTTGAAAGCACAGACTGCCTAGACTAAGTTAGGCACTATTAAAAGGTAAAAAAGTAATACACCTGTGAATTCTGCTTTCAAAGTATTAAACCCCTTGAAAGAAATGGTATGGACCCAACAGAAGCAGAAGATATTAAGAAGAAGTGGCAAAAATACACAGAAGAACAATACAAAAAAGATCTTCATGACCCAGATAATCACGATGATGTGGTCAGTCACCTAGAGCCAGACATCCTAGAATGTGAAATCAAGTGGGCCTTAGGAAGCATCACTATAAACAAAGCTAGTGGAGGTGATGGAATTCCAGTTGAGCTATTTCAAATCCTAAAAGATGATGCTATGAAAGTGCTGCACTCAATATGCCAGCAAGTTTGGAAACCTCAGCAGTGGCCACGGGACTGGAAAAGGTCAGTTTTCATTTCAATCCTAAAGAAAGGCAATGCCAAAGAATGCTCAAACTACCACACAATTGCACTCATCTCACATGCTAGTAAAGTAATGCTCAAAATTCTCCGAGTCAGGCTTCAGCAATATGTGAACCGTGAACTTCCAGATGTTCAAGCTGGATTTAGAAAAGGCAGAGGAACCAGAGATCAAATTGTCAACATCTGCTGGATTATTGCAAAAGCAAGAGAGTTCCAGAAAAACATCTATTTCTGCTTTATTGACTATGCCAAAGCCTTTGACTATGTGGACCACGACAAACTGTGGAAAATTCTTCAAGAGATGGGAATACCAGACCACCTGACCTGCCTCTTGAGAAATCTGTATGCAAGTCAGGAAACAATAGTTAGAATTGAACATGGAACAACAAATTGGTTCCAAATCTGGAAAGGAGTACGTCAAGTATATTGTCACCCTGCTTATTTAACTTATGTGCAGAGTACATCATGAGAATTGCTGGGCTGGATGAAGCACAAGCTAGAATCAAGATTGCTGGGAGAAATATCAATAACCTCAGATATGCAGATGACACAACCCTTACGGCAGAAAATGAAGAAGAACTAAAGAGCCTCTTGATGAAAGTGAAAGAGGAGAGGGGAAAAGTTGGCTTAAAACTCAGCATTCAGAAAACTAAGATCATGGCATCTGATCCCATCACTTCATGGCAAGTAGATGGGGAAACAATGGAAACAGTGAGAGACTTTATTTTGGGGGGCTCCAAAGTCACTGCAGATGGTGACTGCAGTCATGACATCAAAAGACACTCCTTGGAAGAAAAGTTATGACCAACATAGACAACATAATAAAAAGCAGAGACATTGTTTTGCCAACAAAGGTCCATCTAGTAAAAGCTATGGTTTTTCCAGTAGATGTGAGAGTTGGACTATAAAGAAAGCTGAGTGCTGAAGAATTGATGCTTTTGAACTGTGGTGTTGGAGAAGACTCTTGAGAGTCCCTTGGACTGCAAGGAGATCCAACCAGTCCATCCTAAAGAAATCAGTCCAGAATAATCAAGGGAAGGACTGATGCTGAAGCTGAAACTCCAGTACTTTGGCTACCTTATGCAAAAAACTGACTCATTTGAAAAGACCCTGATGCTGGGAAAGATTGAAGGCGGGAGGAGAAGGGAATGACATAGGATGAGATGGTTGGATGGCATCACCAACTCAATGGACATGAGTTTGAGTAAACTCCGAGAGTTGGTGATGGACAGGGAGGCTTGGCGTGCTGCAGTCCATGGGGTCACAAAGAGTCGGACATGACTGAGTGACTGAACTGAACTGATGCTAGAACTGTTCAAATGAAGACAGGATGACCAAACATCTGCCAGCAATTCTGTAATCCTGTGTTTTTAAACTGCAGTTGCAACACATTAGTGAAACAAGTAATCCATTTAGTGGTTACCCAACCAGCATTGACATTTATTTTATATTATACATTTTATATCATGTATGATCAGAATACAATAGAAGAAATTAGAATAAGGTTGAATTGATTGGTATATATGGGAAGGGATAAGTATTGTTTCCTGAAAAGTTTTTTCAGTAATATGTGTGTGTGTACATGTTTATGAACATCTCTGGTTGCCATGCAAAATTTATTCCTTTTATGATTTGCAGTTTAAGAATCTTTGAAACACAGTTGTAGAAGAAATTCCCATAGTAGGTAGGAGTTTGAATGAGATAACCCCTAAGTTCTTGGTAATGATCTAATTCTTGGGCAATAATTCTGGAATTCTCAGCACCAAGGAAGCAAAAGTGTGAGGTTCTTCTGAGATCAAGGAGATGATGTGTCATCCCGCATTGCTCCAACACACACATGAGAAGCAAGCCACCGACCATATAGTAATTGCGAGCACATTGCCTGGCCACGTTCATCAGCTCCAGTGGGAAGTTGCAGGAGAAGCAAAACCCAGCAACTCTTCCATTATTGTTGTAACAGGAAAGTATTATTTCAGTGTTTTAATCCCAAATCTAATGAATCTAAACGGCCAGGCTATTTAAATTTCTAGACAGAGGAGGCTTGTAATCAATAAACTTCCTATCCAGAGTTCGTCCTAGAGGCCCTCATTTGGGTAAATAAAGTTCTCAATAGCAGGTCCCTTACCACTGACAATGTTTTCAATGACGCGTCAGTGCCAACTCTGGATCTAGAGTGTAGCATTGCGGTTGGAGACATGAGTACAAACTGACCACAAAGCCCTGGAACATCTCTTAAAAATTCCAAAACAAGCTTTAAAAAAAAAAGGAATTAGAGGTTTTTTCCCCTTAAAGGATGATGTGCTGCCATTTGCCAAGTAGCTCTGTGAGCATTATGTTATTATAAACGTATTTACCATTTGGAGAGTAAAGTAATGGAAACTAAAACAATCTGGCTAAATTATTAAGTCTGCAACTGTGCAACTCTCAAAAGCAATGGTCTAAATTAATTTAAAACTTAAAAGTGGGTTAATATTTATTGAGCACAAAATATGTACCAGGCATTGTGGAAAGTGCTATGAGTTGGCTGAAAAATCTATCAGACATAAACTCCTGCTGTGTCTCAAGGATATGGAATGTAATAGTGGAAGCGGGCTGTTCCTAAATAACAAAAACAGAGGGTGGGCCACGGCAAGGATCAATCTTTTCTGGATCAAAACCCTTTTTCCGATGTAATGAAAGCCATAGACACTCTCACAAGGAAAAAGCCCATATTCATACGATCCATTTGTTTGCAATTTAATTCTAAGTGTAGATTTAGGATTTCAAATATTTAAGGGAAGTTTAACAAAAGTTTTATGGAAGAGTGAAAAATACATTCACAACAGAAGCTCTCTCATCTAACCTTCTCTTCACCAACTCACCAGCTTAAATACTGTCCTTCGTTTCCTTTTTAAAAGATCCAGCTGAGACTGAGGTATCTATATTCCCTGTATTCCTTATCTAAATATGGACAACTCTCTATGTATATTTCTGTTCCCGTCACTTAGGGTCTCACTGACCAAGGATCCGAAGTGTTTGCTCCTGTCTTAGCTCTGGCTGTCATACAAAATATGATAGACTGAGATGGTTTAAACAACAGAAATGTATTTTCTTGAAGTGCTGGAGATTAGAAGTTACAAGATCCAGGCAATTCAGTCTCTGGTGAGGTCCCTTCTCCTGGCGTGTAGGCAGCCACAGTCTTGCTGTGTACTCACGTGACCCCGTCTTTGCAGGCAGTGAGGACAGAGAGGGAGAGAGGAGGGGGAGAGAGAGCAAGCCGGCACTCAGGCTCTCGGTGTCTCTTCTTGCGAGGACACTAACCTCTCAGATCAGGTCCCCACCCTCATGATCTCATGCATGCGTGCTAAGTTGCTTCGGTCATGTCCAACTCTGTGCAACCCTATGGACTGTACTCCACCAGGCTCCTCTGTCCATGGGATTCTCCAGGCAAGAATACTGGAGTGGGTTTTTTATGCCCTCCTCCAGGGGATCTTCCCAACCCAGGGACTGAGCCCGCATCTCTTATGTCTACCTGCATTGGCAGGTGGAGTCTTTACCACTAGCGCCATCTGGAAAGCCATTTAACCTTAATCACTTTTGTAGAGGTCCTCTCTACAAGTAGAGACGTACTTTTGTTTTGTTTGGTTTTGTTTGACATTGAGCTGCATCATTTGCAAATATTTTCTCCCTTTCTGAGGGTTGTCTTTTCATCTCATTTATGGTTTTCCTTGCTGTGCAAAAGCTTTGCAGTTTCATTAGGTCCCGTTTGTTTATTTTTGCTTTCATATTAATGCTTACATGTGGAATCTAGAAAAACGGTGCTGATGAACCTGTTTCCAGGGCAGGAATAGAGACGCAGATGCAGAGGATGGACCTTGTGGACGTGGTGGCGTGGACACGGGATGAGCTGGGAGATTGGGACTGACATGTGTACACAGCCACGTGTAAAACAGATAAGTGTGAACCTGCTGTGTAACACAGGGAGCGCAGCTTGGCGCCCTGTGGTGACCTAGCGGGGCGGAATTGGTGGCGGGGAGCGAGATCCAAGAGAGAAGGGGTATGTGGATACGGACAGCTGATTCACTCTGTTGTGGAACTACACAACATCAGGAAACTAACACAACATTGTAAAGCAATTACACCCCAGAAAATAATTAAAAAAAAAAAAAAAGACACACTAGGGGTTAGGCCTTCAACACACAAATTTGGTGGTTCGGGAAAGGCATGATTTGAACACAAACATTCAGCTATTAACAGCTCCCAAACCTGGTTTACACCAAAAATTACAAGATTTCCTTAATATAATGTAAATCCAAGTAGAGCAAGAATGAGTCCTGCAGAATAATGGCTCCCCAAAGATGTGCTCACCTTAATCCCCACACCTATAAAAATGCTAGATTATAAAGCAAAGGAGAGGTAAGATTGTAGATGGATTTATGAGGTTAATAATATAAGCAGACTATCCTGGATTACCCAGCGGACCCAATGAAATTGCAGGGGTCCTCAAAAGTGGAAGTGGCCATCAGAAACAAGAATTCCAGAGAGACGGCAACACATGCCGGTCAGAATGGGTGCTATCCAAAAGTCTACAAGCAATAAATGCTGGAGAGGGTATGGAGAGAAGGGAACGCTCTTACACTGTTAGTGGGAATGCAAACTAGTACAGCCACTATGGAGAACAGTGTGGAGATTTCTTAAAAAACTGGAAATAGAACTGCCATATGACCCAGCAATCCCACTCCTGGGCATACACACTGAGGAAACCAGATCTGAAAGAGACACGTGCACCCCAGTGTTCATCACAGCACTGTTTATAATAGCCAGGACATGGAAGCAACCTAGATGCCCATCAGCAGACGAATGGATAAGGAAGCTGTGGTACATATACACCATGGAATATTACTCAGCCATCAAAAAGAATTCATTTGAATCAGTTCTAATGAGGTGGATGAAACTGGAGCCCATTATACAGAGTGAAGTAAGCCAGAGAGAAAAACACCAATACAGTATATTAACGCATATATATAGACTTTAGAAAGATAGTAAGGATGACCCTATATGAGAGACAGAGAAGAGACACAGATATAAAGAACAGACTTTTGGACTCTGTGGGAGAAGGCAAGGGTGGGATGATTTGAGAGAATAGCATTGAAACATGTATATTATCATATGTGAAACGAATCGCCAGACCAGGTTCGATGCATGAGACAGAGTGCTCGGGACTGGTGCACTGGGATGACCCTAAGGGATGGCATGGCGGGGGGGAGGTGGGCGGGGGCTTCCAGATGGGGAACACATGTACACCCGTGGCTGATTCATGTGAATGTATGGAAAAAACCACTGCAAATTGTAATTAGCCTCCAATTAAAATAAATAAATCAATTTTTTTTAAAAAGAGGCGTATACCTAACATTTTTGGCTTTAAAGATGGAGGAGAGGGGTGATAAGGCAAGGAAAGTTGACAGTCAAGGGACATACTCTCCCCTAGACCTGCCAGAAAGTATCACAGCTCTATTTGATTTTACCCCAATGAGACACATTTTATCCCAACGTGCTGGACTTCTAATCAGAATTGGAAGACAATAAATGTATGTTGTTTCAAGCCACTAATTTTGTTGTAATCAGTTACAGCAACAGTAAAAAATGTAGAGAACAGGAAAATAGAAGCCCCATAATTTTTTTCCCATAAGAACTGGGGTAATTCTTTATAAAGACTTGTTAACAAGTTAAGTCAAAGTAAACATTTGGGCCATATTAAGTGTAGCACAGACCCATTTTAAAACATCAGTGGGAAAAAAAATAGGGCAGAAGAAAATCTGAAGATAAATGATAGCTAAGATATATATTTTAGAACTATAGAAAGATACTTCACCACAGATTCAAAAGACACTATAAATCCCAATCATAATACCATTATAAAGCTGATAAAAACCAAATAAAAGAGAAAATATCAAAAAGGGAGATGGATATAAAATAAAATTATCTTCACCTGACTCTCACCAGAATAATAGGAGACAAAAAAAGAAAAAGAAAAACAGTATGATGTCTTCAAAGTGGCAGATAAAATTTCTGCCAACCCAAACTCTTGTACCAAGGGAATATACCCTTCAAAAATAAAAAAGATTAAAATGAGAACACTTTTAGACAAAAATAGAATTTGTCACCAATAGACTAAAAGAAATGCCAAAAAGAAGGAAAATGGTCATAAATAGAAGCTGTATGGAACAGAAACTAATTATGCATATAACTCTAAATGAATAAATGGATAAATAAATATAAAATTTCTTATGAGGTTTGTTCTATAACAGGTTTGTCAGGTATAGGTAGAATAGGTAAGTGTAGTTAAAGAGTTTTATCATCCTTATATGGACTGGAATATGATAAGGACAATTATTTATACGGATTTTTTAAGTCATAAAAACATATCATAAAGCTCAGAGTAACCAATAAAAGAAAACGTCAGTAGTTTATTACTTCTTTAATAAATCTCATTATATGCATTTTATATAACAATTATGCATAGTACACAAAGTTATAATACAGTAAGTAAATTAGGCACGCATGCTCGGTTGTGTTGGACTCTTTGGGACCCCATGGACTGTAGCCTGCCAGGCTCCTCTGTCCTTGGAACTCTCAGGCAAGAATACTGGAGTGGGTTGTTATTCCCTTCTCCAGGGGATCTCCCCGACCCAGGGATGGAACCCGGCTCTCCTGCATGGCAAGCAGATATTTTTACCATCTGAGCCACCGTATTTTTCCCTAGAACTAAACAATGTAGAAAGTGAAAGTGAAGTCGCTCAGTTGGGTCCGACTCTTTGCGACCCCCTGGACTGTAGCCCACCAGACTCCTCCGTCCATGGGACTTTCCCAGGCAAGAGGACGAGTGGGTTGCCATTTCCTTCTCCAAAACAATGCAGAGGTGTGGTTATACTTTATACAACCACGAGGGGGCAGCAATGTGCAAATAACGCCTCGAACTGCTCCTGGTCTCCGTCACTTGGCCTGGTTTGGGAGGAGAGCCTGGCCCTTATTTCCCCGTGAGCATCTCAGGTTTTAAATAATGGTAATGCAACCACTTCAGTCTTGCTCTGGAAACTGTCAGAGCTAATTCATTTCAGACAAAATATACTGACTATCCGCATTTGCCTCCACATCAGTCTTTTCAGGATTCAGGCTCTGCTCATTCTGTTATGTATTCATCTAGCCTGTGCCCAGAACTACCGAGGGCCAGGTATTACTCACGGCCGCACTACCCGCCGGGGGGCTTTCCCAGCCACGTCGTCTAAAAATCGCAACCCTCCCTGTTCTTCAGCTCCTCTTAAGTCTTATTCACTTGCTTATTCTATCTAATTTTTTGTTTGTCTCCCCCGCCCCTTAAGAGCTGACGCTTTATTCGTTCTGTTCATCAGGGTCTCCTAGAACGGTGCCTGGCACATAACGAGGACTCAAAAACCATTTGCGAAATGAACAAAAACACCACATTAGGGACACCGGCTGCCGTGGAGATGGGCGTGTGCATCCTCCTAGCGTGAACTAGATGTTGCTAAACCAAAGAATCCTCCTGTAACGCAGGAGATCCAGGTTCGATTCTTGGGTGGCAAAGATCCCCTGGCGAAGGGATAGGCTACCCACTCCAGTATTCTTGGGCTTCCCTTGTGGCTCAGCTGATAAAAAATCCACCCGCAATGCGGGAGACCTGGGTTCAGTCTCTGGATTGGGAAGATGGGAAAGGCTACCCACTCCAGTGTTCTGGCCCTGGAGGATTCCGTGGACTGTATAGACCATGGGGTTGCAAAGAGATGGGCACGACCGAGCGACTTTACTTTCATTTTCACAAACTGTTTTCATTTTTCATTGCCGCCAGCTGTGGATGGGAGCAGTACCCAGATGGAAGGCTATTTGACATGCACATTTGAAAGGACGTGGGGGCGTCAGCTCCTTTGGCAGAAGGGAGAAGTGAAGTCTGAGTGGAGGAGAGGTTCGCCCAAGGCTGCATCGATCTTGAATGGTTGAGTCCATCCCAAGCCAGGACTCCTGACCTCTGCTTCCCTTGCTGCCTACCTGACCTCTTCATTTTCCTTAAGTATCCTTAAAAATCACCTCCTGGAACAGTAAGCTGCATTCATTAATCACCTGATCTGTATAACATTTATTCATATTTGGTAATTGACTGAGAAAAGACTTGGGTGTCTGCTTCCAGATTCCCCAAACCAGTGCTCTCAGGCGCTTCCCTGGTCAAACTCTCTGCTCGAGACCCAACCCTCACCCCCCCAGCACCTGCATTGTGTCAGATCCTTCAGAAACTGCTAGCCATGTGTTTCTCACAACGCTACATACATACTGCCATCATCCCCATTTTACTGATGAGAAGCTGTAATAATGGTGTACGTTGTAGCCACGTGGCGCTTCGAGTGGACTTGGGGTTGTCCCAAGGGGTCCGTGCTTAGAGCTCATTTAATTCCCTCCAGCATTTCGGAAGTAAGCACAGCTGTTATCGCTATCAGAGATGTGGGCCCAGAGGTCTAGGCAAGATAAGAAGCTTGTCCAAGGCCGCTCTGCTTTGAAATGGCAAAGCCACCACGTGTTTTATTCCCACACTCTGCCATCTGGCAGAAAATAGGGGCTGGCAATAGTGGGCCACACTGGTACCATCTGACCCCACTGTGGTGCCTAATTAGGGTGCAAATTTGGGCCAGAATCCTCTCATTAGAAAATTGTAGGTCTGAAGCTGGGCAGAAGAGAGGAGGAGGAGGCAAACCTGCCCAGGCTGCCAACCACATCTTCTGATTTGCTGTCGTCTGCCAAGATCTTCCCTGATAGCACAGTTCTCCCAGAGAACTCTTTCAAAGACTGCATTAACTGGCCAAAGGATGTGCTGGACTGTCTCTCTGCCCACCCCTCCATCTGGGCATCCAGATGCCAGCTCTGCTGTGGGCATGGGGGGGCGGTGCTCCCCAGAGCTTGGTCATTCCAGGCTCAACTGGATGGTGAACTGTGGTCACCTCATAGAGACTTGGACATGATGTTTGTGGGAATGAAGCTGGTTCGCTCAGTTATTCTGTCCAATGATTCTGGGCTCGGAGCCCCTTTGAAACTCATCAGAAGAAACATGGTCTAAAAAAGACAGACAGGAAGCAGACCTTGCACTGGCTGGAGGTGTTCTTGCTGATTGAACTTTTGCATCTGGTTTGAAATAAATGAACAGAAAAGGCTTGGCTTACTCGTTCTATACTTTAGTTCATTGCTGGATGTCTAGCCACAGATTTGAGCCCTAGAACTAGAAGGTACTGGTGACTCACAGAGCCTCTTTCTGATGGTGAAAAATAATGTGATGAACTAAAGCTTCATAGTCCAATGGACCAGGATGCTCTAAGTGAATCAGTGTGGGCAAGCGACTTCACCTGTCTGAGCCTCAGTGGCCTCAGCTGAGTCAAAACAAAGCCCTTCTCATGGGGCTGGTGTAAATATCTGACATTTTTTGTTGTTGTTATTTAGTTGCTAAGTCGTGTCTGAGTGTTGGCAATATTTTGGACTGTAGCCCACCAGGCTCCTTGGTCCATGGGATTTCCCAGGCAAGAATACTGAAGTGGGTTGCCATTTCCTCCTCCAGGGGATCTTCCCCACCCAGGGATCAAACTGGTTTTGATCAAGTGGTCTCCCGCATTGACAGGTGAATTCTTAATCACTGCGTCATTTGGCATTTAGGATATGCTCAGTCAGTGGTGGAAAAGGCAACAAAAGAGCAGACCTGGGGGTCTGCTCCACCGCCTGCTAGGCAGGGGCAGTAGACACGTCACTCCCTTCTTGCAGGCTTGAGTTCCTCCTCCCCCGGGAAGGGAGGAGACTGAAATATCACGTTCTCCTGGGTCTCTGACCACTGTGATCTCCTGCCAGATGACCACCTATCTCCGGCACACCTACACTGGCTTTCTAAAGTTCTCAGAGGGGTCAGTCCTGAAGATGGAGATCTTCTGGGGTCTCCACTGTTGATCTCTGGGAGGAAGATAGTATTTATTGAACATCTGCTAAGTGGCAGCCATTAATCCAGATACTGTGTCTTTGTGAACCCACTTACATCTGTCTGTAACCCTTGACAAGGGTTATGGCCAACCTAGACATCATATTAAAAAGTAGAGACATCACTTTGCCAACAAAGGTCCATATAGTCGAAGCTGTGGTTTTTCCACTAGTCATGTATGGATGTGAGAGTTGGACCATGGAAAAGACTGAGCACAGAAGAATTGATTTTGAACTGTGGTGATAGGAAAGACTCTCGAGAGTCCCTTCGACTGCCAGGACATCAAACCAGTCAATCCTAAAGGAAATCAACCATGAATATTCATTGGAAGGACTGATGCTGAAGCTGAAGCTCCAATACTTTGGCCACTGATGCCAAGAACTGACTTAATGGAAAAAGACTGTGATGCTGGGGAAGATTGAAGGCAAAAGGGAGAAGAGGGTGGCAGAGGATGAGAAGGTTGGATGGCATCATCAACTCAATAGGCATGAACTTGAGCAAATTCCAGGAGATAGTGGAGGACAGAGGAGCCTTGCTTTTTGCAGCCCATTGGGTCACAAAGAATCAGACACAATTTAGCCACTGAACAACCACAACAAAACCCTTGGTGTGGGTTCTGCTATCACTAGACTATGAAAGAGGAAACAGACTAGAAGAGCGTGGTCAGAAAGTCACAGGAACTGAGGGGAGCAGAACCTCCACACCTACCTCTTTCTCAGCCACCCCTGCCCCCGGACAGTCTCAAGTTGGAGAAGTGAAAATTCCTCTTCTGTAAAGGTCAGGGGCCTTTGTTCTATGAAGGACTGACACCAAGTCCTGCTATTTCTAATACTGGTTTTTCCAACTCCCATATGAACGCTCATACTTTTGGCAGTGGACTGATCTACAAGTTAATTTAGCCATGCTGGTCCTATAGAATAATAGATCATTTAGATCTAACAACAAACTTCATGGTAAACAATCCCAAGTAGCCTTTGGAATTCTCCCAGATACAAGGGTTTGGAGATTCCCATATTTTGGCTGATCATCTCAGCTGTCCTAACATTGGCCAGTTCATTGCATCCTGCACGTGGCAGAAGAAAAGGCAGATATCAATTGGAGCAAAAAACCACAGAGGACAAAATGAAGTGGTTCTTGCCCTGGTTTTTCCCCTATTATATTTTTGATGCTATCTCTTAGAGAAATGATCAAAACAACTAGGAAACCACTAGATGTTTTCCTCACTTCACATGCCCTGGGCAGCAGCTGATGGAGAACCAAATTGCTGAGATGCATAAGGTTGCTGGTTAATTAGGGGGAGCATTCCCTATCCGAGGATTTGGATGTGATGTAGCTGGCATGTTCTACAGGGCAGAAACCTATCTGTTCTTTCCTCATTGTTAAATTCTCCTCTTAAAATCCTTCTCCAAGGGAAAACTTTAATTTAGAAAGGTCATAAATTGGAGCTTCTGCCAAAAACAGCACAGGCTGGAAGAACAGACCATAATTTTGCCATAGTAATCACTGGCCACCAGAGGTGATGGAGATAGCTTCTTTTATCCCCTTAAGATGTTATTTTTCTATTTGGGTCATTTTAGTTGTAACAACACATACAACATTGTGTGTATGTGTGTTAAGTCTTTCAGTTATGTCTGACTGTTTACAACCCCATGGACTGTAGCCCATCAGGCTCCACTGTCCATGGAATTTCCCAGGCAAGAATACTGGAGTGGGTTGCCATATCCTTCTTCAGGGGATTTTCCCAACCCATGTCTCCTGCATTGGCAGGTGGATTCTTCACCCCTGAGATGCCAGGGCAGCCCTGATGAATGCATAGCAGTTTCTTTATTGCCAAATGTATTAAGCAGCTATTATGACAGGGTGTGACAGTTTCTCAGGAGAGATTAATTATGGCTTTTTTGTTACCAAAGACATTTAAGTAATCTAAGTATTTTAATTGGTGTTTCCCACGTGGCATGAGTGGTAAAGAACCCTGCTGTTGATGCTGGAGTCTAAGAGATGCAGGGTCAATCCTTGGGTTGGGAAGATCCCCTGGAGGAGGGAATGACAACCCACTCCAGATTCTTGCATGGAGAATCCCATGGACAGAGGAGCCTGGCGGGCTACAGTCTATGGGGTGGCAAAGAGTCAGGCATGACTGAAGCGACTTAGCACGCATGCACACAAGCACTTTAATTGTTCAGCAAACCCTTAACCTTTCCTGTAGAAGTTAAGAAAATGGGAGTTAGGGAGGAAGTAAAGGTCAGAAATCAGATGAGGCTGAAAGAGGGAGATCCGTTCGTATCATTTGCTTCCTGGGTGGCATCAGAAAGGTTGAGTTTGGGCTGGAGCCTCCTGCAGCATGCAGAGACAATGGGTGAATGTGGACTACACAGATGGCCATTATCAAGGGCCAGTTCAGAGCAGTCAAATCCATCACTGGTTCCAAGGAGAAAACATGGGGCCGGAAACAGAAAATTTAGTCAAAAGAGGTTGAGAGCCAGGAAAATACAGAATCAGCATGGGATTGAAGGCAGAGGCCACGAGGAGCCAGGAAATTCTGCCACAAACATTTATTTCCTGCAGTCTGTTAATGTTCCTTAAGCCCCTTGTATGTGCCAGTTTTCAAGTGGGAGAAGCCAGTCTCCGCCTGTAGCAACCCATCATTCTCTTTGGGTGGACACTGGCAATGTGGTACTTGGGTGAGCAAGTCTGACCTCAAGTTCAAGGTCAAGAGCAGAGGCAGAGCTCTTCATGAGGAGATCTGAGAAAAGGACAGCTTTAACAGGTGCTAAGATGCTTTCAAGGGAAAGTCCCTTCTTCTGCGGTTATTTCCATCCTTCCTATGAGTTCTAAAGCCACCCCAGGGCCAGCCCACATTGTGGAAATGCTGAATTGGGAAATTTAAGAGTTGAAAGAGCTCTTATAAATCATTGAGTCTGGACTTTTTTGTTTTCAGCAGAGGAAAAGAAGTCTTTGATATAGCAGTTCCCATGGGACCATGGGTAGACCAGCCCCAAAGACTCACATTTTTACACCAAGATCTTGTGCAGCCCTGTTCCCTTGATATGTGATCTACATGGCATGGAAATGATTAAAACTGTTTCACTTCACAAGTATCTATTGAACTCCTGCCTATGAGACCCCCTCACTCACCTTGGTGATCGCCCTTCTCATCTCTCTCGTGTCTTTTTCTTTAAACCTGATGCGATCTTTCACTTAAGTTGCCCCCCAGTGGTCTTGGTTCTCCTTCCTGGAGCTCTACAGAACATATCTGATCTTTCTTCCATTTTCATACATGTGATTAAATCATATTTAAAAAACTGCTGCATCCACTAGGAATTTTAGCAAGTCAGAGAGAGCACATTCAGATGGAGCCACTGAGAAAAATTTATAAAAGTACTTAGTCACTCAGTCGTGTCCTCATCTTTGCAGTCCCATGGACTGTACCCACCAGGCTCCCCTATCCACGGAATTCTCCAGGCTAGAACACTGGAGTTGCCATTCCCTTCTGCAGGGGATCTTCCCAACTCAGGGACTGACCCCAGACCTCCCACATTTACCAGCAGAGCCAGCAGAGAAGCCCCCTCAAAGACCTGGATAGGATTAAAATGAAGCAATGCCATGATGCCCTAACCAGCGTTGGCCACAGAGGAGAGCCAGTACCATGATCAGCGCCCAGGAGTGGCTGGGATAGAAAGTGGTTAGCTCCAGGAGGGAGCCAAAGACTGAACCTGTGGTTTGGGATAGAAAGATTCAGCCAGCACTCCTGGACCTACCCGAGAAGGGGCAGTGGAAGGAAAGCAAACCTCCCCCTTCTCCTGCCTGCCCCTCCCATTGTCAGAACCTGACCAGAAATCAGAGTCTTACTGATGCAGGTAACAGGTGTCCCCAGTAGCGCAGTGGTAAAGAATCCGCCTGCCAAGGCAAGAGGCACAGGTTCAATCCCTGGGTGGGGAAGATCCCCTGGGGAAGGAAATGGCAACCCACTCCAGTGTCCTTGCCTGGGAAATCCCGTGGACAGAGGAGCCTGGAGGGCTGCAGTCCGTGGGGTCACCAAGAGTCAGACATGACTGAGAAGCTAATCGACAACTACAATGAATGTCAACGTCTCTGTTCCAGAAGAGCATGAAGAAGAGGGGGTGGGTGCAGAGGGGCAGATGGAGAATGCCAAGCCAGGCACTATCCTTGAATGTTGGAGAAGGAAACGGCAACCCGCTCCAGTATTCTTGTCTGGATAATTCTGTGGACAGGGGAGCCTGGTGGGCTAGGGTCCTTGGGATCGCAAAGAGTCACGACTGAGCACCCAGCACATCCTTGAAGGTGGAGGAGTTGGGGGGAAAGTCTTGGTCCATGACTTCACAGAATTTACAGGTCAGTGAGGGAAAGAGGAAATAAACCAGTGCATGCACCGATGAACTTGTCTAAACACTTGAACGAAAGAGTGGGCTCCATAGGATGTAACAATAAGGGATCAACTTTTTTTAAGATTCTTTTCTTGATGTGAACCATTTTTAATCTCTTTATTGAATTTGCTACAATTTTGCTTTTGTTTTATGTTTTAGGGTTTTTGTGTATTTTTGGGGGGGGGAGCCTCAAGGCATGTGGGATCTTACCTCCCAGACCAGGGATCGAACCTGCACCCCATTGGAAGGTGAAGTCTTAATCACTGGACCACCAGGAAGGTCCCAAGGGATTAACTTTAGATTGGACATCCAAAGGTCTTTCTGTGGATATACCATTTCAGCTGAGCCAGCCAAGTGGATAATGCAAAATCAGCCTCCCAGAGAGCAGCAGAGCATGAACAAAGGCCTCCAACGCATACAGCTCTTCAGGTACTTGATTGCTGGAGAAAAAAATAAAGTGTTAATCGCTCAGTTATGTACAACTCTTTGTAACCCTATGGATTGTAGCCCACCAGGCTCCTCTGTCCATGGGATTCTCCAGGCAAGAATACTGTAGTGGGTTGCCATTTCCTTCTCTAGGAGATCTTCCCAACCCAGGGATTGAACCCTGGTCTCCTATATTGGCAGGCAGATTCTTTACCATCTGAGCCACCAGGGAAGCCCTGATTGCTTGAACTAAAAGTGAATTTGCATGAAATACATGGCTATTATTTCTTAGCAGTTGCTCCCAGAAGTGCCCAGATCAGATGGACAGACGGTGGCCTGGGAGTCAGGAAGCCTGCTCCAGCAGCCCTGGGTCTGGCCCTCATTGTCCAGGAGATGAGGCTGACATCACTGGGCCTCTCTTTGCCTCCATTTTTTATCTGAAAAGTGAAATATATGCTTGCTGGCCCTGAGTCCCTTTCATTTCTAAAATCCAGTGTGGGTCATAGACTTTATTTATCTTTTTAAAGATGCTTTTCAACACTTTTCAAAATTCTGTTTTCTGCCACGTGAATGCCCAAGAGCAAGTTAAATTTCCTTTAGCTTGGCAGATGAATGGCAGTTGAATGAGAGCCGTGCTGAGCCCAAG
This sequence comes from Dama dama, assembly GCF_033118175.1. Lineage (NCBI taxonomy): Eukaryota > Metazoa > Chordata > Mammalia > Artiodactyla > Cervidae > Dama > Dama dama. The sequence goes on along the minus strand of NC_083686.1, from coordinate 7,062,945 downwards.
CTGAGTTCTATGCACAGTTCTACAGGGATTAAATAATATTCTTTGGTGTTTGGCCAAAGGAAGAGCACCAGCTCATTGTAAAACTAAGGAAAGAAGCTCAAGCTGCGTTTGTGGTTTTTAGGAAGAGTGTGTGTCACAGGATCAGAAAGTATCTGGGTCATCTCTCTGACCCCCTCCCAAAGCCCGATTTGCCCTCTAGCAACACTACCCAGCTGACACACGGCAGGGAAAAGCTCCGAGAAAGGCTACAATGTCACCAGTCAACCCTGGCTTCTCGGGATGTCCCCTTGTACCAATGGCATGTGTCTCCAGGATGTCCCATCTAACTCCCCGTCCTTCTGCCTCCAGTCCTATGGAATTGGATGCCCTTCAGAAACTATTGACCATGTTCTTCCCTCTCCCCTCCAGATTCTCAAACTCTCCATTCTGTCATCCTGGAACACTGCTCTCTTCCTCTCCAGAAAGCTCCCAGCTTCTCCCTCCCAAGAGTGTACTTTGGGTCTCAGCTGCAGCGTCTCCTCGTGGGGCAGACGTCTCCTCGCAGGGCAGACTTTCGACACCACGTTCAGCTGGATGCTCTCCTGTCATCCAGGCTGAGCAGCTGTCCCCTGCCTTTGCTCCATCACTTGTGTCCCCTCCAAACTCACGCTCAGGGGGAGCCCAGACCACGTGGACTGCTCTAACCTAGCACCTAGAGCAGAAGGAAGGGACACTTGGTTAATTGCCTCTGGCCTGAGGGATTTCAAGAAGACCTGGGCTTCACTAAGAATTTTGGAGTCCACAAACCTGGAGTGAGACCTAGGAAAACCTTACTACAGAGCTTTAAAAAATGACCTGTCCCAGCATTGGGTGCCTTTAGATATCTGTCTCCACTTGGCGTGTGTGCCTGCTAAGTCACTCATTCATGTTGTCTCTTTGTAACCCCATGGACAGTAGCCCGCCAGGCTCCTCTGTCCATGGGCTTCTCCAGGCAAGAATCCTAGAGTGGGTTGTCACGGCTTGCTCCTTCCCGACTCAGGGATTGAACCGGGAGTCTCGTCCGTCTCCTGCGTTGGCAGGCGGATTCTTTACCATTAGGGAAGCCCAAGGGCACTTTAAAAGGTGTGATAGAAAGCGTAGTCTATGTTCTGGATGATTATGAATTATTTTCTGTGTGTCACACATTGTAAACAAAGAATTGTTGTTAAGTAGAAAGAGCAGGTTTCTAAACAGTGTAGGCTGTGAACCCTGTTTGTGTGAGAAAAGGCTTATCCACACAGACACACACATGAGGCGGTACAGCTTTTGTGGATCTACAGCTGTGGGATTAGAGAAATTTAGAGTCTCGTAACGAAGTCGAGACTATAAAATCGATATAAAATATGTTCAGAGTCTCGGTATAAAATCAAAATACAATAAATCCCTCAAGACTTTTAAAAACTGTCAAGATTCAAAGAACTTGAAGTCTAGAGGTCTGAAGAAATGTTCATCGATGACTGTGCCGTGGAGAGGACCCTCTTTGCTGCTAACTAGGAATCTTCACCATCCTGACTGTCGGTGTCGGAGCATCACATTGTTAGTCTAAGATACACTCTTTTTTTTTTTAAGTATAAAAAAGTATAGTTGACTTATAATGTTGTGTTAATTTCTGCTGTACACTAAGTGACTGGATTACACATATACACATTCTTTGCGATATTCTTTTCTGTTAAAGTTTATCCCAGGATATTGAAAATAATTCCCTGTGCTATACAGTAGGGCCTCATTGCTCATAATTGATGTGATTTGATATCCTCAAATAATTGTTGATCAAACTCATTAGACAGTGCTACTTTAATGGGAAAACCTTTTGATTATTTATAATCAGCAACTTTTATTAGGTGCAATTAAGTGTTACAAAGAAGGTCATAAAGAGGGCCTGAAATGAGATGCTGCAATATGAACTTTGGAGTGAGACAAGTCTGAAATGAGACAATGGTTTACCAAGGTCTTCATGTAACCAGGAAAGAATAATGAAAGACCATACAAAAAAAAGCTGATTACTTTGTTACAAGATGTATGTGGTAAAAGTGTCCCTTAACATAAGGGTTATAGATTCATGTGACCCAAGAGCACAGCCCCTGGTACTTTATATTTAATTCCTATGAAAGAATTAGATTCTTTCAAAGCTTTGCTATTTTTATTTTTATCTTTTTTTTTTTTCCTTATGTCAGTGCCATGTGGCATCTTAGTTCCTGGACTAGGGACTGAACCTGTACCCCTCTGTGTTGGAAGCACAGAGTCTTAACCACTGGACCGCCAGGGAATTTGCAAGGTTTACTGTTTTTAAGCTAGGTGAGCTCTTCAGAAACCCATCCCTCAAATGAAGTGGGATTATATAGATTAAAGCTGGGATGATATGCACCAAAATATTAAATGTGGTAGGCTCTTGGGGACAGGATAAAATGAGTAGCTTGTATTTTCTTCTTTATGCTTATATTTTTTTCTAGTTCTTTAAAGTTTGTATTAACTGGCTGTAAATAAATAAATGAAGTGTTACATAATCTGTTTTTAAGATACAGCTAGTGCCAGAGGCAGTAGACGGCTGAGGCCAGCAGCGTCTGCACGTCTGAGACATTTCCTCGAGCCAGGGTGTCATGGCGGCTTGACGCAGCACAGATGTGCCCGGCGTCCTCACTGGGCGACTCTCCTCTCCCCCAGAAGCTGGCTTCAGAGGGGACAGGCCCTTCACGACACACGTCATTGAACGTGGGCAGGAGCAAGAGAGGGGGCGGGAGGGGAAAAGACAAAACCACCACCCACTGCTTTTTGGCTTTGTCAGAGCCAAAAAGTTAGGAACTGGTCTGAGTTGTGGCTCAGATAGTAAATGCAGAAAACCCGGGTTCGACCCCTTACTTGAGAAGATCCCCTGGAGAAGGGAATGGCAACTCACTCCGGTATTACTGCCTGGGAAATTCCATGAACAGAGGAGCCTGGTGGGCTACAGTCCACGGGATCACAAAGAGTTGGACACGACTCAGCACTCATGACAGTCATTTTATACATTTAAGTCCCAGAATATTTGAGAAGGCACATTTTATTCCCTCAGCCAGAAAGGAGAATCCCTTTTTAAGTCCTTGATCTGAAATAATCTAGAGCTTCCACCCCAGTGTACATCTCTAAGGATCAGGGTCTGAATTTTTCTTCTGTCTGAACTTCTAAAGGTCTCTCTGGGTAGGTCCCTCATCTGTGAGACCGAAGAGAACCAATTGCTAATTGTGAGAAATCTCTGATTCTGCAGAGGGATACGGCCCCCTAGGGAATTTTTTATAATGAAGAAAAAAAGTAGAATATTAAAAAAAAAGAAAGAAAGAAAGAAAGCCCTCTAATGAGCAGATGTGTTGGGCACGTGATTTTATCCAAACAACCATTTCTGGTAACTTTCCTCACCCATTCTCACCCCTGCCTCCAGAGACGACCAGCAGGCCAGGCCTGGACAATCAAAGGTCCATCCACTTTCTGGCCGCAGTGACAGGTTAAGGATGGACATATGAACCAGTCAGACCAGTTACTCCTCAGGTCATTTGCTGGAATAATCTGGAAAGAGATGCCCTCTTTCCTCTGGGACCATGATCTAGGAAAACACTCCAGTCGTAGAGCTGCCTTGAGCCATCTAAGCCTCCTCAAGAAAGTGAAGCAACACTCGGACTCAGGAAGAGAGGGACAGGCGTCAGAGCATCATTTGAGCCCTTGGTCCAGCTCCCTAGTTCAGAAGAGCATCCTCTGAACTTCTCAACTGCATAACATACAAATTTTCTTTTTTGATGAAAGTCATTTTACTTGGTTTTGAAAGTTGGATGGAAAGCCTTGCAAATGAGAAATTCCTGATTAATAGAATAAGTCTTATTCTAGGAGTGAATTCCGTCAAATATGACGTATAGAAAAACTGCTTGGGATCCAGAATAACTCACTCTTCTAATTACAGAATTTGGGGGCTTTTCGCTTGCTACCTGGTCTGACATATCCCCACTAACACAGACTTTCTGGTTTCTGATATTAATAATAAGCACCATATTTTGAGCACCCATTATATACCAAATACTGTATTCAGTTCAGTCAGTAAAGTCGCTTAGTCATGTCTGACTCTTTGTGACCCCATGAACTTCAGCACACCAGGCCTCCCTGTCCATCACCAACTCCCAGACTTTACTCAAACCCGTGTCCATCGAGTTGGTGATGCCATCCAGCCATATCATCCTCTGTCGCCCCTTTCTCCTCCTGCCCCCAATCCCTCCCAGCATCAGGGTCTTTTCCAATGACTCAACTCTTCGCATGAGATGGCCAAAGTATTGGAGTTTCAGCTTCAGCATCAGTCCTTCCAGTGAACACCCAGGACTGATCTCCTTTAGGATGGACTGGCTGGATCTCCTCGAAGTCCAAGGGACTCTCAAGAGTCTTCTCCAACACCACAGTTCAGAAGCATCAATTCTTCGGCACTCAGCTTTCCTTATAGTCCAACTCTCACATCCATACATGACTACTGGAAAAACCATAGCCTTGACGAGAGGGACCTTTGTTGACAAAGTGATGTCTCTGTTTTTAATATGCTGTCTAGGTTGGTCATAACTTTCCTTCCAAGGAGTAAGCGTCTTTTAATTTCTTGGCTGCAGTCACCATCTGCAGTGATTTTGGAGTCCCCAAAAATAAAGTCAGCCACTGTTTCCACTGTTTCCCCATCTATTTGCCATGAAGTGACGGGACCAGATGCCATGATCTTAGTTTTCTGAATGTTGAGCTTTAAGCCAACAGTTTCACTCTCCTCTTTCACTTTCATCAAGAGGCTCTTTAGTTCTTCTTCACTTTCTGCCATATGGGTGGTGTCATCTGCATATCTGACATCAGGCACCCCCAAAAAGTAATCTTCCCTGAGTACTTGAGGTTCTTCGTGTTGAACTGCCCTCCTTGGTCCATTTATTCCTCCTTATTCTATTCTATTCTGCAGAATATTCTCTTCTGATTCTATTCTATGCTATCTCTCCTTGCTACCAACTTGACTCAGTCCTTCACCAGTTTCTGCGCTTCTCTCTCCTTTCAGAGGTGGGCTTGTTCCACTCGCCATCCTGGGGGGGACCACTGTCCCCCACTGACTCAACCCCACAGCCCCCCCTCTCCAGGCCAGCCTCCCTGGTGCTCACTGTCCTGAGCTGGTTCTCACGGGATCCGCGAGCGGCAGCTGGATCATTCTGTCTGAATTCCCGGAGGAAAGCAGGATGAGGCAATTGGCAGGTGTGTTAGTCTAGGTTTTCTGAGAAGCAGACGACAAGTTGGGATTAAATGTCCCAGGGTTTTATTGGGAAGATGCCAGTCAAGCGGAACAAGGAAGGAGCTGGGAAAAACTGAGAGGCCATTCGAACATGATGAGAGTCTGATTAAGTGAAGGGGAAAGGAAGAGGAGGCTATATAGAGGCATCATGAATGATCTGCCATTAAATCAAAAGAGAATTTGGCCAAGGTATCAGTGAGTCCATGAGATAAAGTTGCCCATCGGAGAAGCCCCGAGTCTCCTTAGCATCTCCAGCGTCATGGTCAGACCTAGGCAGGAGCACTCGTGGAAAACACAGCCTGAACACAAACACAGCAGTGGATTTCGAAGCCCCTGTAGGACTCAGCTGTCAGTGGTCGGGGAGTCTGAGGCATATTCTCATGGCCCTCATGGCAGGCCACTCTTGCTAGTATTTGCCTCTGATTCTCTAAACTCTGAAGGCCTATGCTTGGAAAACACGGAACATGAGAAGCATCATTGAGTCACACATCGAGGCAGCTCCCACTGTGGGGAGGTGGATTTCCAGTTCTTCCAGGCTGCTCAGCAGTTCCCAGGGAATGGACTCAGGAGCATCCTTGGGAGTCAAGAGGAAGTCAGTTCCAGACATCAACAGCACGTCAACCAGAGTGGCTGTCCACTGACTATTTCATACCCTGGAATCATTAGTAGGAGTGTTTGTTAAAAGAGCAGAACACTTACAGAATTTTCCAGTCTAATTTGCAAAGGGATCCAATGAGTCCAATGCTCCTGCATCTCCATTTCCCACCTTCCCTAACACAGAACCTCCCTACAGAGCCTCCCCCAGTGGCTCAGCTGGTTAAGAATCTGCCTGTCAGTGCAGGAGACACAAGAGACAGGGGTTCGATCCCTGGGTCTGGAAGATCCCTTAGAGGAGGAAATGGCAACCCGCTCCAGTATTCTTGCCTGGGAAATCCCATGGACAGAGGAGCCTGGTGGGCTACTGTCCACGGGGTCCCAAGAGTCGGACATGACTGAGTCTGCAGGCACACGAGCAACCCCTACAGAGGCACTTGGTCAAGGCCTCTACTGATGTCTGAGCAAATAGTGAATGAATGGAGTTGGTCCACGGGAATTCACTCTCACAATGGCTCTGCGAAATAGATTATCATTGTCCTCACTTCACTGATCCCAACTTGGTATTCACAGAGTTGATCTTAACTGGTCTAAGTCATCTGAGCCCAAACCTAGAGACGCTTGGACTGCACTCCTCTGCAGAGAGTGTTCAAGGGCCTTCTCTAAAACTGCCAGCGCTGCATCTGTAGCATCTGACTGCAGACAGTGTGAAGCCCAGACATTTTCAGTTTTTCAGTTTTTCTCTCTGTGGGCCTTTGGCAACAGCTACTCTCCACCAACAGCTACTCTCCACTCTGGGTTGTCAGCAAGCTTAAAAAATAGTCTGCTCTCTGCCTATGTCTACATTCCTCAGAAGATTTTCAAATGCTCGAAAGCCATATCCTTTCATGGTGCAGATGGATTGCAGGCCTGGGGCGAGAGGACTTGCAGCCTCATTGGTTCTCTTCTCAGGATGTTTTCTCTGTACTAGAAAACGTGCGCCATGCCCAGAACAGAATTATTAAATTGTGCGCTGCTGCCGATGATAATATAAGAGATACTGAATGAATGGGATGAACCTTTGCTGTGGCTCTTGTGGGAAATAAATCTTCTTGGGACTTTGACAGTTTGGATTGCGTCTTTGATGTGAAATTTAGAAGAAAGGAAAAACCTTGTACAATTGGGCTGGCTTGGAACATTGAAAATCAAAATAATAATAATTACTCTCTCTGGGGACCAGATGCCATGCTAGCACGCTGTGAAACACATCTCAGTTAATCCTCCAACCACCCTAACAGGAGCTGCAATTAATATCCTGGTTTTATAAATAAGGAAACTGAGTCTCAGATGATAACTTGGCAAAGGAAACGCAACTGGTAAGTAATCAAGCTGACATGGAAATCTTAGCAGCGCACAATTAAAAGCAAATGCAGGTATTAAATGCAGAATTCTGAATTAATGCTGGCTATGCTTTCTATGCTGTAAACGCAAGGATGATGCTGTTAGTGTATTTTAAATTTTTTCTTAGGGTAACTGGATTGCAGCTCTTCAAGACAATAAGGGTATTAGTCAATATGTTATATCACTGGTTTGCAAGATGGGTTTAAAAAGCTAACCTTGGAAACCTCCTCAGAGTCCCCTGACTTCTCAGAGTCTAAAAGCTTTTTCCATATTAGAAACATCCCACATGCTGACATGATAAATGATAACACTTTCATGAGCCTCAATTCCCACATTTGCTTCAGTTCTTCCACTAAATCTACACAATTGTTTGACATCTTTGAAAACGTTCTTGAAAAGTGTCTGTTCATAATAAAAGTTTCACTCTTAAGATACATTGATGGCAGAATACATCACCTGTGGAGTTCAACTCTTCACTAATGCTCTCTTCCAAATTCCTTAAGCCAGCTATTAGTGATACTTCTGACAGTTTATCTTAAAAAAAAACCCTCATTGTATTATGCCTGGTTGTATGTCATACATGTATACATATATTTATGCTATATTTGTATGCACATTATATATATTTATATATTATGTATATAAATTTTAAAGGCATACACATTTCTTTCAGTGTGGCCCTCAATTAGGACTTAATATTTTAATTCATTTATATATATTTCATCTTCTTTTGGACCTATGCAGAGAAATAAGTAAAGCAACCTGTTAAGGGTTCATTCAATCCCAGGTACAAGAGAGACTCCTATGGAAGACAACTCCTATTAAAAACAAACTCATATTTTTAAATTTACAAAGCACCCAAAGATCACAGCTGCTAAAGGAAAGAGCCAGTAGAGTCAGTAAGTGGTATGATTCCCATCTAAACAATAAGCGATCATAGAGTCACATAAAAGGAAACTAAAAATAAGTAAAGCATGTTAAATAGTCAAGTTAAGAAATAAGGGGATAATATAAAGCAGAACTTTTTGAATAAAACAAGAGGTATAATCAGTGCCCCATATCTGTGAGTTTCATCCCTGCATCAACCGACCTTTGATCAAATAGTATTAGTTTCAGGATCATCATGGATACTGAGGACAACTGCAGATTTCAAAATGAACCCTAAAAGAAAACTAGAAATGAAAAATTATAGTAGATGAAATAAATAATGACATTCAACTAAACACAGTTGAAGACAGCATATCTTGGAGTTCAAAGTCAAGTAGGTCTTAGGAAGCATCACTATAAACAAAGCTAGTGGAGGTGATGAAATTCTAGCTGATCTATTTCAGATACTAAAAGATGATGCTGTGAAAGTGCTGCACTCAATATGTCAGCAAGTTTGGAAAACTCAGCAGTGGCCACAGGACTGGAAAAGATCAGTTTTCGTTCCAATCCCAAAGAAAGGCAATGCCAAAGAATGCTCAAACTACCACACAATTGCACTCTTCTCACACTCTAACAAAATAATGCTCAAAATTCTCTAAGCCAGGCTTCAACAGTACGTGAACTGTGAACTTCCAGATGGTCAAGCTGGATTTAGAAAAGGCAGAGGAACCAGAGATCAAATTGCCAACATCTGTTAGCTCATTGAAAAAGCAAGAGAGCTCGAGAAAAACATCTATTTCTGCTTTATTGGTTATGCCAAAGCCTTTGACTGTATGGATCACAACAAACTGTGGAAAATTCTTAAAGAGATGGGAATACCAGACCACCTGACCTACCTCCTGAGAAATCTGCATGCAGGTAAAGAAGCAACAGTTAGAAACGGACATGGAAAAATAGACTGGTTCAAATTGGGAAAGGGGTACGTCAAGGCTGTATATTGTCACCCTGCTTATTTAACTTACATGCAGAGTACATCATGCAAAATGCCGGGCTGAATGAAGCTCAAGCTGGAATCAAGATTGGCAGGAGAAATATCAATAACCTTGGATGCCTGCAACACCACCCTTTTGGCAGAAAGTGAAAAGGAACTAAAGAGCCTCTTGATAAAGGTGAAAGAGGAGAGTGAAAAAAACTGGCTTAAAACTCAACATTCCAAAAACTAAGATCATGGCCTCTGGGCCCATCACTTCAGGCAAATAGATGGAGAAATGATGGAAACAGTGAGAGACTTTATTTTCTTGGCTCCAAAATCACTGCAGATGGTGACTGCAGCCATGAAATTAAAAGACGCTTACTCCTTGGAAGAAAAGCTATGACAAACAGAGACAGCATATTAAAAAGCAGACACTACTTTGCCGACAAAGGACGTCCAATCAAAGGTATGGCTTTTCCAGCAGTCAATGTGTTAATGTGAGAGTTGGACCATAAAGAAAGCTGAGCGCCAAAGAATTGATGCTTTCAAACTATGGTGTTGGAGAAGACTCTTGAGAGTCCCTTGGACTGCAAAGAGATCAAACCAGTCAATCCTAAAGGAAATCAATCCTGAATGTTCATTGGAGGGACCGGTGCTGAGGTTGAAGCTCCAATACTTTGGCCACCTGTTGGGAAAAACTGACTCACTGGAAAAGACTCTGATGCTGGGAAAGATGGAAGGCTGGAGGAGAAGGGAACGACAGAAGACAAGATGGTTGGATGGCATCACCAACCCAAGGGACATGAGTTTGAAAAAGCTCCGAGAAATGGTGAAGGACAAGGAAGTGTGGTGTGCTTTTTTCCACGGGGTCACGAAGAGTCGGACACTACTGAGGGACTGAACAACAAGAAGAGAACTGAAGATTCTACCAGAAAGTAATTAAGGAGACAAGGAGATAAAAAATATGAAAGTGAAGTTAAGAGAGAGGAAGGAGAAAAGGACAGGATTGAACAGGTATCTAATGCAAGTTCCCAAAAGTTGAGAAGAGAAAGGAGATTGAGCACAAGACTCTTGTCTACTCTGTTTACTAATGAATCTCCAATTACTAGAGTAGTGGCTGGCCATGGTAAATGCTGTGTGTGCGTGTGTGTGTGTGTGTGTGAAGCAAATAGTGTAGATGAACACTTAGGTAAATAGAAAGTAAAAAATAACTAAAATCTGATACAATACCAGAAGTCATCTTCCTGAGATTAAGACTGTAGCTTCAGGCTTAGACATCAGACCTCCATTCAAGACAAGAATAAAGAGGAAAAGGTCAAAATGGACACTGCAAATTTTCACTTATTTCTCACTGGTCAGAACTGAGTAAAACTATTTTTGGAGCTACAAGGAAGACTGGAAAATCAATTACTTCACTCTCATAACCCCTGTAATGGAGGCAATTATGGAAAATGGGGCTGACTTTGGAGCTTAGGTGAGTCAATCTGTGTCAGTCCCATTTAAATTCAAGGGATTTGAACCGAACAGGAAAGAGAGGAATGTAAGAAAGAAATTTATTTTTTAAATAATAGAAACATCCTAACTTAACAAGAAAATAAAGCAAGACATTTATTTTCATAATATCTCAAAGGTTTTTGTTTTGTTTTGTTTTGTTTTTTTCCATTTATTTTTATTAGTTGGAGGCTAATTACTTTACAATATTGTAGTGGTTTTTGTCATACATTGACATGAATCAGCCATGGATTTACATGTGTTCCCCATCCCGATCCCCCCTCCCACCTCCCTCTCCACCCGATCTCTCTGGGTCTTCCCAGTGCACCAGGCCCGAGCACTTGTCTCATGCATCCAGCCTGGGCTGGTGATCTGTTTCACCCTAGATAATATGCATGTTTTGATGCTGTTCTCTCAAAACATCCCACCCTCGCCCTCTCCCACAGAGTCCAAAAGTCTGTTCTGTACATCTGTGTCTCTTTTTCTGTTTTGCATATAAGGTTATCGTTACCATCTTTCTAAATTCCATATATATGTGTTAGTATACTGTATTGGTCTTTATCTTTCTGGCTTACTTCACTCTGTATAATGGGCTCCAGTTTCATCCATCTCATTAGAACTGATCAAAGGTTGCAATCTGAAGAAAGATATGATACAGACTTCCCTGGTGGTCTAGTGGTTAAGACTTTGCCTTCCAATGCAGGAAGTGCAGATTTGATCCCTGGTTGCTTCCCTGATAGCTCAGTTGGTAAAGAATCCGCCTGCAACGCAGGAGACCCCGGTTCAATTCCTGGGTTGGGAAGATACCCTGGAGAAGGGATAGGCTACCCACTCCAGTATTCTGGCCTGGAGAATTCCATGGACTATACAGTCCATGGGGTTGCAAAGAGTTGGACACGACTGAGAGACATTCACTATCACTGAGGAACTAAGATCCCATATGTCTCTTGGCTAAAAAACAAAAACAGAAAACAGAGGCAATACTGTAATAAATTCAATAAAGACTTTAAAAATTGGTCCACATCAAAAGAAAAAAAAATTTTAAAAGAAGCTATGATGGCCAGAAAGAAGGTGTACAAAGGGGAACAGAATGCTCCCTGTGATACCATGGTCTGCCTCACACAACAGCTGGAAAAGTGGTTTCTTCTCAAATCTCTCTCCCCACCAAATCAAAATTCATTCCCAATAGAACCAAGGTTCTTAATTATCAGTAGGCAGAGGAACCCTCCCTCCCACTCCTGCATAAAATTTTTCTGTGATGTGTTAGCAGCACGGCAGTCTTCAGACAGCAAGATAAGAAGGAACCAGCCACTGGGCTGGAAGACAGGGTACCCTTTGGCCAGATGGCTGGAGTTTGACACCATTCTTCTCTGCGTTGCTGAGAAACTGTGGAATGTGGTCAGGCTTCATTCAAGAGTAAACAAGAAATTATAAACAGTGCTGCGATGAACATTGGGGTGCACGTGTCTCTTTCAGATCTGGTTTCCTCGGAGTGTATGCCCAGGAGTGGGATTGCTGGGTCATATGGCAGGTCTATTTCCAGTTTTTTAAGGAATCTCCACACTGTTCTCCATAGTGAATGTACTAGTTTGCATTCCCATGCATTGAAACAAGTATACTATCAAGGGTGAAACAGATCACCAGCACAGGCTGGATGCATGAGACAAGTGCTCAGGGCTGGTGCACTGGGAAGACCCAGAGGGATGGGATGGAGAGGGAGGCGGGAGGGGGGATCGGGATGGGGAACACATTTAATCCATGGCTGATTCATGTCAATGTATGGCAAAAACTGCTACAATATTGTAAAGTAATTAGCCTCCAACTAATAAAAATAAATGAAAAAAAAAAAAAAAAAGAGTAAAGGGGCTGCAACTGACGATTGGGTTTTACTTTTAAGGACTCTTCGGAAATTCATTCAAAAATATATACACCTGTACTCAACACCACCAGAGGAGTGGACAAACCACTTAAGCCACCCCTCCAGCCCAACCCTGGACACACTCCTACCCTCATCATATAAGGAGCAAGCTCACTGCCCCTCACAGAGCAAACAAGCCAAGGGGCCTGTTTGCTGCAGCAGGGGGCCCAATAAAGCCTTGCTCAAAAAAAAAAAAAAAAAGAAATATATACACACATACATATATATATATATATATATATATATATATATGTATATGTATGTATACCTACTGGCTGCTGATACACATGGGGACCCAAGGACAGAGCTACAGGGTCACAATTTATCAACATGTGACGTGCCTCCCTGGTGGTTCAGTGGCAAAGAATCTGCCTGCCCATGCAAAAGACGTGGATTCGATCCCTGGGTTGGGAAGATTCCCTGGAGAAGAAATGACCACCCACTCCAGTATTCTTGCCTGGGAAATCCCATGGACATAGTAGCCTGGCAGGCTAGAGTCCATGGGATCGCAAAAGAGTCAGATACAACTTAATATGTAATATGTAATACAACCACAATATGTAATTATTACTCTCTTAGCAGTATTAAGTCTGATTTTCTAACATATGACACAAATGTACCTATCTATAAAACAGACACAGACACACAGACTTAGAGAGCTGACTTGTGGTTGCCAAGAAGGAGGGGCTGGGGAGAAGAGGGCGGGAAGTTTGGGATTAGCAGACGTAAACTAGTGAGTATGGGCTTCTCCAATAGCTCAGCAGGTAAAGAATCTGGCTGCAATGCAAAAGACACAGGAGACGAGGGTTCAATCCCAGGGCCTGGAAGATCCCCTGGCAAAGGAAATGGCGACCCACTCGGTATTCTTGCCTGGGAAATCCCATGGACAGACGAGTCTGGCAGGCTTTGGTCCATGAGGTCGCAAAGAGTCAGACACAACTGAACCAATTGAGCACAGAAACTAATATATATATATAATGGATAAATCGACAAGATCCTACTGTGTAGCACAAGGAACTATATCCAATGTTCTGTGACAAACCATAGTGCAAATGGATATATAATAAAAAAAAAAGAATGTCTATATGTGTATAACTGTGTCACTTTGCTGTACGTCAGAGACTGGCACAACATTGCAAATCAACTATATTTCAATTAAAAAGCATTTTTAAAGTCTGATTCTAAAAGAAAAGAGGCTGAAACATCTCCTTCCAAGAGGAAAAATGTCTCGAGGTCCTTGATTGAGACCAGGCCTGGCTCAAACCCCTTCTCTGTCTCCGCCCCAGTGTTCTCCATGCCATTCTCACGGACAGTGCCGTCCATGGCTCTGGTGACCTAATTCTGGCCCCACCAGAGAAGGACATTTTAAAGGAAACTTGGAAGGGAGAAAAGAAGGACTACATCCTACCTGAAAGTAAAAGTGAAGCCGCTCGGTCATGTCCGACTCTCTGCAACCCCATGGACTGTAGTTCGCCAGGCTCCTCTGTCCATGGGATTCTCCAGGCAAGAGTACTGGAGTGGGTTGCCATTTCCTTCTCCAGGGGATCTTCCCGACCCAGGGATTGAACCCAGGTCTACCGCATTGTAGGCAAACGCTTTACCATCTTTAGGGCTGATCTATTTGAAGGCCAGTCATACCAAGATGTGGATGACAATGTACTGACAAAAGAAAGAAACCCACAGCAAAGACAGAGCGTGGGGAGGTGGGGGGCAGGGGCCCACCCAGGCCGCCTCCTGGGCACCGGCCATCCCGGCAAACCCCAGAAGAGCAGTTTCTGTAGCCGCTCCTTTGATAAACTGGGCCTAGGTCATTTTCCAATCGGCCCTGTTTTTCTCACCAGGTCATTAGACAGGGAGATATCCTGTGGCCCCGGATGCCAGACTCGAGTTTTCTCAGTGCAAGTCATCCCGCGGTGGGAATCCGGGTTTCTGTCATAGCGTCCAGAATCCCATCTCCCTCAAAGGGGGTTTTGCATGCAGGGGCTGTGGGCGCTGCTGTCTTTCTGTTCCCGCAGCACGTGCTGCTGCTTTTCCGTGAAATCCACAGAGCTGTCGCCCTCTTTCCACGCACACCGCCTTCCACGCGGGGAAGAGATGAGCTATTACAGCAGGACGCAGCGGAGACTGGGAAACCAGCTGGGCCTGACTTGGAAACCTATTTTCTGAGAGTTTCTTCATTCTCAAGGATAATACCTATCCATCCTGCCGAGTTATTGTGAGGACTGCAGTTATTATGAGGACTAGAGATAATGCATGCCGCGTTCTCAAGATGTGCTCACATGGACCAGGTTCTGAATAAATGACCCCTGTGTATTCTGGTGTCTAATTTTACTGGACTGGACTGTTTCCTGTAACTCCAACATCTTCACACACACACACACCCTGAATCTCCAAATCCCATTGGGTGGACAAACTAGGGAAATACTCTGTGTGTGTGTGTGTGTGTGTGTGTGTGTGAGTGTGTGTGTTGAAACTGAAAGTCACTCAGTCATGTCTGACTCTTTGCAACTCCATGGATTATACAGTCCATGGAATTCTCTAGGTCAGAACACTGGAGTGGGTAGCCTTTCCCTTCTCCAGGGGATCTTCCCAACTCAGGGATCGAACCCAGGTCTCACACATTGAGGGCCGATTCTTTACCAGTTAAGCCATCAGGGAAGCCCAAAAATACTGGAGCGGGTAGCCTATCCCTTCTCCAGGGGATCTTCCCGACCTAGGAATTGAACCAGGGTCTCCTGCACTATAGGCGGATTCTTTACCAACTGAGCTTTCAGGGAAGCCGTGTGTGTGTGTGTGTGTGTGTGTGTGTGTGTGTGTGTGTGTGATGGGTTTATTTATTTATTTATCTTTATTTATATATTTATCTTGGGTCTCAGCTGTGGCATGCAGATTCTTCACTGTAGCACATTCTCTAGTTGCAGCACACAGGTGGGCTCAGTAGTTGCGTTGCTTGGGCTTAGCTGCTCTGCAGCCCGTGGGATCTTAGTTCCCCGACCAAGGATCAAACCCACGTTCCCTGCACTGCAAGGCAGATTCTTAACCACTGAAACCCCAAGGGAGTCCCGTGGTGTGTGTATTATGTTGATTCTGTGTGACCACCAGGTACTGTGCTACAGAAAAAGGTTAGAAACGTAGATCTAAACCACACGGAAGACCCCCCAAACCTGTGTAATGTACTCATGTGTTTAATCATAGAAGAAAGAATAAGGCACTAAGGGTCTGGGTTTGTGGGCTTGCTTCTGCCAGCACCACATATTATCCTTATACCAAGAACATAGAGTGCCAACAGCATCAAAGGAGAATGTTACATATAGCACCTCATTTAAAGGCCCCTAAAGGACAATGATCTGAGCATGCAGAGCTTTTCTCCTCTCCTCCTGTCCCCTCCCCAAGGGGAAAGAGAAAGAAAGAAAGAAAGCCTTCCCTAACGTGTGCTTCTGAGAAGGAATTTAGCCACAACCCCTGGGGCCTACCCAAATTTGTGGACACACATATTCTCTGATCTTGGATTTGACAAGCTTCCAGGGGACCACTCTGCCCCTTCTTGAGACATTTAAGTGATTCTTGGACTCCACTTGAGACTAGCAAAGGAGATAGGATTCAGAGAGGACATTTTAGAGAACCCATCTGGGTATAGAGTCACACCCCACTTCTTCATGTCAGTCTTGATGCTAATAAAACTGAGGCTTCGAGCTTCACCTGTGTGCTTCTTGTAGCTGTCTTTCGAGGGGCTCCAGACATGGTGGAAGTGACAGGGATGGTATTTAATGCTTCCTTTAAGCCCCCCAAAGCAAGTACTTCCATCCCCATTTTAATATATGAAGAATCTGGAGCTGAGTGAAATTAAGTCACTCGCCCAGGGCTGTTGAGACAGCGGGTCATAAAGGTGGAATTGAACCCAGTCCTTCTGGCTTCAAAGCCAATGGCCCACGCTTGTGCTAAGCTGCCATTCCAGAAAGCAGATGCTCCAGCTGAGTTAACTTAACAGTCTTCTTTTTATAACACAGTCTGGGGAGCTAACCTCCCCCTCTTGCTCTTGGTTTTGATATCAGCAAAATCAAAAGCTTGAACTAAACACCAAGAAAGTCCCTCCCAGATCAAAGACTTTCTTTCAGTTCAGTGTATCTTCGGTGCTATGGTTCCACAGATTCTAAAGCTCTGAAAGCAGAGGAAATTAAGTTTCTCACCTTTCATTGTAATGACAGGTATAAACCTAAACTTATAGATTAATAATTTTTAAAAACAAAAGCAGAGCTGGTCAGGTTAAAGTGTCAGTTGAGAAGGTGTAGTCAAACATTTCTGGTCAACACAAACCTCTCAACACATTGAGAGAGCTCAGCGCAAACCTGGAGCACCCCAAAATCCAACTAGAAATTCACTCAAGTGACAGGAAAAACATGAACTTTGGGGCCAGAAGGCCTGGGTTCCAGTGTAAGCTATTACATTTATGAGCTGTTCACCCCAGACAAATCATTAACATTTCTGAGTCTCCAATTGTCATCTATAAATTAAGAGTCTATTTTCAAGGTCGCTAGGATGCAAACTGTTTTGGAAAATGTCAAACAGTACAAACATGAGTCATTAGTAGCAAATATTCAGTCATTAAGGCTTGTCCCACTCTTTTTGACCCCATGGACTGCTGCATGCCACATTTCTATGTCCTTCAGTATCACCCAGAGTTTGCTCAAACTCATGACTTCCCTGGTGGCTTAGATGGTAAAGAATCTGCCTGCAGTGTAGGAGACCCGGGTTCAATCCCTGGGTCAGGACGATCCCTTGGAGAAGGGAATGGCAACCCACTCCAGTGTTCTTGCCTAGAGAATTTCATGGACAGAGGAGTTTGGTGGTCTATAGTCCATGGGGTTGCTAAGAGTCAGACATGACTTAGCGACTAACACTTTCACTTTCATGTCCATCAAGTCAATGATGCCATCCAACCATCTCACCCTCCATCACCCCCTTCTCCTCCTGCCCTCAGTCTTTCCCAGCATCAGGATCTTTTCCAATGAGTTGGCTCTTCACATCAGGTGGCCAAAGTACTGGAGCTTCAGCTTCAGCATCAGTCCTTCCAAAGAATATTCAGGGTTGATTTCTTTTAGGATTGACTGGTTTGATCTCCTTGCTGTCGAAGGGACTCTCAAGAGTCTTCTCCAACATCACAGATCAAAAGCATCAATTCTTCAGCTCTCAGCCTTCCTGATGATCCAACTCTCACCATGACAACTGGAAAAATCACAGCTTTGACTAGACAGACCTTTACTGGCAAGGTGATGACTCTGCTTTTTAATATGCTGTCTAGATTTGTCATAGTTTTGATTAGTATAAATAAGGTGGTATTTTATCATTAATAAGACCATAGCTTCCTATGAAAATGATCAAGGGATGCCATGTTAGAGATGGTATCTTAGAGACTCAGGGAAGCTTTGTGAAAATTCAGCAACTTGGACCAAACAGGATTCAAGAGAAATGGGACTGAAGAGGCTGATTGGAGTGATGCTCTGAGTCTCTCCCTTGGGTTGAGCTGTCAGCAGGGCAGCAGCAGACCTTCCAAGCCTCACAACTTCTCAACTACCTAAAAGGCTAGCCCTCCCCATGCAGTTGGGTAACACATGTGTTTTCAATGTCATGAAACTTTGTGCTGTGACTGGAAAAATCTAGTGTGTGGCAAAGAGCTCAATTTAAAGATGGAATGTGGGGCTATCGATCACCTCTCCCCCTCCAACTGCCCTGAGCTGATTGAACATCATTTTCCTAATGAACTTCCAGATGCCTTTTAGGAAGTGCCCCCTCCTTAATAACATTTAACCTTTGCAAAGAAAATGGATCCCTTTTTTGTTCTCTGTTTCTATTGCAAGCTATATTCTTGCATCATAATTTCCAGGAGTTATTTTCTATCAGGTCACCATTAAAACTCATTTGCTAAGCACTGAATTCTTGCTTCTAAGGAAAATGCATTTAGGTTTCTGCAAACCTCTGGTCACAACACTCTTGTCAACTGATCAATACATAACCTTAATTCATGCACATTTCTGTCTAGAACACCCTATGCAATATATTATTTGGTTGATCTATTAACACCAAACTGCCAGTGGCTTAGCAGTAAAGAATCCACCTGCAGTGCTGGAGCCACAGGAGACATGGGTTCCATTCTTGGGTCGGGAAGATCCCCTGGGGGAGGGCATAGAAACCCACTCCAGTATTCTTGCCTGGAGAATCCCATGGGCAGAGGAGCCTGGCAGGCTACAGTCCATGGGGTCACAAAGAGTCATACACGACTGACCAACAGCATTGTGACTCATATTTGAATAAAGCTTATCTAACACAAGTGTTTTCTCCAAAAAGCACACCACATCCTAAGTGTTCTTGTACTCAGGAACACTAGACTGCACATTAGCACTATGGCTAGAGGCCATTTTTAAGAGCAAAGTCACCACAAAAGGCACAAAAATGCAGAAAGCATGGCTCTAAACAGACCATGGAAAGAACAGTGTGTTTACAGAAGGAGAGTCAAAACAAGAAGGCAAAGCAACCCTTGATCCAGCCTCAGCTGGCAATGTGTGTCAGGAAACTCGAATTTTTCACTGCTCTGTGCATATCTGCAAATAACATGGAAAATGTCATCATTTGGGAGTTACAAGTAAATTCAGCAAGTAGACATATTTTCAAATATGGTGCGTGGATGCTCTGTCGTGTTCGACTTTTTGTGACCCCATGTACTATACACCTTCAGGCTCCTCTGTCCATGAAATTTTCCAGGCAAGAACACTAGAGTGGGTCGCCATTCCCTTCTCCAAGGGATCTTCCGCACCCAAGGATTGGACCCTGGTCTCCACATTGGCAGATGGACTCTACCACGGGCAGCACCTGGGGTGTGTGCTGTGAATGTACTCAGCGGCTGCAGTTTGGTCTGAGTCTCTGAGACCCCATGGACTGGAGCCCGCCAGGCTCCTCTGTCCATGGGCTTCTCCAAGCAAGGATACTGGAGTGGGTTGCCATGCCCTCCTCCAAGGGATCTTCCCGACCCAGGGATCGAACTCATGTCTCCTGCATCTCCTGCATTGCAGTCGAATTCTTTACCCACTGAACCATGGGGAAACCAGCGCCAATCTGGACTCCCCTGCAAATATGGATTTCATAATTATCTGGAGATGAGCTATCTCTACGATCGAGCGCTTATAAAGTTAATGGACCATACTAGGTAAAAGGCCTAAAACTTGACATATAATTATTTTGCTGATACTTTCTGCACATCTCTAGTTCTAGCCCCAAACTTGCTCCCAAGTGCTAGAATTATGTTCCCATCTGCTTATGGCAAAGGAACACAAGTTCAACAATTCCCAAGCTGAAATCACCTGCACTTTCCGTAAAATTTGTCTTTTCTTCTTTTATTTTTCAATAAGGATCTCTTCTTTCCAAGAAGCTTCAGTGTCTACCATCATAGATATAGTTCCTGAGCAGCTACCCTTCTGAGCACTTTATTCTTTCTTTTGATCTTGAAGAGGATTCTGTGAGATACGTACAACTATTACTTCCATTTTACAGATGAAAAAACTGAGGCATAGTAAGTAGAAGGGCATGGCCCCAATCTTCCAGCAAGTAAGCTGTAGAGCTGGCTTTTGAACCTAGGTAGTCTAATTCCAAAATATGGGTGCTTTTTTTAACCATTCTGTTATAGTGATGCCATCTTGTTAAACATAAGCCATTTTGACGGTCATCTGCTTAAAAGTCTCCAATGACTCTGTATGGCCTGCAGAAGATAGACAGGTAAGTCAATAGATAAAAAATGCTCCTCCACAGAGAAATTCAGGACCCCTCCTGATCTCGTGCCAAATTTTCTTCCCTGATTTAGCTTCATGTATCCCCCTGGTGGTTCAGATGATAAAGAATCTGCCTGCAATGCAGGAGACCCCAGTTTGATCCCAGGGTTGGGAAGATTTCCTGGAGAAGGAAATGGCAACCTTCTCTAGTATTCTCGCCTGGAAAATTCCACAGACAGAGGAGCCTGACAGGCTAAAGTCCAGGGGGTTGAAATGAGTCAGACATGACTGAGCAACTAACACTTTTTCCCTTTCATCCCCTTCATGAATGTGTCACTACTGATGCCAAGGATGGCCATCTTTCATTCAATACATTTTTACCTTGCTGCCTTTGTGCGTTTGTGCTTGCAGACAGTCCCTCCCACCTGGAATGACTGGTCCTGCAATGTGGAGGTTCTAATCCCACCCATCTCTGCAGACTACACCTCATAACACAATCAGAAGAGCCCAACACAACAGTCAGAGGCGACACGTTTGTCCTGTGCCAACAGAGGTAAAAAATTTCTGCATGGCATAAATCCTCAAAGCAGGAGGAATCACAGCACATTCCTGGTTGGAGGGACAGCATCCCACTTCCGCATGGGGGTGCTAATGTTGAGGCCAGTGTGAGGAAAACAGGAGCAACTCCATCTTGAAACCTGTCATTCATCTTAAAGACACGATGTGCACTGGGCCTGAGCCCTGCCCAAGAGTGAGGAGATCGTTGTTAGTGAAAACCAGGTCTCCTGGAGACTTCCCTCCCTATGAAGAGGGAAAGCTCAATTTTTAACATAACCTCCTGCTCCTGCCTCTGTAACTCAGCTTGCCCCTTGCAAGATGGATCACATAGGTCACGTAGTCTCAGAAAGTGGGGACTCAGGATACTAGGAACTGGGGCTTATCTCACTCACCCTGGTCCTGCTCTTTGCAACTGCCCAGCCCCTGCAAACCTACTTAATCATGAATATCCGTGTAAAGGTCAGACATCCCCCTCCCAGTCTTGACCACTGTTCCCGCGTGTACATGCAAAACCCCTTAGTTCAAACCAGCCTATTATCAGCTAATTCTATAGTAGGCTTATAAAAACTCTGTAACCCCCTTGTTCAGAGCTCAGAGCTTGGAGTGTTAACTCCTCTGGGCCCGCTGGCGTATTAAACCTGAGTTCTCCAAATCTCCAAGTGTGGTGCTTATTTTCTCAAAGACTGGTTTCTGCAACATCTACAGACAACAAATGGAGATTGTAGTTGAGGTCAGGCTGCCCCTGTTAGATTAACCATGGAGCCATCCCCCCTTCATGTACAATCATTGTTCCCCCCGCCCCAACCTTCATTGTTTGTTCTCCTAACACCTACTTATTACATACAGCTCAATCATATACAACAAAGAGGTTGCTAACATGTAGCCAGTCACATAGTGGGGGTCATAAAACTGGACCTCTCAGAAACCTCAGGGTCCTTGTTGGGAACAGATTCCCCTGGGACCCTCTGGCGTGATAAACTACCCCAGTCTTGAGTGTCCTCCGGGGTGTGTTTTGCGACTCCAGATTCCACAACACTGATACCATACATGATACAAGAGTCTGCTGTTCTCACTAGGCTCTGGTTGAGGGGCAAGAGTCCATGTTCTCCCATCTTCCCGACTGTTGTTGGACTCCAGGAAGAATGCTTGCCTATTAAGAGGTGCAGTGGTGACCTCCAAGTATCCCTGAAGGTTTTCTGCAAAAACTAGTTAGTTAGGGAGGAAATCTCACTTATTCTTAGGTACTTGAACACCAGTAGGACTCAGGATCCCTGAACCTTGCTTCTGAAGCCACCATCCTCATTGGCCTTGTGTCTGGGTGGTGCTTGCTCTGAATTTGTTTGGTGGCCCATGAGCCCCTGGGCTTCCCAAGTGGCGCAGGGGTAAAGGAGCCGCCTGCCAAGCAGGAGACACAAGAGACACAGGTTCGATCCCTGGGTCAAGACGATCCCTGGGTTGAGACGATCCCCAGAAGGAGGTCATGGCCACCCACTCCAGTATCCTTGCCTGGAGAATCCCACTGGACAGAGGAGCCTGGCAGTCTACGGTCCACGGGGTCACAAGGAGTTGAACACAACTGAGCGACGGAGCACCGTGACCCCCAAATCCAGTTTCCTATGACGTATTTTAAAGACAATTTTAAATATGGTGCAAAGTGAAAGGAGAAAAAGAGGAATGAGTTTCTTTTCTTCTCTCCTGAAAACAAAGAAAATAAAGAGAACAGTGAGCAGGCCTGAACATTCCTAGTTTTTTTACTTAACTGCCCCAACTCTGCCCGTCTGTAACTAAGTTTGCTTTTCTGCCCCTCACTCTGTAGGAGCTTCATTCCACACCTATTATGTCTTCCCCTTTTAGTTCTTCTTTTTGCATATCAGAAAGAAGTTCACAGAGCCAGGAACTACCAGACTGAATTACTGGATTACTGATTCCAGCCTATGACTGTTTTCAAAGCAATGCAAGAGGAAGAAGACAGGATCCCATCACCTTTGTTCTTCATCACCGACTCCTGACTATGATCCCTCATCTAAGCCCCTAGACTCCTCATGGAAGGTGGGCACAGTTCTTGAGGCACAAGCCTACTCTGTTCCCCTCTTTGCTGACTGAGAATTAAAGCCAACTTTCTATTTCCTCCAAACTCTATCTCCGCATTTTTTATTCTGCTGTTCACTAAAAAATATGCTCACAACCTGAAAGCAGAGAGCTGTTTTATTTGGTAGGAATATTTAGGACTCTGAGCCCAGGAGGCCAGCATCCCAGTAGCTCTGAGAAAACTGCTCCAAGGAGCCAGGAGGGGAAGTCAGGCTATATGCAAGTTTGCAACAAAGGGAGCAGGCAGTCTGAACATCAAAGATCAGGTATCAAGTTAAGGCACTTAGCATTCTCTCTATGGGAAGATGCAAGCCTCTGGGCTCACTGAATCCATTCCTTTCATATGCACCTCAGCTCTCTGGGGCCAATCCTGTTTCCTTGTTCACCTTGCTTCTTGCATTCCCCCAGCTCCTCAGCAATCACTGTGCGGGGTGGCAGCATCCACTGGATTGCAGTTTTGGAAGCCTTCATTCACATTTGGAGGCCAGAAATCGCTGATGGCTATGACCTTTCTTGTTTATTAAAACGGCAGGAAGTGAAGTGAAGTGAAAATCGCTCAGTTGAGTCCGACTCTTTGCATTCCATTGACGATACAGTCCATGGAATTCTCCAGGTCAAAATAATGGAGTGGGTATCCGTTCCCTTCTCCAGGGGATCTTCCCAACCCAGGGATCGTACCCAGATCTCCTGAGTTGCAGGTGATTCTTTACGAGCTGAGCCACAAGGGAAGCCCAATAATACTGGAGTGGGTAGCCTATCCCTTCTCCAGGGGATCTTCCTGACCCGGGAATTGAACCGTGTCTCCTGCATTGCAGGCAGATTCTTTACCAACTGAGCTATCAGAGAATATGGCAGGAGACATTTTTATTTCACATGTGTTGATGGGCAGAAAAAGCTTAAGATTTTGGCCAGCAAGAAATATATTTGCCCTTCCAATGACTAATATAGGACTGTCAAGGGTGGCCCTAGATTTCTGACTGAACTGGAAAGATTCTGTGGCCATTCAATGAGAATAAGAGAGTGGAAGGGGCTTGGGTCGGAAAGCATAAAAGAAATTGTGAGTTTGGCTTTGGACTTGGTGAACACAGGTGCCTTTGAATTTCCCCGGTGCAGAAGCTGAGTGGAGAGATGAAAGGGAGGCCTTAACTGACGTAAAGACGTAAGTCACTAACATACAGGTGATGAAACTGAAGCCATGAAGATGAAGACGTTGTGGGAGAGACTAAGGAAATGATCTAAGAAAATGATCTATGGTGGAGTTCAATGAGTTCCAATTTGTAACGAAGAGAAAGAGCAGGTCAAGCCTGCAAAGACTATCAAAAACAAGGAATGTATTGTATCACTGAAAACAAAAGGAAGAGCGTGCTGCAAAAACATGAAATTCTTCTGACATCAAGTGAGATTATAATTGAAAAAGATCCTTTGAATCTAGCCACTTGGAAGCCATTGGTAGCAAGTAGCAAGAACCCTTCTGGAAATGATTATCCAAGTCAGATTAAAGTGGCCAATCAGGAAATCAAAATGAAAATTATAGATGACTGGTCTGAGGATGATGGATATCACAGGACCGTAGGTGGAGGGGGGCCAATAACAATGGCCATGAACTTGATCACTTCATGACTTCACCTCCGCCTCTTAAGACAATGAAGGGATTCTAACTTGTCTTGGTTGGGTTTCCCTTGTCTTCTGGCTACTCAACAGTAAACTGAGTAAATTACAGCAGTAACTAACACAACATTGTAAATCAACCATACCTCAATAATAAGCAAATAAATAATATCTTTATTCTGGAAGGTGAGGAAACGGTGAGAGTCAATTGTGGAAAAGAAACATCTAAGCAACTAAAGGCATAAAGCTTTTAACTCACACTCCCTTCCCAACAGCTTCCTCCACCCTGGTGAGAAAAAAGAAGTCCTTGGGGGGAAAAAATACTCCCAGGCTAATGTTTTAATGCGTAACTATTTTTACGATCATACCATATAAAATAAATTTTGCAAAACCAATTTGGGGTGGGCCAGCCTTTCAAAAATCACTTCAGGCAGTCAGAAAGAATGTTGCATAGAAGCCAAGTTCTTAAAAAGGTGCTAAGGCAATTTATGTCTATTACTGAGGCGTGTTGCTGGTGTCCTGGGGAGGTTGGTTTCCACAAGACATGGTACTTCCCTGCTCCCTCAGGATTTCTCCTGAGCACTTACTTGTCTCCTGATCCATCTGAGTAACAGAGAGTCATCTGTATACAGAGGAAGCTGACTCGTCCTGAAAGAACCCATTCGAGAGTGCTTGCCCGGTTATGAACGTGTGCCCTTTATTTCATTGTTTTGAGAAATATGAGGCTTTGCACACACCCAATAGCACACAGCATCCAAGTTCCATATTTTTGCCTCTTTCACTCTGGGTCCAATACCTAATACCTTTGTTTATACGGAGCTTATATAACCGGCTCATGTTACTGTGTTGACTAGGCTAAAAACATAAATTATCTGCCTCACGTTTCAACAACTTTCAAATTAGGAAAACATTGTCCAGTGGACAGCTCGTATTCACTGTTTGGCCAGGTGATTTGGAGCAGATTGAAATCATCTCAGGACGTTTCAGTGTCTAACTCCGGGTGAAGGAAAATTAGTCAGGCCTAAGGTCCCAGCAGCTTTGTACGAACTGATGAGCTCAGGCCAAATTCCCTCCAGGTGACTGATGTGTTAAGTTGTCAATAGACAGCTAGTCACTGATCAGTTGCCTGAAGAAATAGCAGGCAAATTATTAATTCGGTTGCTTTTGCTTTAAGCCGGTCTGGTATGCAGTAAGGAGACAGCTTCGTGGGGGGTGTTAAAGAGGAACCAACCAGCTTACCTCCATAAGAGTCTATGCGTTAATGTATGATATTTGTTTTTCTCTTTCTAATTTACTTTACTCTGTATGACAGGCTAGGTTCATCCATATTAACGCATGTATTTGGAATCTATAAAAATGCTACTGATGAACCTATTTGCAGGGTGGGAATAGAGATGCAAATGGGGAGAACAGACTTGGGTACACAGTGGGGGAAGGAGAGGGTGGGATGGATTGGGAGGTTGGGATTTACATATACACAGTACCATCGTGTCCGACTCTTTGTGACCCCATGGACTGTAGCCCACAGATTCCTTTGTCCATGGAATTCTCCAGGCAAGAATACTGGAGCGGGTAGCCATTCCTTTCTCCAGGGGATCCTCCCAACTCGGAGACTGAACCCAGGTCTTCTGCATTGCAAGCAGATTCTTTACCCGTCTAAGCCGTCAGGGAAGCCTGTAAAATAGATTGTTAGTGGGAACTCACTGCACAGAACAGTGAGCTCTCCTGGGTGCTTTGTGATAACTAGAGAGGTGGGGGTGTTGGGAGGGAGGTAAAGAGAAAGGGGTATATGGATATATGTATGCAAATAGCTGATTCACTTTGTTGTGCGGCAGAAATTAACACAACACTGTAAAGCAAATCAGTGGCTCAGTTCAGTTCAGTTCGGTTGCTCAGTTGTGTGTGTGACTCTTTGTGACCCCATGGAATGCAGCACTCCAGGCCTCCCTGTCCATCACCAACTCCCGGAGTTTACCCAAACTCACGTCCACTGAGTCGGTGACACCATCCAACCATCTCATCCTCTGTCATCCCCTTCTCCTCCTGCCTTCAATCTTTCTCAACATCAGGATCTTTTCCAATGAATCAGTGCTTCGCATCAGGTGGCTAAAGTATTGGAGTTTCAGCTTCAACATCAGTCCTTCCAATGAGTCCTGGATAGGACTGATTTCCTTTAGGATGGACTGGTTGGATCTCCTTGCAGTCCAAGGGACTTTCAAGAGTCTTCTCCAACACCACAGTTCAAAAGCCTCAATTCTTCGGCGCTCAGCTTTCTTTATGGAAACAAATATACTTCCATAAAAAAAAAAAAAAAAAAAAAAAAGGTCTATGAATCAAACACTGCCTCTGATGGCTGTGAACTCAGCTGCCATATGATTATTGATCTTATTCCTTCGTACATCCCATCTTCTTCTCAGATGTGACAATGGAAACCTCTTCCGTCTTGACCTTCATTTTTTCTACTAAATCAGCAACTTAGGGTGAATTCTTGCCTGAGTCAACTTCTGGCCACTCTGGGAAAATGCCAGAGCCCCCGGTCCAGCCCAGGAACATCCACCTCCCACTAAGCACCCTGGATCCACAGCTGTGCAAACCTAAGTGACCTTCATACCAGCCTTTCTGAAAACCCAACCCTACTAAACCCTCAACTGCCCATTCCTTTCTCAGTGACTATGGTCAATTAAATGCATAAGTTCAAGTTAATAGTACCAACGATGAGGCTCCTGCATGAAATATAAAACCCCTAAATTCCACTTTTTAATAACAATAATAATGATGCTAGCCAATATCCTCAGTGTGCTGTGGACACCCAACAGAAACAGGAAGGCCCCCACTCACCCCAAATATGGTT
This sequence comes from Dama dama, assembly GCF_033118175.1. Lineage (NCBI taxonomy): Eukaryota > Metazoa > Chordata > Mammalia > Artiodactyla > Cervidae > Dama > Dama dama. The sequence goes on along the minus strand of NC_083686.1, from coordinate 7,035,579 downwards.
GAGATGTCAAGACTGACAATGCATACAAACCAAGGAAGCATGAAAAGGTTTATTATTTACACATAAGGCTTTCCAGGGAAAGCAGAGCAAACCGCTCAGGCTGGTCTGAAACTGGTTTGCAACAGTGAGGCAAGGAGACTGGCTTGAAGTTTCTATTGTGGTTAAGGGGTGGGGCTGGGTGTGGATTTCAGAAGCTTATATGGTTTGAATCTTCCATCAGTTCCAGAGGAGGGACCACCCTGGCTTTTTACTTAGCTTGCCCAGATGTGAGGCAGAAGGGGAGAAAGGGGGGTGAAGCTTAAGAGCTGTCAGCAACCAAATATCAAAAATGGGTTCAGACTGTTTATTACACCGAGGCAGGTCCTGTGCTAAAGAGCTGATATGTCAACTCACTGGATTCATTCCTCAACTCCATGAAACAGCTGATTAGCCCAATCTCACAGATGAGAAAATCAGTGTCCAAAGAGGGCCAGACACATCCCCAGGTCAAACAGCTAGCCAGGATTTGTACTGATGTCTAACAAACGCTCTTGCCTGGAAAATCCCATGGATGGAGGAGCCTGGTAGGCTGCGGTCCATGGGGTCGCTAAGAGTCGGACACGACTGAGCGACTTCACTTTCACTTTTCACTTTCACACATTGGAGAAGGAAATGGCAACCCACTCCAGTGTTCTTGCCTGGAGAATCCCAGGGACGGGGGAGCCTGGTGGGCTGCCGTCTATGGGATCACACAGAGTCGGACACGACTGAAGTGACTTAGCAGCAGCAGCAGCTAACAACAAATGCCTTGGCTTTGGCTTTAGCCAGATAGCCAGAGCAACCTAAACCAGCCTGACACCAGGCACCCTCACACCATCAATTTACATCCTTGTCCGTACATACACTGGGGGCTTCCCAGGTGGCGCAGTGGTAAAGAACCTGCCTACCAATGCAGGAGACACAAGAGACATGGGTCCGATCCCTGGGTCAGGAAGAGCCCCTGGAGTAGGTAATGGCAACCCACTCCAATATTCTTGACTGGAAAATTCCATGGATAGAGGAGCTTGGCAGGCTATAGTCCATGAGGTCAAAAAGAATTGGACACAACTGAGCAGACACACACAGAGTACATACAGTGGAGGTGGAAATCATGCTTTCAGTAATGAACGTGGTGAATCAGAGTCCAGAACTCGGTCAGAGAGGTCAGAGGACAAAACAGGAAGACCTCAGTCATTGAAATCAGAGAGCTCTAGGACTGACGCCTGCCTTCCTCATTTGGGGGAGTTCAAGAAAAATCCTTACCCTCTTTGAACTTTAATATCCTAATCCACGAAATACAGGGTTGCAAAGAGTCGGACACGACTGAGTGACTAACAGCTTCACACTTTCAATGTTTTTGTTCAGTTGCTAAGCCATGTCTGACTCTTTGTGATACAGACTACAGCATGCCAGGTTCCCCTGTTCTCCACTATCTCCTAAAATTTGCTCAAACTCATGTCCATAGAGTTGGTGATGCCATCCAACCATCTCTTCCTCTGTCGTCCCCTTCTCCTTTTACCTCAGTCTTTCCCAGTGTCAGAGTCTTTTCCAATGAGTCAGTTCTTTGCATCAGGTGGCCAGAGTAATGGAGCTTCAGCTTCAGCATCAGTCCTTCCAGTGAATATTCTGGGTTGATTTCCTTTAGGATTGACTGGTTTGATCTTCTTTCAGTCCAAGGGACTCTCGAGAGTCTTCTTCAGTTCCACAGTTGGAAAGCATCAATTCTTTGGCATTCTGATTTCTCTAAGGTCCAACTCTCACATCTGTACATAACAACCAGAAAAACCATAGCTTTCACTATATGGACCTTTGTCAGCAAAGTGATGTCTCTGTTTTTTAAGATGCTAAGTTCCTAATATAGCCTGCTAATTAGCACACTGAGCACTTTAAGAAGTATGATAGAAGCTTCTTTTCCTGTGGCCTTGTTGAACATAAGGCTTGGGAATAAGCTGGTTGCTATGTTTGCTTAACACATCCATTTTAGCATTTATTTCCAGATGAATGTTTACTGGCCAGATACTGGAAAAATGGTGTCAGGTAAGAGCAAAAAGATACAGACAGGCTCTCCAAGAGCTATCAGTGAGCTGTGATTTATGCTCCTGCTGTGAAAACTCTTTCCCAATCTAATCTTATCCTAACCTGTCCTAATCCAGTTACTGAAGGAAAATCAGGAGTGGCTATTGTGCCAAATGGTTTTTCTTTCTCATCTGATAATAACCCCTTAGGACAGATTTTTGTGAGGCTGACCCAATCTATTCAGAAAGAGAATGTGAAATGTTTCATTAACATCATGTAAAACATAGAAAGAAATCCCAGGAGAAAGTTAATATCAACAATATTCAGAAATAAAGCTGGTTTCCCTTCGGAGCAGCTCCTATTCCAAGGTGTGTCTCTGCTTTGGCAGCCTCATTCCCATTTCCTTGTGGCTTTCTCATATTTCCATGTCCCCATTTAGTTAGATTTCCGGAGATGATGTTGAAAAATAGTGAGGATAAATGACTCAGAGAGTCATTCTGAAGGGTGGAGAAAGCTTAAGAAGCCTGGATATGAAACTGGATGTACTCTCCTAGTCTCAGTGACAGGGGTGAGTTCTCACTCTTCTCTGAACCACTGTAAAATGGGAATAATATTCCCCACCTCTAAAACAGGAACCGTATTCTCTTGTGCCTGTGGATGTTGTGAGGATTAAGGGAGATCTAGAGAGAAAGGTGTCTAGGCATTTGCTGGGCAATAAGTAATGTTTCGAGGTGTGTCTCTTTTAAATGCAAGGGACAGAAATCAAATTCCAACCATGTTGATATAAGCTGGAGTTGAAGTTGACTGTATGGCTCTCATAACCAACCATCGGTCCAAGGGTGGATTCTCTGGATGGCTTAGAGCCTGTCTTGACTGATAAAGTCAGTACTGAAGGGAGATGATCAATGATGTGCCTCCTCTTCATCCTTCAGCTCTACTTGCTTCTGCTTGGCTTAATTACCACACATATCCTCTTCACATGGTTGACAAGATAGCCACACAGCTCCCTGGACTCACAGCCCCGATTTACCAATGCTAGTGGAAGGACTTCTTTTCCTGATGGCCATATATGAATCCAAATGAAGACCCTGATTGGCTCTGCTTTGCTCGTAGGTCCATCTCTGAGCCAATCACTGCAGCCAGGGTGAAACTGATTAGCATCTCTGACTAGAGGGCAGGTTACCCAGACCATGGAGTGAGGAAGAGCAATTTCCCATGGTACGGGATGCTGATACCTGAAAAGGAGAATCAGTGCACAGCAGCAAATATTTAGGACACCATCTCTTCCCTAAACAGGTGAATGAAACCACTAATGGAGAATGTCTTCCTCCTCACCCTGCCTTCTCCCTGGACAGCTCAAACCCCAATTGGCAGAGTGAGCTAAAGCAAGTGTGTGGAGCTCGAGCCAAAACCCACACAACAAACATAATACCCAGTACCTGATTTCTGGGATGTTATCTTGCAATTTTCTAAGCAGCTCAATACAATTTCTTCAGTGAATTGAGTAAATAGAAGAGCAGGTTGTGTTTAGCCAGAGAAATGATCAGAGTGTTGGTAGGGTTTTTTTCCCCCCAATATTTGAAAAGTAGTGACACGTAATTGTCTTGGCTCACAATCTCATGGAAATTCACATAACAGCTCCCTTCCTCTCATAAGCAATTTCTTTCCTGACAGACTTAAGTGAATGACTGATTGCACCCCTGCTGCCTTCTGGAGAATCTAAGTGAAAAGTGTCTTGGAGCCAGGACTGCAATCTTAGAATGTTGTCTGCTCAGATCCACTGTAAAGACTTACATTAAGTCTCTGATGCAAACCTTTATAGAAAAAAGTAAGTCCCCTTAATCTTCAACCCAGACCACGGGTAAAAGCAAAATTATAGCTGAGTGGACAAAGAGATTTCCAATTAAGAAGGCTGAGCACCAAAGAATTGATGCTTTTGAACTGTGGTGCTGGAGAAGACTCTTGAGGGTCTCTTGAACTTCAAGGAGATCAAACCAGTCAATCCTAAAGGAAACCTACCCTGAATATTTACTAGAAGGACTGATGCTGAAGCTGAATCTCCATTGGCCACCTGAGGTGAGGAGCCAGCTCACTGGAAAAGAGCCTGATGCTGGGAACTATTGAGGGCAGGAGGAGAAGGGGATGAGATGGTTGGATGGCTTCATTGACTTGATGGACATGAGTTTCAGCAAGCTCCAGGAGTTGGTGATGGACAGGGAAGCCTGGTGTGCTGCAGTCCATGGAGTTACAAAGCAATGGACAGACTTAGTGACTGAACAACAACAAATTTATGTAACCAATTGGAAAAACACTGTGACTCCTTGAGCCCCATGGATCTTCCATGGTGGGTAATGGTTGATGACGTTAATGGGAAAAAAGCGTCCATAGGGATGATAGCTGGTGTTCCAGAGAGCTTGAATAACATCATCTGTTTACAGCAGGTCTGGGCTGAAAATGAAGACTGACTACACCCGCTTTCGGTCTCTGGAGTGCGTCATTCAGGAGCACACACACACACGTGTGCTGTGTGGGAGGGGGACGCTGTGACAATAGGAGTGATTACACATCTCATCACCTGGGATGCATGTGAAGATGGAGCCCTGAGACTAGGATGGGACAAGGAGGAGAAGGTGTGTGTCTCATGTTGTCTGTAGCTTTGTTACCGATGACAAGTCGCAGATTAATTTTTTCATGATGCTTTTGTGCACCGGCAGCTTTTTGGCATGAGTCTAATGTCTCTGAAATGGAAAAAGAGGCTTGTAGAAATCAGCCCCGGGCTGTCAGCTATGACTGATGGCTTAGAAGGGATTCTGTGTCATCCAGGTTACCACCGTAATTGGATAAAAGGGAGAGGCGGAAATGACGTCATCTGGGACCTGAAATCCCTCCAGCAAGTGAGTGCCAGACGATAGGTTGAGTTAGACATGTATGAAGATCTCAAGATAACTTAAATACATAAAGTAGCATATGAGTAATGATTCAGTGCCTAGAAAAAGTCCTTGTATCTGGTAGGTAGTTTGTGAATGTGTGTGTGTCTACTCAGTCGTGTCTGACTCCTTGCAACCCCATGGACTGTAGCCCGACATGCTCCATGGTGCTCTCTGAGCAAGAATACTGGAGTGGATTGTCATTTCCTTCCTCAAGGGATCTTCCCGTACCAGGGATCAAATCTATGTCTGACCTTCATTGGCAGGCAGATTCTTTACCTCTGAGCCATCAAGGAAGTCCAAATGAGGGGATACTGATCTCTTTTCTTTTCTATCCTACAGTGTCCCAGAATCACAAATATTTTCAAGTTTAAGCTAATTGGCCTATGAATTCCTTTCCTCTCGAGAGCTGAGGAATCTGAGATAAGATGAAGCTAAGTGATTTGAAGATAACACTTAATAAATCCCAGACGAGGTGGACGGAAACCATATCTCCAACTTTCTGCTTCGCCTCCAGAGAATATTCTGATTCTTTCACCGTTTCTATCAACTTGCTGCTTAGAGACACTCTATGGTACAACAATATGTGTAAGAAATTTGATTTTTTGAGATGTGATCCAGAGCGGATCTGTCTCTCAGTCCCTTTAAGGATGATGCCAAGAGAAATGTCCTTCCTCTCTTCTCATAAACTTGAATTGTCTCCCTTACCTTCTTTGAAGATCATTGCACTCCTGATAAGAGTTCATACTAAACTGTCAACTTAGAGTGGATGCTTGCATCAGCCAGCTCCTCTGGGAAAATGCCTCAGCCCAGTCCAGGAGCATCCACCTCCCTCTGGACCCGGATCCAGACTTGTCCCAACCTGGACAATAGAGCCAGAGAGGACCTGAGAAAAATCCAGATGCCCTGAGAAGATGGGTGTGACCTCAGCCCACACCTGTCCTTCCCCACCTTCTGCAGATGAGCAAAAGGGGTCTGCAGAGGGGGGAAGCCTTGTACCAGGGCCAGAACCATGCCGCAAGTGTGCCCAGTTCACCCAGAACCCGAGGCATCTCCAGAATCACAGACAGCACCTCTAGGGAGGGGCTGGTTATCCTATCATCATACTGGTTTTCTTGGATTGTATGTTTTGTGAGGTTAAACAAGTTACTCTCCATCATCTTTATTTGACATGCACTAGACATTGAAGAAAGTGGGGAAAACCACTAGACCATTCAGCTATGACCTAAATCAAATCCCTTATGATTATACAGTGAAAGTGAGAAATAGATTTAAGGGACTAGATCTGATAGACAGAGTGCCTGATGAACTATGGATGGAGATACGTGACCTTGTACAGGAGACAGGGAGCAAGACCATAAAGAAATGCAAAAAGGCAAAATGGCTGTCTGAGGAGGCCTTACAAATAGCTTTGAAAAGAAGAGAATCCAAAAGCAAAGGAGAAAAGGAAAGATATTCCCATTTGAATGCAGAGTTCCACAGAAAAGCAAGGAGAGATAAGAAAGCCTTCCTTGGTGATCAGTGCAAAGAAATAGAGGCAAATAATAGAATGGGAAAGACTAGAGATCTCTTCAAGAAAATTAGAGATACCAAGGGAACATTTCATGCAAAGATGGGCTCAATAAAGGACAGAAATGGTATGGACCTAACAGAAGCAGAAGATATTAAGAAGAGGTGGCAAGAATACACAGAAGAACAGTACAAAAAAGATCTTCACAATCCAGATAACCACAATGGTGTGATCACTCATCTAGAGCCAAACATCTTGGAATGCGAAGTCAAGTGGGCCTTAGAAAGCATCACTATGATCAAAGCTAGTGGAGGTGATGGAATTCCAGTTGAGCTATTTCAAATCCTGAAAGATGATGCTTTGAAAGTGCTGCACTCAATATGCCAGCAAATTTGGAAAACTTAGCAGTGGCCACAGGACTGGAAAAGGTCAGTTTTCATTCCAATCCCAAAGAAAGGCAATGCTAAAAAATGCTCAAACTACTGCACAATTGCACTCATCTCACACGCTAGCAAAGTAATGCGCAAAATTCTCTAAGCCAGGCTTCAGCAATACATGAACCGTGAACTTCCAGATGTTCAAGCTGGATTTAGAAAAGGCAGAGGAACCAGAGATCAAATTGCCAACATCTGCTGGATCATCGAAAAAGCAAGAGAGTTCCAGAAAAACATCTATTTCTGCTTTACTGACTATTCCAAAGCCTTTGACTGTGTGGATCACAACAAACTGTGGAAATTTCTTTCACAGGCCCTAGAGAACATACGAGGTGTCTAAGAAGTTGGTGGCCTTTCTCTTCCAAATACAACTGAATTCTTTTTCCCCTGACCTGGTCTGGGGAAAGATGAGCTTCTGATAACACTCCCTTGCTGCTGTGTAATAAAAGCGAGTCAGCACCTCTCTGGGCCTTATTTTCCTTCTTTATCAACAGAGGATGAAATCTGGTGGTACTTAGGATTTCTGTGGATTGTGCTGTTGTGACCTGCTCAGAGAAGATGTCTCCCAAGGGAAGTGCACAACAGTTTCTGCTCCCTCCCAGTTTTATTCTTATGCCTCTACACGTGAGGTGTGGTGTGTGTGTATATGTGTGTGTGTACCCAATCCTGTCCAACTCTTTGAGACCCCGTGGACTGTAGCTTCTCTGTCCTTGGGATTTCCCAGGCAACAATACTGGAATAGGTTGCTATTTCCTCCTCCAGGGGTTCTTCCCAACCCAGGGAAGAACCTGTGTCTCCTGCATTGGCAGGCAGATTCTTTACCACTGAGATACCTGGGAAGCACTGGTTTTCTATTGCCTGTGGCCACAATGCTGCCTACGTTGCCTGAAAGGCACAAGGAAGGAACACCCTAGTGTCACTTCTTCACTGTCTGCTCACACAGGCACCTCAGGTGAAACTGTGAGAAAGGGGTCCTGAACTTCAGCTTCACCTCGGTAACCCTTTAGTCCAAGGACCCTCGAAGATAAGGAAGAAGCTACACTGGTATCAACCCAAATCAACTGCAGAAAGTCACCTCCTCATTATTTCATCCATATTTCATGACATGCATGCATTACTTTCTAGAGACTGACAAGGACCCCAGATCAGAACCCCAACCTTCTTCAACTTTGAGCAAGTTACCTGGCTTCTCTGGACCTCAGCATTCATCTGTAAAAGAAAAATGACAAGAGAACTTGCCTCATAGGGTTGTTGTCAAGATTTCAAATGTTATGCGTGTGAAATGCTTCCAGTGCCTGGCGTACAGGAAATGGGCTCACTGTCGTGCATGCAGTTCTTTTTTATTTCGCTGCTCTGCTCCAGAGTCTTTGCTGATGTCCAGCCAGCAGTTATAAGTAGTATGGCCCCTAAGTGACAGAACTCACAGCCTCAGAAGACAGACCTACACATAGCTTCTGTTTGTGATCCGTCTGCACGTCACTTCCAGAGCTCTGTCCATGTGCTGAGCGCTCTGTTGGGTGCTCAGGACATAAAGAGGGACACACGTGGTCCCTGACTCTGTAGAGTTGGGGGAGTTGGGGGGAAGTCCATGTGGACTTGGGCTGCCTTGATATAAATCCAAAGTGCCAGTTGCTAACCATGTATGTGACCTTGAGCGTGTTCCTTAATCCCTGCCACCTTCCATTTCCTCATCTGCAAGACAAAGAAGCCAATGGCATTGGCCTTGAATTTTGGATTAGATGTGATGCATGAAGACCTGGCCCAGGACACAGTCTAAGGAGACCCTAGCAGCTCCTTCTGGGTACTTAAAGCAAAGGGTGGGGAATGCCATGAAGGCAGCAGACCTCAGGGGCTGTAGCAGCCCAGAGGAGGACCACCCAACTCAGACAGACTGGGAGGAGGTAACAGCAAGGCTTTCTGGAGGAGGGGGTCCTTGGGGTGACTGTCAAAAAGCCAGCCAGGGCTGACTAGATATGGCCTCCAAGAACACTCCAAGCAGAGAAATCACGAGATCCAGAATACTATGCAGATAGAGTTTTTGGCAGAGTTCTGTCACCAAGGGACACCTGCAGTATAAAACTGCTCTCCTGCCTGGTTCAGGTCAAAGGAAGTAGAATCTTGAAGCTGAAAAACTTGAGCTTGAGCTAATTGCCCATGAGGGACCAGTCTAGCTTCCACGGCTGAGCCAAATCTCCCAGATTTGTTTGGGACACTGGAATCCAAAGAGGAGGTCTGTCCCTGGAGTATCATCATCCCTTGCTATCTGCATTTGATGTGAAATTTGACATGAAATAGAGCCAGCTTGGCAAAGCCCATCTTGAGTGGTTCAAAACTGAGTTAGACTATATCCCTCCATGCTCCTCCTCAGAAGATCAAAATTAGTACAGCGAGGAGACACAGTGTGAGAAGGTCAGCCCACCCCTCAGTTAAGAAATTAACAACGTTGAAAATTCTGGCAGCTTCTCTCCAGGCCCAGGAGAATCCTGCGGACAGGCTACAATGCCAAGCGCAATTACATTCCGCAGACACACACCACAGGGGGCTAATGTTCAACATGCAAAGGACACCTTTAAAGACAGAAATTAAATCTTCTGCAACAAAAGACCCCAGAAAGCCGAGTCACCCCCAGACTCCTAGCCACTGAAGCTGTAAAGTAAGAGTCACATGGGGAAGCGGATTTGGAGGGGCCAATGGGGCACAAGCTTGTGTATTTCAAGGGAGTGATAGTTGCTGTCATGCCAGACTCTTTGAGACCCCATGGACTGTAGCCTGCCAGGCTCCTCTGTCTATGGAATTTTCCAGGCAAGAACACTGAAGTGGATTGCCATTTCCTTCACCAGGGTATTTCAGGGAAGCAGTGGACAAATTCAAGAAAACATGGGTAGGAAGATGAAAATAATGACCAAGGCAAGAATGCTGAATGCCCCTCTGCTGTCCTTGTCTCAGCTTTAAGCATGCCCCTGTTTAGATAAAAAGATGTCTTAGTGTGCATTCACATAAGAGTTTTGTTTGTTTGTGCACTGGTCTGTACATCCCCTCACTGGTTCTTTGGTAAACTCAGCTTCAGAGTGTTGGGTGACCCAGGAAAACCCAGAGTTGGCATCTGCTTCCCTTGGCAGTAGTTCTGTATGGATGAAAACCATTAGTCCCTATCCTACCTGACTTTATAGACCAAACTTCAGGATGTATGCAGTTTTCACCCCCAAACCTCCCTCTCTCCACATGTCCACCAGTGCATCCCCCCATACCTTGCACACCGTTTCTCCCATCATTATTGGCCTCATCACTAATAACCCCCTTCAGCTCTGCTCTTCTATCAGCCCACATTACAAATGGAATGACTTATAGGCAAGAAAGACATTCCAGGCGGAGGTCAAGGTGCGGCTGAAGATGAGAACAAGGAGGACTTAGGGGCAGGTTGGGGGTCAGAGTGAGAGGGGATCACAGTAGGGATGTATTTGTTGAACTAGCATCAGAGGTTCCTTCTTGTCTGGGGAGCAGTAAAGCCGGGGGGAGAAAAGGCTATGGTCAGACACTGGTGGACCTTAAATAATAGGCTGAGAAGTTTGTACTTCTATCCTGAAGGCAACAGAGAATTTCGGAAGACTTTTCACCAAACGATCTTGTGTTATATCGTGTGAAGGCGGAGGGGAGTCATACACTGCACTGGTATAATTTGTTGTTTTAGTCACCGAGTCATGTAGCTCTTTTGCGATCTCATGGACCGAGTCCACCAGGCTTCTCTGCCCACGGGATTTCCCAGGTAAGATTATTAGAGGGGGTTGCCATTTCTTTCTCCAGGGGATCTTCCTGACCCAGGGATTGAATCCACATCTCCTGCATTGGCAGGTAGATTCTTTACCACTGAGCCACCTCAGAAGCCATGATTTAAATTACATGATGCTGAATAAATGAAAGTGTGAGCAGAGCAAGCAAGAGATGAAGGGACCCAGAAAACATGGAAGAATAGCCACACAGTGTAAGGATGGGTAGTCATGCTCATGACTACGTGTCGGCTGGCTGGTATGTGTTGTATGTCCAATAATGTGATAAGTCTTTTATATATGTTCTCTCATTTAGCTTAATTAATCCTCACAATAGCCATGTGAGTTAGATACCATTACCCCTATTTTCCAGTTGAGAACTGAGGCCCTTGGAGATTTAATCATTTGAACAAGATTGCAAAGCTGCTGAGAGACGGAAGGGAGGCTCAAGTCCACTGTCATTCTCTGACACCTGGAAGACAATAGCAGAATGCCTCCAGTCTGCCTAGCAGGAGGCGTGGCCCTGAGCAGCTCCACATGGACTGAATTTAGACAAGCTCTTCCTCTCCTAGCTGTTCATATAGAAATCTGTGTTTGGTTAGCCTCCCATCTGCAATTTCAGGTCAAAGTGAATTTTATTTCCACATTCTCTTCTTTCGAGTTCCAACCTCTATCTCTGTCATTGGCTTTCAATTGGAAAGTGACCCCAGAAACCTCCTTGGCCAAAATCTCCTCTCTCCTTCTGCACTGGGGTGATACGATGATTTACTGGTTGGGGTTCCCTGTAGATGGTGAGCGGAGGGGTGACCTGTCTTCTTGAAGGAGTCCATTAAAACCCCGTTACTGAGCCAAATGCAGTTATGTCTCTCCCCTGAGGCTTTCTCTTTCTCACACCTGCAACCATTTCTCATCCTGTCTCTGACTGTTTTTCCCTCAAGCATCCTCTGCCCTCCCTCTATCCATCTTCAGCCAATCCGGGCTCTTGCCCTGCGGTGCAGAGATTCCCCACCTCACCCTGGCTGTCTCTCTTGCTTTGGGATAATTGCAACCCCAATATCTTACATCCTAGCCATGAACATCCAAGGCTCTGCACTTCTTTCAAATCCAGCTGTCACTGTTTCCTCTCACACCTGGGTCTTTACCATTTCCTCCCAATTGTCCCTTGTGAATTACTGATATTTCATGTGTAGCCACTCGATGAGATTGACTGAATGATGGTCACTCAAAGATGTTCACAACCTAATCCCCCATTACCTGGGAATATGTTACCTTACAAGGTGAAGAGGGACCCTGCAGATATCGTTAAATTAAGGACCTTGATATGAGAAGATTACCTTGGGTTTTCTGAGCAACCCTAAGGTAATCACAATGGTCCTTACAAATGGAAGAGAGAGGCAGGAAAGAGCGTGATGCAATGTAAAGACTCAAGATGTCGCCACTGACACTCTAGACGGAAAACAGGGGATAAGCCAAGAAATCAGATCAGCTTCTAGAAAGTAGAAAAGACCAAGAAATGAGTTCCCTATTTTCTTGAGCTCCAAAATCACTGCAGATGGTGACTGCAACCATGAAATTAATAGATGCTTCCTCCTTCAAAGAAAAGCTATGACAAACCTAGACAGCATATTAAAGAACAAGGACATCACTTGGCCGACAAAGGTCCATATAGTCAAAGCTAGGGTTTTTCCAGCAGTCACATGTGGATGGAAGAATTAGACCATAAAGGAGGCTGAGTGCCAAAGAATTGATCCTTTTGAGGTGTGAAGCTGGAGAAGACTTTTGAGAGTTCCTTGGACTGCAAGGAGATCAAACCAGTCAATCCTAAAGGAAATCAACCCTGAATAATCATTGGAAGGTTATTATGATTCAACAATAATCAAATTGAAGCTCCAATACTTTGGCCCCTGATGTGAAGAGTCAACTCATTGGAAAAGACCCTGATGCAGGGAAAGATTGAAGGCAGGAGGAGAAGGGGGCAATAGAGGACGAGATGGTTGGATAGCATCACCGACTTGATAGATATGAACTTGAGCAAGCTCCAGGAGATAGTGAAGGACAGGGAACTCTGGCATGCTGCAGTTCATGGGGTCACAAGGAGTTGGATATGACTTAGCAACTGAACAACAACAGCTAGAGCCTCTGGACAGAATGCAGAGATGAAGAAACCGAGGCCAAAGACCAGGTGGGCAACGAAGGATGAGGGTAGATCTTCCTAGCACCAACACCTGAGTTCTTCTATTCAACTTTACTTCTCCGGAGAGTTTGTTGAAAAATAAGTTGTCTTAAAGAAGCTGAAGCCCTTAAGTCTTCTGAAGACCCTTCATTGAGCACAGATGCCTCTTCTTATTGAATTTATTCCACTATCGATACATTTTTGCATATCTTCCTCCCAGGTCTGAGGGAAATTTTTTATTCCCAGGGTTTGGCATAGTAATCAATAGCATTCAGTAAAGGCTGACTGAATAAGTGAATAATAGTAATATCCAGTGGTTATTGCAAGTTTGGACTTCCCAGGTGGCTCAGTGGTAAAAGAATCCACCTGCCAATGCAGGAGATGCAAGAGACACAGGTTCGATCCCTGAATTGGGCAGATCCCCTGGAGAAAGAAATGGCTACCCACTCCAGTATTCTTGCTTGGAAAATTCCATGGACAGAGGAGCCTGGTGGGCTACAGTCCATGGGGTCGGAAAAGTTGGACACGACTGAGTACTCACACCCAGTTGCAAGTTTACTACACGTCAAGCACTCCACTTCATCCTTGCTGGCCTCAGGCTCCTGCTTTATAGTGGCTGGATGGATAAAGAGTTACATAGAAAGGGATATGTGAATGGATGGGTGGATGGGTGGATGGATGGATGGATGGACAGATATTTGGATGGATAGCTGGATGCTCAGATAGGGAAAAATATATCTTACTAGCTAGAAAGTTTTTGGGTTTTTTTTTACCAAAGTTTTGAATCTGATTGCAATCCTCCCACTTTTGTGTGAATAATAGTAAGCACAATCAACAGAGTAAAGAGTTGGAAATGCCTCTAAGATGATCTTGATCCAACCATAATTGGAAGTAGTGAGTTATTGCCTAGAAAGTGCTTTAAAAATAAAATTTGGAGGAAATTTCATGAAGAAATAAAGAGTGAATTGCTAGACTCCATTACAATGCATGGGCTTCCCTGGTGGTTCTGCCTGCAATGCAGGAGACTCAGGTTTGATCCCCGGGTTGGGAAGAACCCCTGGAAAAGGGAACGACTACCACTCCAGTATTCTTGCTTGGAGAATCCCACGGACAGAGGACCCTGATGGGCTACAGTCCAAGTATATACAAGCATCATTTTAGGGCTTTTTTTTTTTCTTTTCAGTTCAATTTTGTGGCTTTCTTTAAAGTTGATTGTTTAACTGTTTCTCACAACAGTTCTAAGTAAGTAGATTACAAGGATAATATTTTATTCATTTCTGCATTTCTACTATAAAGCATAGAAGATCTGAAATATATTATTTGTCAATAAATAATGAATGAATGAATGAACTTAATTGCGCTCAGTACACATTTAAAAATCGAGAGTTTATAAACTTGTCATTCTTTTAACAAATGCTGATTTTAAAAAGCCTGATGTCCTCCAGGTCCTGTTCTGCTCACCCTGAGGGAGACACATGAGCCTCTCGAGGCCAGCATAACTACACATGGGCTGCGTGCAGAGAAACTGAGAAGTCATTGAATAGGTCCATCTGCACAGCAAACGTCTATTGACCACCGACTACATGCCAGCAAGTGCTGGCGACTTTGTGAAGAGTCAGGAGTCACATGTGGTCATTGATGGGCTTTGTGTTAAAATCAGAGCTGAGATGCAGGAAGAAAAGGGTGAGGATGTGTTGCTGTTCAATTGAAAAGCACCTAAACCTTTCATCTCACAAATGCTGAGCTGTGTGCATCTCCATCATCTCTACCAAGTTCTATTTGATCTGATTTTCTAAATCTCTGACTAAGAGCATGGCAGGGATGGACCTGAGGAAACTGGAAAAACACCAGCTGGAGCCCAGCTCTCCCCGCCAAGTGGGAAACGGAGACAAGCCTGTGACAAGTTTATTCCTAAAAAATAATAGGAATGAATTTATATGCAAAACAGAGATAAATTCACAGACATAGAAAGCAAACTTATGATAACCAAAGAGGAGAGGGACTTTGACTCTGGATTTTTAAATTTCTTGGACCAACGACAGAGATGACATTTTGCTGCTTTATTTTTGGAAAGGTGACTTTAAAAGTCTGAAAACCTGTTGTTCTTTTTTTCTGTAATGAATAGTACAGACCTTTTCTGTAAAGGGTCTATGCTATTCTCTACCATTACTGCATGGTATGGATAACATGAATTCTGAGGTCAAAAGGACCCGATCCTGAGTCCCGGCTGTGCTTCTGATTAAGAGTATGAAATTGGGCAATTAAGATTCTCTCTGGGCCTCAGTGTTCACATCTGCAAAATGGGAGCAATAATGTCCTTCATAATTTGATGAAGTAACAAATGTGAAGGATGTTGGTCTGTGCATGGCATAGAGCAAATGCTTAATAAACACCTGCCAACTGGGGGACTGTAGACATGGGGTGGAGGGGTCAGCCAGTTATTGAGCACCTAGTGTATGACAAGCTCTCCACTGGGTGCTCAAGCACCCATTTACTCAATGAAATTTGTGCGTGTGCCTGTGCTTAATCATGTCCGACTCTTTGCAACCCCATGGACTGTAGCCCGCTAGTCCATGGGATTTTCTCCAGCCAGGAATACTGGAGTGGATTGCCAAATGCTCCTCCAGGGGATCTTCCCGACCCAGGGATCGAACTCATGTCTCCTGCATTGCAGGCAGATTCTTTGCTGCTTAGCCACCAGAGAAGCCCTATTTAGTGAGACTTAGTATGCCTTTTCTAGGAACAAGGCACTGTTCTGAAAACTGGGGTCACAGCAGTGAAGAAAACACCGTAGGAGCAAAACTCCTTACCTTCAGGAAGCTTCTATTACAGTGACACTGTTTATCTTCAAAATATGCCTCAGTTTCCTCATCCGTGACGTAGCAACAAGGACTGAACTTTCCTCCCAGGGTTGTAAGGGAAATTCAGTTTTTAAATATGAAGTGCTTCAAACAATATCTGGCACAGAATAGGGGCTACGTAAGGATTTGCCTCCTAAATAATAGCTGTTGCTATTATTATTATTATCTACCTTCTATAACACTAGCACCAGCTACAGAGCTGTCAGGACTGTCATCTCTCTTTTACAAGGAGGTTAAATAGTTTTATTAAAATGACACAATTTCTAAAGGCAGAGCCAAAATTTGAGCAAAATCTGTCTCCAGAATTGATATATTAAAATTTTACCCACTATAAACATTCTTGGCTCCTTCTCCACCTGCCCTTGAGAAAAAATTTATTTTATATACTTTGATTAGTATAGACAACTATATCATAGTTCCTTTTCCAAAGTCATTTAAGTTCTTAATAAGTGGGTTTTCCTGATTTTTTTTCAGAGATGAATGATATCATTAGCAGTTGCTATTTAGTCGCTAAGTCGTGTCTGACTCTATGACCCTGTGAGGTGCAGCATGCCAGGCTTCCCTGTCCTTCACTATCTCTCGGAGTTTGTTCAAACTCATGTGCAGTGAGTGAGTGATACCACCCAACCATCTCATCCTCTGCCCCCCTCTTACCCTCTTGCCCTCATTTTTTCCGGCATCAGGGTCTTTTCCAATGAATCAATTATTCGCATCAGGTGGCCAAAAATTATAGCTTCAGCTTCAGTGTTGGTCCTTACAGTGAATACTCATGTTGATTTCCTTTAGCACTGACTGGTTAGATCTCTTTGAATTAGCAGAGCCTTTGGAATTTTTACTCCCAGGCTGACCTCATTAGCCCCGTTTATGGATTAGGCAGACAATGTTAGATCCTGTAAAACAAGCAAAGAAGGTCATATAGGATAGGGCAGCTTGCTTTGATTACCCATTTTGGACCACAGAAGCCTGTACAGTAGTGATTTTATTAAGTGTTTTAATATGAACCAGTGAGACAGCTTTGGAGTTCCAAAGTGCAGGCAGGGATATGGTTTTGTTTTTGTTTTTGGGGGTTTTCTTTTGAAAAGTGACATTTAGGAGTCTGAAAATCTGTTGTCCTTTCTTTCTCCCAGTAATGAATAGTAAAGACCTTTTCTCTAAAGACAATTTGAAATCCCCTTTAAGCTATAGATTAACACAATGTTGAAAATTACTCTCTCTGATAAAGGGACAAATAAGACAATGATCAATATCTTTTGTGTGGTGATGTTTCACAAAGAGTGAAGTTCAAAGTTAAAGCTGAAAACTTCAGGAGGGAAAATATGCAAAATATATGAGAGGAAAGTTGAAAGATGAAGGGAAAAATGGATTCATAAAATCTAGGCCAGGGTAGAAAATCAACCTAGACATATTTTATTTAAGCCTTTGAGCTTGTTTGGGTTGAATTCTAACGGCTTTGGACGTCTTCAAAAATATCTAGAGATATTTCTTCCAGAAGGAGATGCTTGGTGTGAATATAGGAATTCAGTGAGATCCATTAATTATTTCAGTTCCTGAAGTCCTTGTTAGAGTGTCCAGGTTCTTCTGGGAAATGAGGCTCTCCTCCTGCTTAGAATGTACCTGAGAAGCGTATTATAACTATCGATTTCCTGACCGTATCTGAACCAACTGAATCAGAAGTCCAGGTGCAGGGGTAGGGGTGAGGGAGGAGGTCGAATTTTTTACAAGACCACAGGTGACTCTGAAGCAGGGAACTGCACTCTGTTTCATTCTTTCTTTACCGGTCTAGTAGCCTGTTCTGTGGATGGGAAAGCTGAGAACCAGAAAAGACAAGTAACTCACCCTAAATTTTTTATGGTCAGATATATGTAAAATTCACCATTTATCCCTGTCTAAGTATGCAGTTCCATGGCAAATTTAGTTCATTCACTCTGTAGTACAACCATTACTGCCATCCATCTCCATAACATTCATCATCTCCATAACATTTCATCATCTCCATAACATTTCATCATCTCCATAGCCATTCAACAATAATTCCCATGCCTGGGGCTTCCCAGGTGGTTAGTGGTAAAGAATCTGCCTGCCAATGCAGGAGAGGCAAGGGATGTGGGTTTAGCCTCTGGGTTGGGAAGATCCCCTGGAGAAGGAAATGGCAACCCACTTCAGCATTCTTGCCTGATAATTTCATGGACAAAGCAGCTTGGTGAGCTACAGTCAGTGAGGTCACAAAGAGTCAGACATGACTGAGCACAGTGACCCCAATGCCTCAGCCCCTAGTGACCACTCTTTCTGCTTTCCGTCTCTGTGAATTTGCCTATTTTAAGTATCATGTGTAAATGGAGTCATACAATATGTAACCTTTTCTGTCTGGCTTCTTTCACTTAGCATAATATCTTTAAGATTCATCCATGTTGTGACATGTATGCAAATTCTGTTTGTAAAGCTGAATAGCATTTCATTGCATACATGTATATATCACATTTTGTTTATTCAGTCATTCATCAGTTGGCATTGACTTCGGATTCTTAAACTTCTTGGACCAAGGACATGACATTTCACTTAGAAATCTTTGTTCTTCCATCTTCTTCATAGGATTGCTAGATTTAACACATAAAAATGTTTAGTTGAATTTCAGTTTAAAAAAAAATACACGTACATTTTGAGTGTAAGTATGCCCTATACACTATTTGAGACATACTAAAAACCATTCATTATTTATCTGAAATTCAAATTTAACTGTGAGTCTTATATTTTATCTGGAAGCCCCCTGGTCCACAGTCAATAAAATCATAAATCAGGATATTCCTATGTACTTGGAAACTTGAGTTGCCAGAATTCTTGCTTTTGAAACTTATCTTAATCAAGATTAATATAAAGCAAGCAAAAGCACAGTATAAGCAAGCAGTCTTTGTACACGTCTTCTCTGGTTCCAAAGCTTTGTCTGATACGTCACACCATCTCTTCAATCCTGCAACTACCATCTCTGTTTTCTAGATAAGGAAACTGAAACTTGTACCTGGGGAGTTCCTAAACTCAAACAGGTGGTAACAATCAGAGGTTTGGCTCAAATCCAGGACTCTCAGACTTCAAATCCAGTCCATATTTAATTTTATTTTTCACTTTAAGTATAGAAATACAATAGGCTTTGAAAGAACATGCACTCATTCACTGCTGGAGAAAATACAAAGTGATACAACTCCTAGAGAGAGAAATTAGGTAATAGTTAACAAGATAACCTAAGCATAAAGCATGTGTCCATCAACGTAAAAAATCCCACATTTAGGAATTTACCCCAAATATAATGGAGGAGCATGGTGGGCTACAGTCCATGGGGTTGCGGAGAGTCGGACACAACTGAGTGACTTCACATACTCTTTAAACAGTATAAAAACATATAAAAACATGCAATTTCATTGCTTTATTTATAATTAAAAATACTGGAAACCACTTAAATGTCCAAATATAGGATGTTGGTTGAACAAACTGTAAGACATAGCCAATGGAGTACTATACAGCTGGAAAAAAGAATGAGGAGGAGCTCTATGAACTGATATGAAATGACTTCCAGGAAATAGTGTTAAATGATGAAAGGAACATGCAAAAAATATGTATCCTTTGTGTAAAAAGGAAAAGGAATTAAGAAACATATGTCTGTTTATCTTTACAAAAAGAAACCCAGGAAGGATAAAGCAGGATATACTGATATTGGGTGTGGGAGAATAGGGTGAAGGAAATGCAGGAGTAAGAGACATTCCTCTGAGTCCACTCTCTGCATAGATTTGACTTTCACAGTTAAGTTCACTTTCCACATATTTTAAAAATAATCTTAAATCAAGGAGGATGGGATGGAGGGAAGAAAACCTAAAACAGAAAATAAAGTGAAATAAATAAAGCCACATATATTTAACATGACGAAGGAGGTAGATAACTAATTTGAATAACTATGACACAGTATGTCACAGTTTTGAATGGGCTTGAAGATAGGGGAACAACTGAATTTCTGTTCTTAGGTTTGCTTTGCTCAGTGGTGTGAGTAAAACAATTTTAAAACTACTTTTAGGATGTGTAATAGGATTGAGCCAATGTCTACCATGTCATTGAGGTTGTTAGTATCAGGGTTCTCACTAGGGAAGAAAGGAAATTTAAATATGGAACAGGGATTGGCTGAAGCAGATATGATATACATATACAATAGAATATTATTCTGCCATAAAAAAGAATGAAATCTTGTCATTTGCAGCAACATGGACAGACCTGGAGAACATCATACTAATCGAAATAAATCAGACAGAGAAAGACAAATACTGTATGATATCCCTTGTATGTGGAACCTAAAAAGTAATAGGAATCAATTTATATACAAAGCAGAAATAGACTCACAGACATAGAAAACAAACTTATGGTAACCAAAGGGGAGAGGAAGAGAGGAGAGACAAATTAGGAATCCGAGATTAACAGACATAAACTAACAAATATAAAATAAATAAGCAATGAAATATTACTGTATAGTACAGAGAAGACACCCAATATCTGATCATATCCCATAATGGGATATAATCTGCTAAAAAAATGAATCACTACACAGTATATCTGAAACTAAATAATACTGTAAATCAATTATATTTCCACTTTTAAAAATGCAATAAATAAGTCAATATGGAAAGAGAAAAAGCAAAAGCCACCACCCGGATTGGACTCAGAGGTCGTAGTCAGTGCACGCTATCAGTCCCCAAATGAACATGTGTGTGCGTGTATGTGTGTGTATGCGTGACTGTACACATGTATGTGTATGCCTGTGTGTCGCTCATGAGATCTCATTTTTAAATTTCCAGACAGCCTGTGAGCCCATTGCTAGAACAACTGCTATTAAAATCAAATTATATAAGCTTCAAATTAAACTAATTACATTAAAAGGAAAGGTAGCAAACATGGGAAACTCCTAAAACCTTCATTATTTTACTACATTTTACTCTGTGACTTTGATGTTACTTACATTTATTGTTAATCTCTTCCCAACTCCACATTCAGTGCAAACATCACATTGGTAGCTTAAAATTGGCTGCAGTGGGAATATTTTTAGCACTGAAATCAATAATCACTAAAATGCAAAGTCTTATATGTTTGTTTGTGAATCTGGTTGAGAAATATGTACTAGGATATAATGAGTGTGTATATATGTAAGTATACATTCATTTTTTTCCTGTTCATATTACTGCAACTTTAAAAATGCACATCTAAGAACTGGTGGAATGCAATCTTTGTTCACTTGGCCTTTGTCGTCTGCCCCAGCCCTTTGGAACATTCATTCTGGAAAAGGAGAACTTTGCTTACTTCGTGAATCGATTTAATTAGAATAAAGCCTGCCATTAGATGGGTAGTTGATAACCATTTGCCAAATAAATGAAAAGACAAATAAGTGACTAATAATTCTCACTTCAAAGTTCAAAGGGTTCCCTGATTCATTATAGTTATATATATCAAGATAAGCCTACCAAAGAATCCTAAGCTTCTAGCCAAATGTGAGTTTAACAGACTGCTCTCTCCAGGAGTATAAATAGAATGTCACATGAATTCAGTCTTCTAAGCTCAGACTGGTGTCTCCCAACCTCTCTCCCCACCAGTGCTGGGGAAACTAGGTGCAAGGGCCTGTTGTGATCACTGCCAAATCTCCAGCTCCATGTATTAGGCCTTTAATTATGAAAATGGGATTTCTTCCAGAAATTCTCAAAGAATGAATTTGAGCCTTTCCCCATTTTGGATCAGCACATTATTACTCCTACCAGCACTTACATGCACAGCCATCAGCCCTTAATTAACATCAACATGTCTTTAGTTTTATTGACTACACCAAAGTCTTGGTTGTGTGGATCACAACAAACTGTGGAAAAATCTTAAAGAGATGGGAATACCAGAGCACCTTATCTGCCTCCTGAGAAATCCATCTACAGGTCAAGAAACAACAGTTAGAACCAGACATGGAACAATGGACTGGTTGCAAATTGGGGAAGGAGTACGTCAAGGCTGTATATTGTCACCCTGTTTACTTAATTTATATTCAGAGTACATCATGCAAAATGCTGGACTGGATGAATCACAAGCTGGAATCAAGATTGCCAGGAGAAATATCAATAACCTCAGATACACAGATGACACCACCCTTATGGCAGAAAGTGAAGAGGAACTAAAGAGCCTCTGATGAAAGTCAAAGAGGAGCATGAAAAAGCTGGCTTAAAACACAACATTCAAAAAACGAAGATCATGGCAACAGGTCTCATCACTTCATGGCAAATAGATGGTGATACAATGGAAACAGTGACAGACTTTATTTTGGGGGGCTCCAAAATCACTGCAGATGGTGACTGCAGCCATGAAATTAAAAGGTGTTTGCTCCTTGGAAGAAAAACTGTGACAAACCTAGACAGTATATTAAAAAGCAGAGACATTACTTTGTCGACAAAGGTCCGTCTAGTTGAAGCTATGGTTTTTCCAATTGTCATGTATAGATGTGAGAGTTGCACCCTAAAGAAAGTTGAATGCTGAAGAACTGATGTTTTGAGCTGTGGTGTTGGAGAAAACTCTTGAGAGTCCCTTGGTCTGCAAGGAGATCCAACCAGTCCATCCTAAAAGAAATCAGTCCTGAATATTCATTGGAAGGACTGATGCTGAAGCTGAAGCTCCAATACTTTCACCACTTGATGCAAAGAGCTGACTCATTGGAAAAGACCCTGAGGCTGAAAAAGACTGAAGGCAGGAGGAGAAGGGGACAACAGAGGATGAGATGGTTGGATGGCATCAGCAACTCAATGACCATGAGTTTGAGCAAGCTCCAGGAGTTGGTGATGGACAGGGAAGCCTGGTGTGCTGCAGTCTATGGGGTCTCAAAGAGTCGGACACAACTGAGAGACTGAACTGAACTGATGTGACTTTAAATAAGTCAAGGGAAATTATTCATAGAAAACAAAGAGCTGAAAACCCAAATATTCAAATCCAGTGAATAATACTTTTGAAATCAAAGAGATTATTCCATGAAAACCAAAACTGGCCAAAGCACAATTGGCCGGCTGGAGAGCCAGCCAGGTCAGGTAACATAGGAGACTCACTTTATGATGTTACCGTCCACGGCCTGCTTAGGAATTCAGCCTTCTCTGGACATGGGCTCCACTGCAAACCTGAACTGTGAATCTCTAGCCAGTCATGTGGATTCCCTCCCTGTTTGAAGATAGCTCTGACTTCTGGTTTTTATTTCCTGCCACGTCCTTTGCAAATCCTTCAAAATGTCACATCCTCCCCAAGTATCCTGGTGACCTCATCCATCACTTAGATCCTGAATTTCTTCCCATTTGAGAGGGACCCCAGACACCATGCTCCACTCGATGTCACAGGCTTCTCTCCCTTTCCCACTTGGAGGAGAGAGCTGGGTTCCAGCTGGTGGGTTTCCAGTTTCCCAGGAGAATAAACACGAGCTCTTCCCTTATGATCAGGAAGGATGGGATTGTTTGGTCCTAGAGATAGAGACAGGAATGTCGTGTCCTCAAGAACCTGACCTGCAGATGTCGTGTTTGGTTGGATTCTCCAGAGCAGCCTTGACTCTCCACCATCCCGTACACAGCCAGCTCAGTCGCTTACCTTCTGGCCCCCAAAAGCTAGAGTTTGGGCCTCTTTGGGATGTATAAAACTTAATGTGCCTTACCGCTAGAGGATTCATTTCTTCTGAAAAGTCTTGTCTGGACTGCATTAAAAATTTATAATCCTGCTCCTTGTGTAACTGACCTCTTTTCTTAAGCACTAATAGCCTCAGCCATGTTGTGCATTAGTTGGTCCCCATCCTCCCTGCCAGCTCCACCCCCTCCTTCCTGTCCTGAGTCACTTCACAGTGGTTCCAGCACCGAAGGGCTCCATGCCCCAGGGGCTTCTCTCTAGTTTAGGCTTCTGTCCTCACCACAGGAAGGAAGATCAAAGAAGAGTCTGTGACCCCTTGATGCCAGTGATTTTCCTAACTTGCTGGATCGCACTGATAGGATAGTGAGATGGCTACTGAGGAGATAAAGGGACAATCCTAAAACCAGACACAGCCAGGCTCTGCATTTGGCTTGCTAAGAAAACGTGCACAGAGATGCCTGAAGTCCCAGTGCCTCCATGGTTTCATACCTAAATGAAGGCAGCAACACTCTACTTTTAAAAGTTAAATGAGGCGATGGAAGTCAAATCACTTCTTATGGTACAACAGCTATACAAAAACACAAGATTGTTGCTCTTTTTCAATCCATGCACTTCCAGCTTCTCCTACACAGTGTGATTCTTCTATCCACAATCAGAACCACTAACCAACCCTTGACCTCTTCAGTTTGCGAAAGCTGCAGATAAGTCAATTAGAAGACAGATGGGGATGATCAGAGGCATGACTTCAAAGGGAAAACACTAGTGCTGTCATCATTATGGTCCTGGTATGATTTCAGGAGACGTGCTTCCTTCCTGCCCATAAGGCCCCAGCGATTGCTTTCAGGTTCCCTTCACAGAATGATTATAACTTGATCCCCAATTTGGCTGCTCGTGTCAGTAATAACCATCTCTGTCATCTGTAATATATTGAAACCTGCTGAATCTCCCACCACCACCCACTCTTGGAATAGGAAAAAAAACTAAGCATATCGCCAACACATGTGACCAAACAAGAGGGAGAAAATATGGGAACCATCAGTGAACGCTTCCTCTCTACATTCCTCCACCTACTTTACTGTAATGTGGAGAGATACAAATTAAAAATAATGATGAACATTTATTAATGCCTCCAATATAACACTATTTTTCTTAACCCCTGTGTTATCAGCCAGGATTCTCTAGAAAAACAAAACTCAACGAGACAGATAGATAGATATAGAGAAGTCCATAGAAGTATATATTCAGTTCAGTTCAGTCACTCAGTCATGTCTGACTCTTTGCAACCACATGAATCACAGCACGCCAGGCCTCCCTTTCCATCACCAACTCCCGAAGTTCACCTAAACTCATGTCCATCAAGTTGGTGATGCCATCTAGCCATCTCATCCTCCATTGTCCCCTTCTCCTCCTGCCCCCAATCCTTCCCAGCATCAGGGTCTTTTCCAATGAGTCAACTCTTTGCATGAGATGGCCAAAGTATTGGAGTTTCAGCTTCAACATCAGTCCTTCCAATGAACACCCAGGACTGACCTCCTTTAGGATGGACTGGTTGGATCTCCTACATATATATTATTATATAATATATAAACATTATCTCTACGTGTATGTGTGTGCTAGTCACTCAGTCGTGTCTGACTCTCTGCAACCCCATGGACTGTAGCCTGCCAGGATCCTCTGTCTATGGAATTCTTCAGGCAGGAATATTGGAGTGAGTTGCCATTCCCTTCTACATATATATGCTTGTGAAAGTGAAAGTGTTAGTTGCTCAGTCATGTCCAACTCTTTGTGACCCAAGGACTGTAGCCCACCAGACCCAACTCTGTCCATGGAATTCTCCAGGCAAGAGCACTGGAGTAGTTAGCCATTCTCCAGGGGATCTTCCTGACCCAGCAATTGAACCCGGGTCTTCTGCATTGCAGGCAGATTCTTTTACCATCTGAGCCACCAGGGAAGCCCTGTATATGTGCATATGTGTGTATATATATATATACACTTAAAGAATCAGCTCATGTGATTGGAGGCTGCTAAGTTCTTTATCTGTAGGGCAACCTGGCAAGCTGGAAATTCCATGAAGATTTCTATGCTACACTCTTGAGGCAGAATTCCTTCTTCTCAAAGACACCTCAGTTTTTGCTCTCAAGGCTTTCCTTGGTTTGGATGAGGACCACCCATAATACTGAGGTTAATCTCCCTTACTTAAAAATCATTTTTTTTTTGTTTGTTTTTTTAATTTTTTTTATTAGTTGGAGGCTAATTACTTCACAACATTTCAGTGGGTTTTGTCATACATTGAGATGAATCAGCCATAGAGTTACACATATTCCCCATCCCGATCCCCCCTCCCACCTCCCTCTCCACCCGATTCCTCTGGGTCTTCCCAGTGCACCAGGCCCGAGCACTTGTCTCATGCATCCCACCCGGGCTGGTGATCTGTTTCACCATAGATAATATACATGCTGTTCTTTCGCAACATCCCACCCTCACCTTCTCCCACAGAGTTCAAAAGTCTGTTCTGTACTTCTGTGTCTCTTTTTCTGTTTTGCATATAGGGTTATCGTTACCGTCTTTCTAAATTCCATATATATGTGTTAGTATGCTGTAATGTTCTTTATCTTTCTGGCTTACTTCACTCTGTATAAGGGGCTCCAGTTTCATCCATCTCATTAGAACTGATTCAAATGAATTCTTTTTAAGGGCTGAGTAATATTCCATGGTGTATATGTGCCACAGCTTCCTTATCCATTCATCTGCTGATGGGCATCTAGGTTGCTTTCATGTCCTGGCTATTATAAACAGTGCTAAAAATCAATTGTTTATAGATGGTAATCCTATCTATAATCAATCGCCTTTCTAGCAACATCTAGACTGGTGTTCAACCAAACAGTTAGCACCATAGCCAAGTCGAGACAAGACCGAACACCAGGTCTGTAAGGATGGCTATACTAGGCCCATTAGGGTGAGGAAACTGAAGCCCTGGGCGTTAGATCATGTATCCAAGGTCACATCACTAATGAAAGGGGGGATAGAGCTTGACCCTTGATGAGCCCCCTCTCTCTACTCCAGCACATTACAATACAGAGAGACAAATGAACTTGCAGAATAAGCAAACTACAAGAATGATCCTAGGGAAAAAGTATGGCTAATAATAACAATTTATTTCCTAAATGGTATATTGGTGGAAAAAAGAGTTTGACCAGGGTTGCTGTAATGTTTGTGTTCTTTAGCCTCTTGCTACCCAGTTTAATCTCCAGACCAGCAGCATCACTTGGGAGCTCATTAGAAATGCAAAATCTCAGGCTCCATGCCAGACCTGCAGCTTCAGAAGAATCATTTTACCAAGAGTCTTGGATGTATTTGTTTTCTATTTTTACATAGCAAACTATCATAAACATTTTTCTTATTTTTTATAAAATTAAGAAAATCATAATTTTCTTTCTTTCTTAATTTTTTAAATTTATTTCTTTACTTTTCTTTCTTAATTTTTAAAAATTGGAGTAGAGTTGATTTACAATGCTGTGCTAGTTTCATGTGTATAACAAAGTGATTCAGTTATAACATATACATGTATCTTAGTGAGTGAAAAGGAGACCCGTTTATCAACTCCCAGTCCTTCAGGTCAAAAACTGGGGTACAGGGTCAGCTGAGTTTCATGCTCAGAGTCTTCTAAGCCCCAAATCAAGGTACTGGCCAGGCCACTCCTATCTGAAGGTGCTGAGGGAGAGTGTGCTTCAAGCCCATTCAGATTGTTGGCAGAATTCATTTTCTTGCAGTCGCAGGACTGAGATTTTCTCTTCCCTGCTGGCTCTAACCCGGGGTCTACTCTCAGCATTTGCACTTCTCCCCCGGCTGGCCTCCTCCAAATTCAAAGCAGCAGCAGCAGCACATTAAATCCTTCCCACCCTTGGAATCTCTCTGACATGCCTATTGCCACCAACCAGCCCAAGGATGCCATCTGCATTCAGGGGCTTCTGTGATGAGAAGAAGGCTTACCTGGTGGTTCAGAGGCAAAGAACCCGCCTGCAATGCAGGAGACACAGGTTCAATCCCTGGGTTGGGAAGAATCCCCTGGAGAAGGAAATAGCAACCCACTCCAGTGTTCTTGCCTGGAAAATCCCATGGACAGAGGAGCCTGGCGGGCTACAGTCCATGGGGTCACAAAGAGTCAGTCACAACTTAGCAACCAAGCAACAACAAAGTGATCAGATAAGCCCCCCACTCCCCCGAAAACCCCCCTCTCCTCAGGTTAACTGTGCCACATCTTAAAACACAGTCACCAGAGATTTCCTCCCATTCACGGGTTCCAGGGATTCAGTTCAGTTCAGTTCAGTCGCTCAGTTGCATCTGACTCTTTGCAACCCCATGAACCACAGTACGCCAGGCCTCCCTGTCCATCACCAACTCCCGGAGTTCACCCAAACCCATGTCCATTGAGTTGGTGATGCCATCCAACCATCTCATCCTCTGTTGCCCCCTTCTCCTCCTGCCCTCAATCCTTCCCAGCATCAGGGTCTTTTCAAATCCAGGGATTAGCCTGTATGATATGTGTTTTTTCCCAACACCTCAAAGGTTTCTCCAATTCTCAGTGAAAACTGACCAGGCACTCCATATTTTAACTCATTTCTGCTGCTATCTCCCTGGAGACGTATCAGATACCACAGGTTACATGGCTGCCCCTCCACCCTTCAGACACCAATCACAAGTCCAGGCTGTGCTTCTGAACAACTGGCTTCAAATGGGAGTTTCTCCCCAAGTTCAGTTCATTTTTTAGAGCAGCTCACAGAGCTCAGATTAAAAAAAAAAAATTTTTGTTGTTGTTTACTACTAAATACATGACCAGTTTATTATGAAGGGGTATAACTCTGGAACAGCCAGATGTGAGAAATGCATAGGGCAAACTATGAGTTAACACAGCTGATTTTAGATTGCACTTGCATTACCTCATTTCATTCTTCAGACAACTTACATGTGGTCATGGATACACGCCTTCTGAAGAAGAAGAAACTAAGACTCAGAGCATCTCACCATTCTTGCCAAGGTTACAGGTCAAGTGCACAGAACAGCTGACATTGGAACCTGAACCCCTGATTAAAAGCCATGCATACACATGGCACACGTTCATTCTTCTTCCGGGTTGAATAATGTTCTATTGTTTATAAGCGCCACATCTTTATCCATTCCTCTGTGGGTGGACATTTTGGGTGCTTCCACGTACTGGCTATTGTACATAGTGCTGAAATGAACATTGCGGGGCATGTAGCTTTTGGAATTATCATCTTCTCAGGGTATAAGCCTAGGAGTGGGATTGCTGGGTCGTGTGGTAATTCTATTTTTAGTTTTGTAAGGAACCTCCACACTGTTCTCCATAGTGGCTGCACCAATCCACATTCCCACCAACTGTGCAAGAGGGTTCCCTTTCCTCCACACCCTCTCCAGCATTTATTGTTTATAGATTTTTTGATGGTGGCCATTCTGACTGGTGTGGGGTGATATCTCCTGATAGTTTTGATGTGCATTTCTCTAATAATTAGTGGTGCTGCATATCTTTTCACATGTTTCTTGGCCATTCATACATTTTCTTTGGAGAAATGTCTATTTAGGTATTCTGTCCATTTCTTTATGTTCTTTTTTAATATTGAGCTGCAAGAGCTGTTTGTATAGACTGTCTATACAGAGTGAAATAAGTCAGAAAGAGAAAACAAATATTGTATATTAATGAATGTATGTGGAATCTAGAAAAATGGTACAGATGAAACCATTTGCAAAGCAGAAATAGAGTCACAGATGCAGAGAACAAACATGTGGACACTAAGAGGGGAAAGGAGGAACGGGGAGTGGGGTGAACTGGGAGACTGGGATTGACATGTACACTATTGATACTATGGACAAAATAGGTGACTCATGAGCACCTACTGTATACCACAGGAGATTCTACTCCGTGCTCTGTAGTGACCTCAATGAGAGGGAAACCCAAAAAAGAGGGGACACATGTATACACAGCCATTTTGCCTTTTGCATTTCTTTTTCTTGGGGATGGTCTTGATCCCTGTCTCCTGTACAATGTTACAAACCTCCGTCCATACTTCATCAGGTACTCTGTCTATCAGATCTAGTCCCTTAAATCTATTTCTTACTTCCACTGTATAATCATAAGGGATTTGGTTTAAGTCATACCTGAATGGTCAAGTGGTTTTCCCCACTTTCTTCTATTTAAGTCTGAATTTGGCAATGAGGAGTTCATGATCTGAGCCACAGTCAGCTCCCGGTCTTGTTTTCGCTGACTGTATAGGGCTTCTCCATCTTTGGCTGCAAAGAATATAATCAGTCTGATTTCAGTGTTGACCATCTGGTGATGTCCATGTGTAGAGTCTTCTCTTGTGTTGTTGGAAGAGAATGTTTGCTATGACCAGTGCATTCTCTTGGCAGAACTCTATTAGCCTTTGCCCTGCTTCATTCTGTCCTCCAAGGCCAAATTTGCCTGTTACTCCAGGTATTTCTTGACTTCCTACTTTTGCATTCCAGTCCTCTATAATGAAAAGACATCTTTTTTGGGTGCTAATCCTAGAAGGTCTTGTAGGAAGCCTTACAAATAGCTGTGAAAAGAAGAGAAGCCAAAAACAAAGGAGAAAAGGAAAGATATACCCATATGAATGCAGAGTTCCAAAGAATAGCAAGGAGATATAAGAAAGCCTTCCTCAGAGATCAATGTAAAGAAAAGGAGGAAAACAATAGAATGGGAAAGACTAGAGATCTCTTCAAGAAAATTAGAGATACCAAGGGAACATTTCATGCAAAGATGGGTTCAATAAAGGACAGAAATTGTATGGACCTAACAGAAGCAGAAGATATTATGAAGAAGTGGCAAGAATACACAGAAGAACTATACAAATAAGATCTTCATGACCCAGATAATCACGATGATGTGGTCACTCACCTAGAGCCAGACATCCTAGAATGTGAAGTCAAGTGGGCCTTAGGAAGCATCACTATGAACAAAGCTAGTAGAGATGATGGAATTCCAGTTGAGCTATTTCAAATCCTGAAAGATGATGCTGTGAAAGTGCTGCACTCAATATGCCAGCAAATTTGGAAAATTCAGCAGTGACCACAGGACTGGAAAAGGTCAGTTTTCATTCCAATCCCAAAGAAAGGCAATGCCAGAAAATGCTCAAACTACCACACAATTGCACTCATCTCACACACTAGTAAAGTAATGCTCAAAATTCTCCAAGCCAGGCTTCAGCAATACATGAACCATGAACTTCCAGATATTCAAGCTGGTTTTAGAAAAGGCAGAGGAACCAGAGATCAAATTGCCAACATTCACTGCATCATCAAAAAAGCAAGAGAGTTCAGAAAAACATCTATTTCTGCTTTATTGACTATGCCAAAGCCTTTGACTGTGTGGACTACAATAAACTGTGGAAAATTCTTCAAGAGATGGGAATACCAGACCACCTGACCTGCCTCTTGAGAAACCTGTATGCAGGTCAGGAAGCAACAGTTAAAACTGGACATGGAACAACTAATTGGTTCCAAATAGGAAAAGGAGTACGTCAAGGCTGTATATTGTCATCCTGCTTATTTTACTTATATGCAGAATACATCATAAGAAACACTGGGCTGGATGAAGCACAAGCTGGAATCAAGATTGCCAGGAGAAATATCAATAACCTCAGATATGCAGATGACAGCACCCTTATGGCAGAAAGTGAAGAAGAACTAAAGAGCCTCTTGATGAAAGTGAAAGAGGAGAGTGAAAAAGTTGGCTTAAAGCTCAACATTCAAAAAACAAAGATCATGGCATCCGGTCCCATCACTTCATGGCAAATAGATAGAGAAACAATGGAAACAGTGGCAGACTTTATTTTGGGGGGCTCTAAAATCACTGCAGATGGTGACTGCAGCCATGAAATAAAAAGATGCTTACTCCTTGGAAGACAAGTTATGACCAATCTAGATAGTATATTAAAAAACAGTCATTACTTTGCCAACAAAGATCCATCTAGTCAAGGCTATGGTTTTTCCAGTAGTCATGTATGGATGTGAGGGTTGGACTATAAAGAAAGCTGAGCACCGAAGAATTGATGCTTTTGAACTGTGGTGTTGGAGAAGACTCTTGAGAGTCCCTTGGACTGCAAGGAGATCCAACCAGTCCATCCTAAAGGAGATCAGTCCTGGGTGTTCATTGGAAGGACTGATGTTGAAGCTGAAACTCCAATACTTTGGCCACCTGATGCGAAGAGCTGACTCATTTGAAAAGACCCTGATGCTGGGGAAGATCGAAGCTGAGAGGAGAAGGGGACAACAGAGGATGAGATGGTTGGATGGCATCACTGACTCAATAGACATGAGTTTGGGTAATCTCCGGGAGTTGGTGGTGGACAGGGAGGCCTGGGGTGCTGTGGTCCATAGGGTTGCAAAGAGTGACTGAACTGAACTGATACACTTAGGGAGTCTGGTTTTCCTGGATTATTAGAAAAGAAACTCTGGTATTGTTTTTTTGTGTGTGTGTTAATGTGTGACATGTAAAAGACTAATAGAGTAATTAAATGATCCAGTGTTTGGTGAGTGACTTGCTCTGGTGAACAAGACAGACTCTCATCTCTGTCCCCACTGAAGTGGGATGTCAACAGTCAGCAGACAGGGCACTACAGGAGCTAACTGCTATTGTTTAGTTGCTAAGTCAAGTACGACTCTTTTGCTACCCCACGGACTGTAGTCCGCCAGGCTCCTCTGTCCATGGGATTTCCCAGGCAAGAACACTGGAGTGAGCTATTTCCTTCTCCAGGGGATCTTCCTGACCCAGGTATTGAACCCATGGCTCCTGCCTCATCTCCTGCATTGTAGATGGGTTCTTTATGGCTTGAGGCTATAGTGAGGGATTCTAACCTAGTCTTGGAAACTCAGAAAATCCTTCCAGAATGACTTTCGATTTATGGGAGTCAATTTAAAGACAAGGCACTCCAATAGCAATTTTGAGGAGATATTTTTGGATGTAGGAACTTGCCTCTTAAATCCTTCACAGCGTACCCTGGGATTTAGGTAGACATACCATGAGTCTGTGCATAAAGAAAAGAACACTTGCCTTCAAGGAAAGTTTAGAATCTAGAAATCAGGTTTTCAACTGGGCATCTGCATTTGTCAAGGGCAATGTCATGTGCTACCTCTGAGTCTCAGGTTTTGGAAAACCCTGGTTGGTAAATTAACTTTATGATCCTTCTGTTCAAGAATTCTCCCCTGGAGACAGCAGTAAGGTGTATAAAAAGAGGT
The DNA here is from genome assembly GCF_033118175.1 of Dama dama. NCBI lineage: Eukaryota > Metazoa > Chordata > Mammalia > Artiodactyla > Cervidae > Dama > Dama dama. The sequence continues at coordinate 7,002,950 of NC_083686.1, read as the reverse complement.
GATGGAAGGAGGGGAGCAAATACCCGGAAACCATATCTTGGAAACCATCCCAGCCCTGGTGGCCATTGGCTCTGCTCTTAGTCTGCCTGCCTGGGTAGAGAGCTGAGGCTAAGTTATTGAGCAGAAGCCAAGAAAGCTAGTAGCATTAGAGTGGGCCAAAAAGAGGTGGTCTGGAGGAAGCTTTTTGTTGACGGCTTTCTACGTGGCCCCACCTCGGACCTGGAGGGTGACTGGGGTCAGTGGTGGTGTGGATCTCTACTGGTTCTGGGACTTAAGTCCTGCTGAAAACACCAAGCCAGACCCCTCAGTGCCCACCACCGGCCACTTTCTCCTTTGACATTTTAACAGCCCAAGTGGAAAACTCTTAGGGACCCAGTTGGGAAGCATGGTGAGCCATGTCATCAAGTTAAATGATGCCACCTGCATGCTTTGTTTCATCTGGAAGTTTCTTAAAGTCTGCGTTCTCTGAAGAGCCTGAACAGCTGGCCACCAGATGCCAGTCTGCAACCCTTGAGTTGTGTTGGCAGCTGATATTTGGGATGATTTAATGACCAATCTCACTTAAGTTGGTGCATAGTTACTTCCAAGCTGGACTTTTATTATCACCTGGCATTTAAATCCAAGACTAAGGAAGGCTTAATGAAAAGAGGACAAAAGTGGGTCAGGAAAATAGTCCCAAGGGTAGGATGTCTGGAGCCAACGTAAGTTTTAAGAATTTTTGGCTTAGGATAGTATGCCTGGGTAAATAAACAAATGAGAAAAAATATACAAAAATAAGGCTGGATTACAGATAACTATTCAAAACAAGTACCAAATTACAGTACATTTCAAAACTTTCTAAAGTTTATCAAGCATACAGCCTTGGTACAAAGAACTGAAGACAACACAAAGCATGTGAGAATATGAATAAATAGTCATAAATATCAATCAATAAATAAATAACTTTTGCCTTACTACTACAGCATTCAATTTTCTGAAGCAGACACAGAAGCTGAAGAATCAGAATCCTCAAAACAATTGCAGATTTTTTTTAATCAACTTCATTTATCTATAATTCACATGGCAACCATCTATGTGTATGGTTTGATAAGCCATGATGATTGTCTACCATTGTAGTCCCCTTCACAGTCAAGACACAAAATGTTCCTGTTACTCCCAGAATTTTCCACCCTGGGTTTTCAAGCATCTACTAATCTTTGTGACAATAGTTGATTTGCTATTCTAGAATATCTTATAAATGGAATCATATAGTATATTCTCTTTTGTATGTGGCTTCTTTGGTTGAGCCTAGTGTCTTTGAGTTTCATCCATGTTGTGACATATCTCTGTCTTTTATTCTTTTTCTACAGTGTAGTAGTAGTCCATTATATGTGCTCATTCTCTCAGTCATGTCTGACTCTTTGTGACCCCATAAACTGCAGACTGCTAAGTTCCTCTGCCCATGGAATTTTCCAGGCAAGAATACTGGAGTGGGGTCTCATTTCCTATTCCAGGGGATCTTCCCAACCCAGGGATCAAACCCGCGTCTCCTGCATCTCCTGCATTGACAGGCAGATTCTTGACCACTAGCACCACCTGCGAAATCCTTCCATTGTATAAATTTAATACTACTGGTTTATTCATTCACGTGTTGATGGGCATTTGAAATGTTTCCAGTTTTATTGTTGAGTAGTATTCTACGTTATGGACATACTCTGTATTGTTTATCCACTCCCTTATAGGTGGATATTTTGTTTCCAGATTTTGGCTATCATAAACTAGGTTGCTATGAATATTCCTGTATTTACTACCTGTAGGTATATTTTTTCACTTATCTTGGGCAAATAACCTAGCAACGGAATTGCTGTTTTATTATAAACCTATAGTTCACTCTTTATATGAAGCCGCCAACTAGTTCTCTGAAGGGTTTGTTTGGGCTTCCCAGGTGGACAGTGGTAAAGAATCCACCTGCCCAGCAGGAGACTTTGGTTCCATCAATCCCTGGGTCAGGAAGATCCCCTGGAGAAGCAAATGGCAACCCGCTCCAGGATTCTGGCCTGAACAATTTCATGGATGGAGGAGCCTGGCAGCCCCAGTTCATGAGGTCACAAAAGAGTTAAACACGACTGAACACATGGGCACAACACTACACAACAGCTCCACACGCCTGTCAGCTCTCGGCATCCTGCATCCTCGACACGCTCGGCGTGATGAGGGTATGTAGTGTTACCTCTGGTGACATGAGCTTTTAAGACTTTTCAAGATAGGAAGAGAGACTACCTGGACTCAAGTGCAAAGAAAGAAGCTCATGAGTAGAGTTACCATATTTTCCAGTGTGCCTAGGATAGTCGTGGTTTATTCCAAGTGTCCTGGTGTATAATTACCAACAGCACATCTGTATTAACTCAGGTTGCCGAAACAGAATACCATGGCCTGGGTGGCTTAAACAACAGGACTTTACTTCTCACACCTCTGAAAACCTGGAAATCCAAGATCAAGGTTGTGATCACTTTGCTTTCCCAGTGAAGCCTCTCTTCCTGGCTTGCAGATCACAACCTTCTGTCTGTGTTTTCATATGATGGAGAGAAAGAGACACAGGAAGCAAGCTCTCTAATCCCATTGTGAGCATCCCATCTTCCTGACCTCAACTAGATCCAACTACCTCTCATCTCCAAACACTAACACTGTGGGATTAGGGTTTCAGCATATGAATTTGAGAGAGGACAGAGAAAGTGAAGTCGCTCAGTCATGTCTGACTCTTTGCGACCCCATGAACTGTAGCCTACCAGGCTCCTCTGTCTATGGGATTCTCCAGGCAAGAATACTGGAGAGGGTTGCCATTTCCTTCTCCAGGGGATTTTCCTGACCCAGAGATCAAACCTGGGTCTCCCACATTGCAGGCAGACACTTTACCATCTGAAAAACCAGTGATTTGAGAGAGGAGGTCATGCCATAACAGCCCTGTATTTTGGGTTAAGTTTTGCTGTTAAATGTCTGATGCAATCTCCTCTATCCTCACAAAACCTTCAGCAAATATATATTTCTCACCAATACATTTGAGGTTATAGCTGTGCTTGTAAGTCAGGTGCCAAGAGAATGAATTACTCATTAAGACCCCATCACATTCATACGACAATTATTATAAACCTTGATAGAATTAAAAAGCTATTGTTGTTTAGTTGCTAAGTCGTGTCCAACTCTTTTCTGAACCCATGGACTGCAGCCCGCCAGGTTCCTCTGTCCATGGGATTTCCCAGGCAAGAATTCTGGAGTGGGTTGCTATTCCTTCTCCAGGGGATCTTCCTGTCCCAGGGATCAAACCCAGGTCTCCCGAGTTGGCAGGCAGGTTCTTTACCACTGACCCACCAGGGAAGCTCTAACATTAAAAAATACACAACACTATATGTGTTATATCACTGAACTTTTAGCTTTCTTCCAGTCTAGTATTTTCTTTTGAAGAGCAAAGCCATAAAGTGCACAGCAAGTTTAAAGAACCACTATTATCAATGAAAATATATTGTTTCAAGTTATGGTCAACTCTGAACTAAATCTGAAGATTTATCCTAAACATTTTATCTCGACCTTTTGCGAACTGAAAGAATCACCCTCCACAATCAGGTTCAAGTTTATCCATAAAAGCAAAATAAAAAGTTGAGCCTGGGATTCTGTCCACCTCAAAACCAAACCCAAGCAAGAATGTTTTCTTGACTCCTTTCCCATTTTCCTCTTTCATCCTGGCCATGAACTACCATCAGAATGAAATGATTTCAACTTCACATAGTCTCTCTCTCTCCTCTTAGGTTTCACAATATGATAACATCCAGTCTCAAGCACTATATCTGGTAGTACTTCACAATTCTTTGAAAATGGGTGAAAGCACATATGCTCACCTCAAACTTGCTTCATATCTCTGAACACATTCTCACAACACACTCTTCCAATTGGTTTTACCCTTATGTGTTTTCATTTGGCAGAGTTTTTTTTTTTTTTTTTTTTTTTTTGTATGCACATAAATACAAGGTATTATGTGAGTCACCATGGAAATAATAAAAAGTTACAATGGAGGCTAAGACATAATCCCAGCCTTCGAGAAACCTATACTTTAATGTGAAAAAAAGGCACTCATATAAAGAAATATGACATGAAACAGAGAGTGATAAGTACCCTGTGAGTGAGATAAATGACTGCAACTTGAAAGCATTGAGTGTCACTAGAGGCAGGGCTTTGCTGGGATGAGAAAACTATGCACACACCACGTAGGGAATTAAAGTAAAGCTGTTTAATAGCTTTGCAAATGTCCATGCATACCCTGGTCAAGGAGAAGCAAAGTTGATCTTTTCTCATGTGGGGTACTGAAGCCCAAGGGTTTGTTTCAAATTCCTAATGAGCTCTTACACATTCCTCCTTCCACCCCCTAATCCACAAAGCCAAAGCTGAACCCACTTACTTAAGCAATTGCATGGGACAAAAGTTTAACAAAGTGAAGGAATGGCGGACCCACCTCTGGGCAGATGACTTTTCTGTTATCACCTGGAAATAGGAAATTGAGAACCACACCCCTCACTGGGAGCAGGGGAAGTGAAAGGGTAAAACCAGAGAAGAGCCTCTGTCCAGCTCTGAGGACAGAAGTCAGTCCCTGATCTATCACAGAATCAGAAGGGAGCTCAGACCAGAAAGCCCCAGTCTGTCAAGGCAATGCTTCCACCTACTACTCCACTGTGGCCAGCAAATTTCAGTTTTGGACCATTCAGACTGAGTCCTGGACCAACTTTTCTCCATTAGAGGGACACTAGACAAGGAAAAGATGGAGAAGGCAATGGCACCCCACTCCAGTACTCTTGCCTGGGAAATCCCATGGATGGAGGAGCCTGATAGGCTGTGGTCCATGGGGTCGCTAAGAGTCGGACACGACTGAGCGACTTCACTTTCACTTTTCACTTTCATGCATTGGAGAAGGAAATGGCAACCCACTCCAGTGTTCTTGCCTGGAGAAACCCAGGGACGGGGGAGCCTGGTGGGCTGCCATCTATGGAGTCGCATAGAGTTGGACACGACTGAAGTGACTTAGCAGTAGCAGCAGCAGACAAAGAAAAGAAGATTATGGAAACAGAAAGCAGTAGCATTATCTCTTTCTCTCCTATCGGCTGGAGATGAGATGTGAGCAGGGGGATAGAAGTAGTCCTTTTCAAAAAGAATCTGAAAAAGAAACATATGGATAGATAGATGGGCTTCACTAGTGACTCAGTGGTAAAGAATCTGCCTGCTGATACAGGATATGTGGGTCCAATCCCTGGGTTGGGAAGATTCCCCTGAAGAAAGAAATGGCAACCTGATCCAGTATACTTGCTTGGGAAATCCCATGGACAAAGCAACGTGGCAGGCTACAGTCCATGGGGTCACAAAAAGTTGGACATGACTTAGCAACTAAACAACAAACAAAATACAGATAGATCTGAACTGCTGTACTGTATATCTGCAACTAACATGATATTATAAAACAAGTATACTTCAATAAAAAAATACATAAATTTTATAAGTTAAAAAATAGAAAATAAGTATTCCCTTTCTCCTCATGAGTGCCATTACCTTAGAACAGACTTTTCCTAAACGCCCACCTTGCACAATATTTGTAACATAATGTGTGCCTCAAAATAAGCAATCTTTGCATCAAGTATTTCTTTGGAAGAAAATGGAATATTTAACCTCCTAGCAAAAGATTGATTGCGCCCCTGACACAAACTTTTGCACATTCTTGTATCTATATCTGAATTGGTAGACTCTAATGCTGTTAAGTTCAGTTCAGTCACTCAGTCGTGTCTGACTCTTTGCGACCCCACGAACCACAGCACGCCAGGCCTCCCTGTCCATCACCAACTCCCGGAGTTTACCCAAACTCAGGTCCATTGAGTCGGTGATGCCACCCAACCAACTCATCCTCTGTTGCCCCCTTCTCCTCCTGCCCTCAATCCTTCCCAGCATCAGGGTCTTTTCAAATGAGTCAGTTCTTCACATCAGGTGGCCAAAGTATTCGAGTTTCAGCTTCAAAAACAAGACCGGGAGCTGACTGTGGCTCAGATCATGAACTCCTTATTGCCAAATTCAGACTTAAATTGAAGAAAGTAGGGAAAACCACTAGACCATTCAGGTATGACCTAAATCAAATCCCTTATGATTATACAGTGGAAGTAAGAAATAGATTTAAAGGACTATATCTGATAGCCAGAGTGCCTGATGAACTATGGACAGAGATTCGTGACTCTAATGCTGACCCTGGTCTTAAACACGCAACTTGCTTTGGCCAGTGAGTCAAAACCAAACTTGATACAAGCGAAAACTTGAAAAATGAGTTGCAAATTTCAACTTCTTCCCTTGGACTCTTCTAATTATCTGAAGACATGTCCAGACTATCCTTCTAGAGAATGAGAACCATGGAAAGGAATCACTCGCATAGCCAAGAACATCCAGGATCAGCCCACAGCCAGCAGGCCACAAGACATGTAAACAAGCCAAGACCAGAGCTGCCTAGCCAAGCATAGCCAAGATCAATGGAACTGCCTGGTCAACCCACAGATTCATGAGGAATAATAAATGTTTGCTGTGTTTTTTTTGTTGTTGTTGTTTTAACACAGAAGTAGCTAAGTGATGTACCCTTCTTGAAGATTGCAATGGACCGAATTGTGTCACCCCAGAGTTTGTATGCAAGGAGAATAAACCATCAATCCTAAAGGAAATAAACTCTGAATATTCATTGGAAGGACTGATGCGGAAGCTCCAATACTTTTATCACCTGATTGGAAAAGAGCCAACACACTGGAAAAGAGCCAACACATTGGAAAAGAGCCAACACATTGGAACAGACCCTGATGCTGGGAAAGACTGAAGGCAAAAGGAGAAGGGGACCAGAGAGGATGAGATGGTTAGGTAGCATCACTGACTCAGTGAACATGAATTTGAGCAAACTCTGAGAGACAGTGGAGGACAGAGGAGCCTGGCATGCTGCAGTCCATGGGGTCACAAAATCAAACGTGACTTATTGACTGAAGAACAACAACAACAGAATTCAGAGGTTGAAGTTATAACCCCTGATGTGATGATATTTGGAGACAGAGTCTTTCTGAGACAATTAGGCTTAGAAGAGGACATGAGGGGTTAGGCCCTCATGACAGGAGTAGTGCCCTATAAGAAGAGGAAGAGACACGAGACCCCTGTCTCTCTCTCTGCCTTGGGAGGGACATCTAAAAGTCAGGAAAACACCCTCACCAGAATTCAAGCACACTGGCACCTTGATCTCAACTTTAGCCTCCAGAACGGTGAGAAAATAACTGTCTGTTGTTTAAGCCACCTGTTTATGGTATTTTGTTATGACAGCTCAGCAGACTAAGACAGATTTGGTACCAAGCTGTAGTGCGTTGCTATAACAAACATCTAAATATGTGCAAGCAACTTTGGAGCTGGGTAAAGGGTAGAGGCTGGAAGAGTTTTGAGATACGTGAGGAATATGGACAATAAAAACAATTCCCGTGAGCTTTCAGACAGAAATGAGGAACGTGACATTGCAAATTGAAGGAAAGATGACCCTTGTTATAAACTGTCAGAAAATTTGGTTGAATTAGATTTACTATTGCGTGGAATGTAGAACTCATGAGGAATAAAATTAAGTATTTACTTAAGGGGAAGTCTAAGTAAAGTGCTGAAGAAGTGGCTTGGTTCCTCCTGAATGCTTGGAGTAAAACACTAAAAGAGAGAAATGAAGAGAAATTATTAAGCAAAAATGGGCCAGAACTCAAAGATTTAGAAAATTCTCAGCTGATCCATATTGTAAAAAAAATTTTAAAGTCTATTCTAAAAATATTAAGGGTATAACAAAAGTTTGAAAAAGCATCTTAGGTGAAATGCATGAACTTAATCAGTAAGCCATGAATAGACATGAGATGATGTTAGCAGAGATATTTCCAGTTTGGGGTAGAAAATATCAAAATAAATTAAGGAAACTGTCAGACATCTTCACTATTGCAAGTTAGGTCTATAGAGCTGTGTATGTTTGTGCATGCTCAGTTGTGTCTGACTCTTTGCAACCCCATGGACTGTAGCCTGCCAGGCTCCTCTGTCCATGGAATTTTCCAGACTAGAATACTGGAGTGGGTTGCTATTTCCTTCTCCAGGGAATCTTCCCAACCCAGGGATCAAACTCACATTTCTTGCATCTCCTGTGTTGGCAGGCAGTTTCTTTACCAGTTGAGCCATGGGGGAAGCCTGCTCACAGAACTAGATGTCTGTAAATGTGTGCTATCTTTCAAGAAGACAGTAGAACGTCCAAGGCAATTCAGATACCATCAAGGTCACCGTTCCCACTGCAGTAGGCACAAGGACAGGAGTCAAAGCTGCTGCCACCTCAGTGTGACAGGGTGGGCCCACTGGCTGCACAGCCACAGGGGTGGGGTCACCCCACGGAGACATGGGGATGACAACCCCCGCAGTGACTCTGAAGGGCAGAGCATCGAACCAAAGTCTGAAGAGAATTATTCCAGAGTCTTAAATCTAACGCAGACTGACAATGTGTTTTGGGCTTGCCCAAGTCAATCACCTCATCTTTCCTCCCTAGTTCTCCCTTTTGGAATGAGACTGCCTATTTTATGCAGTCTTCCACTATTGTATCTTGGAAGCATGTAACCCATCTGGTTTCACAGGTTCACAGCAGGAGAGGAATCTTGCATTATGATGAGTCATACCTCAAGGTTCACCCATATTTGATTTAATGATATGAGATGAGAATTTGTAGTTGAGTCTTTAGTCGGTCCTGAATGAGTTAAGATGGTGGGGGCTGTTGGGATGAGGTGAATATATTCTGCATGTAAAAACAACATGAACTGGGGGGAGGTCAGGGGCAGAATGTTGTGGACTGAATTGCGTTCTTCAAATATTCATATGTCAAAATCCTTACATTCAATTTGATGACATTGGGTTGGCCAAAACATTTGTTCAGATTTTTCCAGAACCTGAATGAATACTTTGAACAACCCAATATTCAGAGATGAGGCCTTTGGGAGGTAATTGGGTTTTGCCATCATGAGAAGAGGGCTATCATGATTTAGTGCCCTATAAGAAAAAGAAGAGGGACTTCCCTGGTGGTCCAGTGGTTAAGACTCTGTGCTTCCACTGCAAGGGGGCATAGGTTTGATCCCGGGTTGGGAAACTGAGACCCCATATGCCTCACATCATAGCCAAACCATTTTTTTTTTAATTTTTTAAAAAAGAAAAAGGAAAAGGAGAGACTCCAGACCTATCTCTTTTTACCATGGGATGACCCAGCATGAAAGCACCCGCCGCAAGATGGGAAGAGACCACACCAGAACCTGACCATGCTGGCACGCTGAGCCGCCCTCCAGCTTCCAGAACTGTGAGAAAGGAAATATCTATTGTTTGAACCACCACTTTGTTACGGCGGCCCAAGCAGGCTGAGGGGGTATCATATATAATTAATGTCACGCAGACTGATTTTGGGCTTCCCTGGTGGCTCAGTGGTAAAGAAATTGCCTGCAATTCAGGAGACCCAGGTTCGATCTCTGGCTTGGGAAGATCCCCTGGAGAAGGAAATGACTACTCACTCCAGTATTCTCGCCCGGAGAATTCCATGGACAGAGAAGCCTAGCAGGCTACAGTCCATGGGACTGCAAACAGTTGGACACGGCTAAGCGACTAACACTTTCACAGATTTATTTTACCATTTTGTCCCTCTCCATGAAACATTTCAGAATATGATTTCAGAGACAACAGTCCAAGGAGACATTGGGATGAATAAATTGCAATAAATAAGTGCCCTGGAATGTCATATTTTAGAGACATAATAAAGAAAGGACAATCAAGATTTAATGATGGAGTGTTCTGGAAGAGTAAAAGAAGGAGTAAAAACAACATATGTTTAAAAGCCAGAGAACCTGAGTAGACTGTGGACTTGAAGACAGAACCAAGCAACTCAGGAGAAGTGGGTTTGAGGGAAAATATTGAAGGACAGGGAAACCGGGCGTGCTGCAGTCCATGGGGTCGCCAAGAGTCAGGCATGACTCAGAGACTGAACAATAACAACAGATTTGCTTTAGAGAGAGTAAACCTGATGGCAATGTACTATCTCTAGTAAATGAGATTTAGCAGGCGTCAGAAAAAACAAGAACAATGCCAGGGGAGAGATCGGACTGGTTCTACAGATTCTAAGTGGTGAACGATCGACTCATGAAAGAAGACCCTGCCGAGGGAAGAAATTCAGGAACTGAGTGAGGCATCTCCAGATGCCGTGATACAGGTGAGCCAGACATATAGAGGCCAGGGCGGGCAAACAAGACCACTTCTCACTTGAGGTACATTTTGAGGCAGATTCAAGACTACATATACCTCCAACTGTTGATTTCCTGGTAACCTGACAACAGTGTTCATGAGTCATTTAGCCATTAATTGAATATTGATTCACAGAAGGGCAACCAACCAAGATGGTGACCTAATTGCAATTATGTTGCCTGAAGAACAGTCGAAAGAGCCAGAATCCTTGAACTTGGAAAAAAGGAAGAGGGAGATATGGGGGCGGGGGGAAGGCTGGGCATTGCTTTCAGTTCCTGTAAAGGCTTTTATGGGAGGAAAGCAGAGCAGGAAGAGTGGCTGCTCCTCAGAGGATTCTTCTGTGCCCTGTGAAGGCGTGGCTCCTTCCCCGGGGAATCATCAGTTGGAGTGGAAGAGCCATCTGCCAAGATTCTGCAGATGGATCAGTATGGGAGTGAGTGAAAATACCCTCAGGGCTTCTTCCAAATCTGAGATCCTGCATCTATTAATACAAATACGCTGTCTCCTTTTCTAATTTAGACTTTCTCCAGGAGGATCTGCAACCTTATATCACCAAGAAAGCAAAACAAGGGCCTTCAGATTGGGTCCCCATGACCAAAACCCATAAAAGGTGAGCTGGAGACCTCAGACTCAAAGAAGTGTCTTCTGCTCCATCCACACCTCTCATACCCAACAGTGACGAGCAGACAGTACACATCTGTGTACCACCTGACAAATTGGAGAAAAGCAGTATCTCCTATGTGACTGTACCTTGAAGTCAGGATTGAATTACATACAGTCAGCCCTCCATATCCACACGTTCCACATCTGCAGATTCAATCAACCACAAATAGAAAAAACAAATTTTTTTTTTTAAATTTCAGAAAGTTCCCAAAAGCAAAATTTGAATTTGCTGCACACTAGCAAATGTTTACATAACATCTTCACTATACAACTATTTACATAGTATTTACATTGTGTTAGATATTCTGGAGATGATATAAAGCATACAGGAAAAATGTGGACAGGTTATATGCAAATTTTAATACTATGTCATTTTATGTAAGAGACTTGGGCATGCTCATATTTTGGCATCTGCCAGGGTCCTGGAGTGAACTTTCCCAGTTGCTGAGATGGTAAAGAATCCACCTGCAATGCAGGACACCTGGGTTTAATCCCTGTGTTGGGAAGATCCCCTGGAGAAGGAAATGGCAACCCACTCCAGTATTCTTGCCTGGAGACTTCCACGGACAGAAGAGTCTGACTGGCTATAGTCCGTGGGGTCACAAAGACTGAACAACTAACATACCAAGGTCCTGGAACCGGTCCCCATAGATACTGAGGGATGACTGTGTTTCCTATCACTCTCAATAAATTACATTTTATTTGGTGTCCAATCTCCAAACTTTAATAACCTCTTCCAAGAGGAAGACACCAAAGTTTCCCAACAAGGTTCATTTCTCCTTTGGCCTCTTCCTCAGCATCTTCACATATTTGATAAAACTTAGCAAAGGCTTGATTATAAAATCCAGATGAAGCCACCTGGGTTTCAGGATATAATTTGAAACTTGGCTGCTTTACTCACACAAAAGAAAAGAAACCAAGTCAACTACAAGAACACAAAGCTTAATAAATGAAAAATGTTCAAACGTTATATTCAGATAGGAAAGTGAATGTTTTCCAAGGAAAACAATCTGCTGCCTCTAAAAGATTAGAGTGTCTTTCAGAGGTAATCAGTACTCATCTCCAGGGCAATGGATACTAAGGAAAATACATGATGTATGCATATTCTCTTTATTTGGCGTGAAAAATGTGCTTTAACCAGCATTTAAAACTTCAGGTACTGCAACCAGGCAATCTAAGTTCAAATCCCAGTTTTTCTACTTACTGGCTGTGTGACGTGGAATTAGTCATGTAACCTCTCTGAACTCTAGGTTCCCAACCATAAAATGAGAATAAAGTTAGCATCTACCTTATAGAATTGTTGAAAGAATGAAATGACTTAATCCATTTACAGAGCAATAAAACAATTCCTAGTACATAGTTGGTGCTCAATGAATGTTTGTAATGATAATTGCTGTTGCTTTTAAATAGTAGAAGAGAAAAAGGTCTGACTTTTTTTTTTTTGAAAGAGTTTGTGGAATGAAGAAAGCCACATATCTACTGAGAATTACTCAAAATACCTGAGGTAGAAATAAAATGTATCCACTAGGTCCTTCTGAACCTCTATCTGGAGCAGTTCAAAACTGGTACAAAGAAAAAAACAAAAAACAAAAAACATGGCCTGAGTAGAGGGCAATTTTCAGAAAAATTAGCTCTCGACTAGCATTAATGAGATACTCACTCATTTTTACAGAGGAGCAGCCTGGAACAGTCAATGTCAGAAGGATGACTTTGTTTGTGTACACACAGTAAAACAAGTGTTTGGGTAATGGAGTTTATACCGGTTAGAAGCTAAGGAGAGTACTTAACTTGTAACTTGGAATTTATAACTTTCTTTATCCCCTGCTTTGAGGGTTGCTTGTAAAATCTGACAAGACAATATTGACAACTTTCTTAATAAATGCATATATTTTAGAAGACAGGGAATAAATTTTGTTTTCAGCATATATTTTGGCCTCTAATCTTATTATGGTCTCCAATTTATTTTGCCCATCAGCACACAGTGCAGAAAACCTAAATTAATAGAAATACAACTGGCGTTTAGCTAGATTCATTTTGCAAGAGCAAGAAAGTAGGAAATAATGGCTAATATAAAAATAACTATCATTTGTTGAGCACTTATTATTGTGTTAGGCCCTTTCTGCATTTTTACATCTATTATCTCAATCAGTATTCTAAGAATCTTTCAAGATAACAATGTGTATTAGAGTAACTGATGCTAGCTAAATCCTTACAAATTAATCCCCAAACTCAGTGGGGGAACTCAGTATAGATTTGAGTGCATGGTAAGTCGCTTCAGCCGTGTCCGACTCTTTGTGACCCATGGACTGTAACCCGCCAGGCTCCACTGTCCATGGGAATTCTCCAGGCAAGAGTACTGGAATGAGTTGCCATGCCCTCCTCCAGGGTCTCTTCCTGACCCAGGGGTCAAACCAGTGTCTCTTAACATCTCCTGCATTGGCAGCTGGGTTCTTCACCCCTAGGGCCACCTGGGAAGCCCCCCAGTATACATTTGCATGTCACTAAATAATGTCTGATGCAGGCCAGGTGACTCTCCTGGGTAGCACTCTTCTAAGGGATGCCTTGCAGTGTGGGGTTCCTTCTATTATGGGGTTCCAGCACCTCTGAGTCTTTTGCTTCTTGCCCTATAGACAGGGGAGAGAGGAAGAATGTGGAGTAAGTATAGTGCAAGCAAGTGCAAATGCAAGTCGCTCAGTCATGTCCGACTCTTTGCCACCCCATGGACTATACAGTCCGTGGAATTCTCCAGGCGAGAATACTGGAGTGGGTAGCCTTTCCCTTCCCCAGGGGATCTTCCCAACTCAGGGATCAAACCCAGGTCTCCTGCACTGCAGGCAGATTCTTCACCAGCTGAGCCACAAGGGAAGCCCAAGAATACTGAAGTGGGTAGCCTATCCCTTCTCCAGCAGTCCTTCCTGACCCAGGAATTGCACTGGGGTCTCCTGCATTGCAGGCAGATTCTCTACCAACTGAGCTATCAGAGAATATCAGTTTCTAAATACTGCAGCCCATAATTAATCTATATTACTTCTGCTTATACCCCATTGGTCAGCAATCAGTCACATGGTCAACTGTACTGCAAGGGAGGCTGGGAAATGGTGAGGAAAATGTAGACCCCTGTAAATACTAAAAGTATCTGCCATGCAACTTAGCCTGTGGTCAGCGAGTATATTTCCTTCCCTCTCTTCAAACACAGAGCACACTTACCCCTCCTCAAAGGAAGCAATCTCAACTTCCATCTGGTCACTACAACCAGCTGAGAGTCCAGGTCTTCTGGGTTCTGTGAATTTCTTGTTGTTAAGTCCAGATACGGCATCTTTCTTAATATCTATCTATTTGACTGTGCTGAGTCTTAGTTGTGGCAGGCAGGATCTTCTAGTCTTCACTGCGGAACGTGATCAAACCCTGGTCCCCTGTATTGGGAGCATGGAGTCTTAGCCACTAGTCCATCAAGGAAGCCCCATGGATGCGGCATCTCTTTATTCAGTGTCCTATGAATGAAAAGGAAAGTGATGGAGAAACCAAAAGGCCAAGTGGGTTCTCTCTCTCTCACATACACACAATACAAATGGTATAACAGCAACAGAACAACTATAATAAAAATCCCCATCCAGGAAAGAAAAAATGGCAGAAATCACAGCAGTTACTGATGCTACACATGGCCAGGCTGATATACCCACCTTCTACCTCGTGGACAGAGAAGATTCTGGACACAGCCTTGGATCTGCTCTTTGGGGGAACTCCTTTGTCTGTTTTTCTCAATGGCCAGCTGTTCCTCCACCTCTAAGATGTGTGTTTAGGAGCCAGCCTCCAGGCAGTCCACCTCTTATTTGTGGAAGAAGTTGTTTTCATTCTTCATTGACATTTTCCGTATAGGGTTATGGTTATTTTAGCAATGTAAGTCCCTCAAAAAATCGTCAGGCTCTTGCAAGCCATCAAATCTATGTACTGTCTCTGTATTCCCTTTTATTTTCCTTTGTAACTTAGCTATGTCACTCCTGGGTTCATGTCACTCTTGAAACATTTGCCAAATGCAGTCAATAGTGGCCAACGCACACAACTAATGATGTTTCCCCCATTTTCTCCTTCTAGAGCTACAAGGTTACTTGGCACACATGACCTTCCAAGTTGTGACAGGTGTTAATTTCACCAAATATGTTGTCACTGCAAAACCCAGCATCTCATCTTTCCAACACTTGGTATCAAATTAACACCTACTTCCTGACTATTAGGCCAATGCCACCAAGTTTAAGATTTTGTTAGCAGTATCCCTTGTGCGTTACTGATTTTGGTAGTTGTCAGGGGAAATAACTCTAGGCACTGTGATAAATCACAATGATCCCATAAACAGGTCTTGCTAAGTACCTTATACGTGCTGTCCAGTTGCCAGGTCATGTCCTACTTTGCAACCCCATGGACTGCAGCACACCAGGCTCCCCTGTCCTCCACTGTCTCCTCGGAATTTGCTCAAATTCATGTCCATTGAGTCAGTGATGCCATCCAACCTCTGTTGCCTTCATCTCCTTTTGCCTTCAGTCTTTCCCAGCACCAAGGTCTTTTCCAAAGAGTTGGCTCTTCACATCAGGTGGCCAAAGTATTGGAGCTTTGGCTTCAGCATCAGTCCTTCCAGTGAGCATTCAGAGTTGATTTCCTTTAGGACTGACTGGCTTGATCTTCTTGCAATCCAAGGGACTCTCAAGAGTCTTCTCCAGTACCACGATGCGAAAGCATCAATTCTTTGCCACATAGCCTTCTTTAAGATGCTTATTAGTATTACTGAAAATGCAGTATTAGGGGTGTTATATGCAAATCAGTTATTTGAACATATTTGTGCTTAACCTTTATTAATTAAAGAAACCAACACTCAATAAATTGGGCTTCCCTGGTGTCTCAGGGGTAATCTGTCTGCAATACAGGAGCTGCAGAAGCTGCAAGTTTGATCCTTGGGTCAGGAAGATCCCCTGTAGGAGGGCATGGCAACCCATTCCAGTATTCCTGCCTGGAGAATCCCACGGACGGAGGAGCCTGGTGGGCTACAGTCTATAGAGTCACAAAGAGTCAGATATGACTGAAGGGGCAGAGAAGAAAGAAAGTAAGTAACACATCAGAGTTCACATATCTGGGATAATTGATCCAAGTCTATGACACCACCTATGCTTGTGTCTCTGGACGGCTCTACAGTATAAGCCAAAACAAAAATATGTTCCACCATGAACTCTGCTTCTATAGCAAAGGAAATCAGAAACCGAAGCACTCCCTGAAGTTGTAAATCCTTTCTCTCTTTGCTCTATTCCAGAGGCATTACCCTCTATCCATAGAATAATAAAAGTTATTATTATATAATAAAAGACAACTCAAAAACACAGTGGAAAAATAATCTGTAGTTTTTGAGATGGTGAATGAGGTTCTTGTCTTGAAATTTGTTTGCATAAGTTTACACAGTGAGCTTACTTAATAGATCATGCCTCTGTCAATATTTCTATCCTCCGCCGAATGGTTTATTTATTTAATGAATGTTTTCTGTATTAATTTAGGGAATTTTTTTATGTCATAAACGTTCATTAAATCTGGCAAAGGTACACAGTGTCCAATGTTTACTCTCTGTACAAGCTTCCACATATTAACTTTCCCTACGGGAACATAAATGCAAACCAAAATTGTCACAATCGTTACTTGATCTGAACCCATGCAATATTTTATCCATTCAGTAAATGTTTATTAAGTATTTGCCATATATCGGGTGCTAAGCAAGACAGGCTTTAAGATAGACTATAAATATTTTTAAATCACCAATTTCAGCTGACCACACTTGAAGCTGGCTGAAATTTCAACTCACAAATGTGTGTGTGTGCATGTGCGCGCATGTGTGTTTAATGGCAGTTGGGGAAGAGTGGTGAAAATAGTAAAAATTGCTAACATCGATTACAAGTCTAATGTCAGAAGACTTATTCAGCTACATGGATAGACTGCAAAACAAATTTCCTTCCCAGAGATGATAATTTTCTTGCAGAATGCAAATAACATCATTTTAGATATTTTCCCCTCTTAGTAAAACACAGTGTACACTAATTTAAATTTTCAAACAGCTGCATTAGGGAGAAATTGTATGGAAATAATTGTCAGTAAAAGTGATGTTTAAACACAATTTCACTAACATCACTGTTCCATAAATGGGGACCTAAACTTTCCTGTGTGCTATTTGCTTCCAATGAAGTGATACCACTTGGTCTTAAGGCATCACTTTTAAAGGCAAAAGCCACTTGAAGGAACATGGTGAGGCGAGCAATGGATAAAAGAGAGAAATAGAACCGTTTAGATATCCGAAACCCTCGCTTTTCATTTGCCTCAGCCTGGGGTTTGCAGGACGTCACCCACTCCCACTCATTCCTAACAAGAGTATATATTAAGCTCTTTGAAATGTGAGTATTATGGGAAGGATCGCAGTTGCTTTAAATTATAGAAGTTGGCAAGTGCCTGGGAGGAGCAGGAGGTTGTTTAAACCGAGAAAGACAGTTGCAAAACTTTGTACAACAGTATGAGCTCCAAGCTTCAAAAGTATTCTCATGCGCAGACCAGCACTTTATTTTTCATCAAGCTATTTTTTGAGTTGTTTTGAAGCCGCTTCAAATAATAAACACATATTTCTGCTGGAAACATTGTTTAATGGTTTCTGAATTCATGGGACAAGAGAAGCAAGAAAGCCTCATGATTTGGTGGAAGGTTTGATGTCAGCAATGCCTAGAAAAGGTAAGCTTCCCTTTTCACTGCATGTTTTCTCTTTTTTTTTTCCACCCCCCTCCTGTTGGCTTTCATCAGCAATATTTACTGAAAGGATTTAAGACAGCTACTTGTAGGGAAATGGGGAACTTGTAGAAAGTATGTCAACAAATGATAAGTCAGAGGTCGGAAATCCTCAGCTGTAGTGTTTTCTACTTTCTATTCCGCTTGTCACAGGAACCTCTGTGAACCATTTTTGAGTACACGAAAAATGCCATTTCTCTCAGAAATTGTGTGCAGGTCTTCAAAATCTCCAATCTGATGTGCCTAGCATTTGCCAGTGTGCTGTCAGGCTCATGTATTGCCAATGTCAGAATGTCTATGTTTTCTTGTCCCGTTATAGGCAATTTAACTTCCAAAACTGTGATCTTGCTATTAACTCAGAAATCTTTCCCATGGAAGACTGTAACATTAGTCCAGAAATTCTCTGAAGTGTACTTACTCTGAATTCTTATGAGCTTGTTCTGCAGCCTACGTTTTTTAAAAGTTAAATAAATCTTTTGACTTCTCTTTTGGAGTCACACAAAAGGACTGTTACAGCTATTATGTCCTGGGTAGGGAGAAAGAGTTCAACTCAAAATCTGTGAAGTCGCGGTTGACAGGCAATGCTATGGACTGAATCGGGTGGCTGGGTCCTCCTGGCTGTGCCTCAGAAGCAGGCAGGAGGCAGAGAGGTTATGACAGTCCTGGTTTTCTGTGCCGGGATCGTAGGAGAAGCATCTTGTGGTTTTAGATGAAGGGGAACGTAAGTAACGTGTGTTTCTGTTTCCTTGAGAAAGCCTGTGATATCAGTCTTGCCATCATTTCAAGAGAGAATTCCAGGTGCAAAAAATCTAGATACAGAAAAAAAGAGATTTGCAAATTTCCCCCCACCGGCAGGTTGAGATTTTATCAGAGCTCACAGTCATTCCTCACGCACACACATGAACTTGCAGGCGGAAGTTAGAAAACTCTGTGCGTTTGCTGGAGTCTGAATCGTTTGGGATACCAAGGCGACCTGGATCTATGAAACCCACTGCTGGCAGAAACTGATCACAGGTCGGTCAGGCCTGGGTGAGAAAGTGGGGTGCTACCCAGGAGCCCTGGCTCTCGGCGTCCAAAGGGCTCTTTGGGTACCAGTGGTTGACGCTGTTTCTGGAAAGCTTTTCCTTCTGCGTCAAATTCTAATGACATGAAGTGGATTACAGCATCTTCCCCTGCCTTTGGGGGTTCTTGGGGATGGGAGATAGATTAAGATCAGACGGAAGGACAGGGATTGTAGAAAACTGAGCAGCCAGCTCCATCAGCTCACTGGCAAGGCGGTGGGGAGAGAGCTTAGTCTTTTTCTCTATCCACGTTTGTGAGTGGAGGAAGTCGGACCCCAGCCTTGCCCCTTCACTGTCCGGTTCCTTCCCGGACTTTTCTCTGCTTCCCTCTCCCCCTCCTGTATGATCCACGCCAGCCACGCAACCTCCAGAGGGGGAACAGTGGGTTGGACAGACAGGCTAGCATCTCCTCCTTCTCGTCCTCTCCAGCCATTCCCAGACCAGTTGGGGAAGCCCCCGCCCTATTTGGAGGGGGTCTCCAGGACCCCACCCCGTGACCTCATCGCAGGCAGCCGGAGAGCTGGGATGGCCAGGGGTTGCGTGGCGCCTGAGTGCACCCCGGGGATGGGTGCGGCCACGCGCGCGCGGCGTGGCGTGAGGGACTCGCCCCGGGATGCAGCGCGCACTTCCCATCTCGGGCTCCCACGGAGGCTGGCGGCATTTCTGGAAGCCAGAGCCCCCAGGCCCCGCCTCTGGGCCCCGAGGAGGCCCCAGAGAGGACCAAAACAAAAAGGCAATTAGAGTTGCTAATGAAGCCCCAAGCCAGATGACTCATCTGGGGCGCAGCCACAGGGGGCGGGAGGCGGGGTGTGGGGCTTTGCGATGAAACCTGGAAAAGACGGGTCAGGGTTGTCCCCGAAAAGGATGCTGCGGTGCGGCCCAGTGTGAGCTAATCACGCCTCCTCACCTCACCGAGGCTGGGACAGAGGCCACATCCGTGAGGGACGAGAGCGTTAACCAATGAACTGCCGGAGTGCCAGCGCCACGCTGTCCGAATCTTGAAAAGCGTTGGAACCAGACTTAGCCCAGGTTGCCAGCTACAGCCGCACACCCCGAGTCCGTGGATCCGGACCTGGGAAGCCCCAGACTCGGGAATCAGCCCCTCGGGCGCCTGGGGAGGAGACACTATTGCAACTCAATAGACCTTAATTATGTGTCCACGGAGCGCCAGAAGCTTTGCCAAGGCTCTTTGAACTTGGCCCATGATGGAGACCCCAAGTGGGAACAGCCTGGAAGGTTTATGGAAAACTGAAGAGGGCTTTGTAAATCAGCCAGATGAAATCAAAGAGAGCTTCTGGTTGCATTTGAACTAGACCTTGGCGGAGGTGTGAAATATCACGGGAGAGATCACAGGGTCAAGAGCATCTAGGCAGAAGCCAAGGAGCAAAGAGAGATTAAAGGTCATGGCTGCTCCGAAGGGAGGTGGTGAGGCTCTGTTTCCTCAAGTCTATTTCAGGTCAGTTTCATGGGTCATTAATAAGAGGATAACCAAAAGTACCTCCTGGTCAGGCAAATTTGGGAAAGCATAAAACTGTACACCACAGAGGACCAGAACTCAGGCTGTAGGGTCACAAACATGTGACTTCAAATCCCAACTCCACCCCTTAATTGCATTGTGAACTTGGACCCAGGTCACTCCATCTGTCAAGTAAGGCCCATTATCTGCATTCTTATGAGGACACTTGGAGGATTTAATTAGAGAATTAATGAAAAAGGCCTACTATCAAAGTGTCTGGCTAAGTGTCATGGGGCCAAAGTGTCTGGCCCCATGAATGTTAGTTATTCTGACTAGTTATTAGATGCTACTTTCTTTGCTGCAGAAATTCTTACATTTTAGTTCCTTGATTTGTCCTCTATCTCTCCATGAGTGGGTCATTAAAGTCTACTGTTTTCTAACTCATTAGAATATGAAACCACTTTTTTCTTCCCCGAAAGAGTGTCACACATGGGGAACTTGGAATGCATGCTAGAATATGGTTGGGTTGGCCCAGTGAGTTGAGGCTACCATGGCCTGCAAGCCCATGAAGTTTTCCAAGATTTAATTGAAATTTATCAGTCTTCACCAGCTGCTGCATGAACAATCTTCCCTATTTCTATGAAACAGAAACCCCCAAACTGGGGTTCTCCTATCAAAAGAAATTGAGTTATTTTCCTTAAAACTATAGTCAATTTTTATAAGGAAGAGAAAAATAAGAGCAAAGCAAATTCTTGTCCATTCTGACTTTCACACCTTAAAGGCCAACCTCTGCCTCTGGTTTGAGGGCCTGTATTTGGTGGGCAAAGGCAAGGGCATAAGCTAGAATAAAACATGATCCCATCTTCAAGGAGTCATCAGTCAGATTGTTGTTCAGTCTCTAAGTTGTGTCCGACTCTGCGACCCCATGGACTGCAGCACATCAGACTTTACCATCTCCTGGAGTTTGCTCAAACTCATGACCATTGATTCAGAGACTCTAGCAATAAGGTAGAGAAAATAAAGTGTGTGTCCTCATTTCAAAAATGCAAAATTAAGTTTACAAGGAAGAATGTAGGAGGGACTCAAAGTGAATTCTGCGAAAGGGAGGCCTCAAGTCTCTGGAATGATCAGAGCAATAGGTAACTTTCTTTGACATTTACCAAGTGTGAAGAACTGTGCTAAGTATTTTGCAGTGATGACTCATGTGTACCTTATAAGGCTACAAGGTGGGTGTTGACTTCCCCATTTCACAGATGAACAAACTGAGCCCTAGAGAAATGCAGTAACCTGCCTGAAGTCTTCCAGGAAATAGAGTATGTTCTCAAACTCAGGTCCATCTGATTCTCTGTATCCCTCACCCAGGAAAGACTCTTCAGAGGAGATAATGTGTCACTTGGCCTTGAAGGATGGATACAGATTAATGGGAGGGGAATTTCAGGCAGTGAGAAGAAAACTAACAAAGTCATGAACAAGACCAGGATGGGGAGTGTCAGAAAATCCACCTGGTGAAACAAAGGGTGTGCATAGAAAGAAGAGGGAAATGAGCTCTAAAGGCTTGGTTAGATCTTAAAAGTTTTCGTTGTCTGTGTGGCCAGTCGTGTTTGATTCTTTGCAACCCCATAGACTGTAGCCCACCAAGTTCCTCTGTCCATGGGATTCTCCAGGCAAGAATACTGGAGTGGGTTGCCATTTCCTTCTCTTCCTGATCTTCCTGACCGAGGGACCAAACCCTCACGTCTTGAGTCTCCTGCATTGGCAGGTGGATTCTTTACCATTTTGGCACCTACAAGGACAAAAATTGATGTTTGATGATGGGTGTTAACTAGACTGACTGTGATATTTCACAATATATACAAATGTTGAGTCAAGATGTTGTACACCTAAAGCTAATAGAATGTTCTTTGTTAATTGTTATCTGAATTAAAAAACAGAAAAAAAAGAAAATTCTAAAAAAGAAAAAAAAGAGTAGTTAGCTAGAAAATGCCCAAAAAGACATTATGAAAATGTAGGCGAATGCTGTTATAGAAATATGTAATTAATAAAAATTTATGTTATTTTCTGGGGGAAAAAAAGAAGACTTGGTTGGAGAAAAAAAATGTGGTTGGAATCAGATCATAGAAAGCCTTGAATGCCAAACCACAAAGTTTGGATTTTTTTAATAGAGGAATCATTAAAACTTTGTAAACAAGAAAGTAACAGCCTGGCAGTGGTTTAGAGCAATAATTGAAGATGATTAATCAGTGTGTGCAGCAGGGGCAAAGAGGAAACCTCCAGTTACTAGGAAGTCATATTTGTCCAGGTGGGAGACAGCAGTTGTTTGCTCCCATAATCCCTAAGGGATGTGGATGCTCGTCAGACCCAGGCTCCTAAACCTGCTACCCCAAAGCCTTGACCACCACAATGATCTTTCCAAGCAACGACCGTGAGGCCTCACTACATCCAGATTTAACCCTTAAAACGACAGAGGGGTGGAATGGAAGGGGCAAGAGGGGCTGGCGGACCTCTGAGGACTTTCTCAGCTTTCAGACTCCACGGAGCTACAAACTCTGAGCGCTTTTACGAACACCATTACCCACACATTTCGCCATTCGATCACCAGTTTCCAGACTTGTTCCTATAAAACAGGCCTGTTTCCAAAAGAACTTGAGAGTCTACAAAACTTTTATGAGTTTACAGCTATAGTGATTGCGTAATAATGAGATTGGCATGCAGGGATTACGGGAGGGCATATTTTCATATATTCCTTCAGGAGAAATTTTCATCCATCCTCTTGGCTGTCTGCCTTTTGCAAAAATTCAGCTGTCCTCCCCTTGTGTCTGAGAACACTTACAGCGGTGCAAAACCACCCCAGGATCTTGTGGGGTTTGGATGTTTTTTTTTTTCGGCTGTGACGAGTCTTTGTTGCCGTGTGGGCTTTTCTCTAGTTGCAGTGAGCAGGGGCTACACTTCAGCTGCAGGACACAGGCTTCTCATTGCAGTGGCTTCTCTTACTGTGAGCTTCTGATGGCTCAGACGGTAAAGAATCTGCCCACAGTGCAGGAGACCAGGGTTCTCTTATTGAGGAGCACAGGCTCTAGGGTGCTTGGGTTTCAGTGGTTGGCATGTGGGTTCAGTAGTTGTGATTCATGAGCTGTAGAGCTCAGTCTCAATAGTTGTGGTTCACAGGCTGACTTGCTCCATAGCATGTGGGATCTGCCCAGAGGGCAGGCGGATTCTTTACCACCGAGCCGCCAGGGAAGCCCCCTTGTGGTACTTTGAATAATAGTTCTTTGCGCCGGGGTCCTATGACTGCCAGCAGCGCCCACATTAGAAATGGCAGCCCACTCCAGTACTCTTGCCTGAAGAATCCCATGGACAGGGAAGCCTGGAGGGTGGGGTCCACGGGGTCGCAAAGAGTTGAACATGACTGAAGTGACTTCTCACTCAGCACTCAGCTCCCGCAGAGGGTGAGCTTCAGAGAGCAGGAATGAAGTCATCTTTAGATTTTCCAATGCCTTACAACTGTAGTAGATCTGAATCAATCTACAAACACAGGTCTGCAAGAAATCTCACATTTTTCCATTTTATTTCATACAACTTAAATCTGATTCCAAGAGTTTGTGGCAGCAGGAAGTTTAGTTTCAGAAGTGATCAGGCTCCTACCCCCCACCATCACCAGAACTGGGGAGGTCTTCCTTCAGATCACTGTGCCCTCTCTTATAAGTTGCCTGTCCCTTTGATGTCTGTGGACTAGGCTTTCCAGCCCTGCTTAGGAAGTGATGGTCACTGTCCAGCCAGGAAGCTGGGGTCTGAGTGATCCTCAGCTGTCCTGTCCTCTGCTGTCTGGCCACACAGTGTTTCCTTCCACTTCTTACGGATGCCCCGGTCCCCGACCCCAGGCCCCCCGGGTCTGGGGAAGTCGCCCATCAGAGGCCCTGCATTCTTCTCTTTCCCAGCATCTACTCTTGGATTTGGGCTTTAGGAAAGAAAGGAAGAAATATTATTTTCAAGAAATGTCTGCTTCCTGCTCTGCCTGTATAACCTTGAAACAAAGAAGCCCAAGGAGCCAGGCAACCTTCTTGCGATAAGTTGGGAGTAGAGAATACACATGAATAAATATTTCCCTAAGTTATTTTGTCACATTACCCAACAGGTATTCAGTAGTGGCTAGTAGAATACATCTTCTGATAATTGATGAAATGGCATCTTCAGAGTTGCTCAATTGATCAACAGAGCTCATCAGGCTTTTTATTAAAAACCTACTATACGCCAGTGCCTTGCATATACTGTCTACATGGCCCCATTTTCCATATAGGAGAGGTGGATCACTTACTTAACTTCCTGTGAGCACTGTCGGGGTGACATAGGCATTTAAACTCCAGTTGAACCCATCTCCAAAACCCACACCCTTCCCGCCCTGCCACATGGACTTCTGGCAACGATTTCTAATTCTCTAACTAGCAGTTCAGAGCCCTGGTATTGACTCATCCTAGAGTAGACATTTCCAATTAACATTTTTTAAGCTCATTTTGGTAAAGTATAGTTGATTTACAATGTTTTGCTGATTTCTGCTGTAGAGCAAAGTGATTCGGTTATGCGCACACACACACACACACACACACACATATACACACTTTTCATATTCTTCTCCATGGTGATTTATCACAAGGTATTGAATCTAGTTCCCTGTGCTTTATGGCACAACATGGATAAACCTTGTTGTTTATCCATTCTCTATATAATAGTTTGCCTCTGCTCACCCCAAACTCCCAATCCATCCCTCCCCAACTTCCTCTCCCTTGGCAACCTATAGATCTGTTCTCTGTAACATTTGTTTTAAGTAGAGATTTTTTTCACCATGAACATACTCTGACTCTGTTTGAAATACTGACAGTCTCATGGAATGGTTTTTTACCCCCATCTCATCAGTCATCTGTGAGGCAGCAGGGATGGAGATTTAATCCTATTTGAAAGATGAGAGCAAGGCAAAGTGACTTGTCCATGGCCAAAGGACTAGAAGGGAGATCAAAGTCCCACAAGCATTTGTCAGTCTGTCTCCTCAGCAAGGGGCAGGAGTTAGTCCTAATTAATCAAAAGTTAACTAGAAGACAGCGTTAAATATTTGCACGTTTAGTGCCTGCTCATACCGCCAATAAAAGGAAACCATAGCTGACCTTGTTGCCTTAAAACGCATCCTGCTAGATGTACACGAATGATATTTGAAAGGTGTTGTTAAAACTTCAGTTGGTGGCCTTGCCAATTGCCAGCATCCTCAAACCAGGTTACTTTCTTAAACTAGTAAGTTATTTTTTTTTCAGTTTCTTTCTTGCACCTTTAATTTTTTTTGGAAAAAGACTTCTTTAAGTAATTTTGACCCCAGGCCACCGTAAAATCTAATTTGAAATCAGTATCATCTCAGTGTAAGGAGTCTTTGAATTACCAACCCATTTTATTTTATCACGGGTGTTCATATCCATTCCTAAGATCCTTAGCCTGAACTCTTTTCCTTGCCAATAAAGACCACATTCCTTGGTATGATCATGGCGTGGACAGTTTGAAAGTCGGTCTCTTGCCCGCTTCCTCGTCCCCTTCACCCCTACTACCGGCCTCCATATCTCCATATACCTGCATATACCAAAGACCAGAGACTGGGTGGTTTAAACAAAAGAAATTTATTTTCTCACAGTTCTGGAAGCTAGAAGTTCAAGACCAAGGTGCCATAAGTTTGATTCCTTCTGAGGCCTCTCTCCTTGGCTTGCAGACAGCCACTTTCTCACTGTATTCTCATGTGGTTATTTTTCTGTAGAAAGCATGTGGCCAAGTTTCCCTTCTTACAAGGACACTGGTCAGACCGGATCAGGGCCCATCCTCAGGCCCTCGTTTTAACTTGCTCGCCCCTTTAAAGGCCTTATCTGCAAGTACAGTCACCTGGTGAGGTACTTCAACAGGTGACTTTCAGAGAAGCCCAATTCAGTGCAGAACACCCCAAGAGCTATGCACAGTGAAGTCATCATAGCCTCTCAGTCCTTCCTTCTCTCCAGGTGACCCAGGTCTGAAGGATCAAGTCTGTTCCCTTCGCATGAATTATGTTGAACCATACACAACGGCTGACCTTCAACCATTCTATTGCGTGTGTGCTGTGTGCTAAGTGCTCAATAGTGTCTGATTCTTTGCAACCTTTTGGACAGTAGTCCACCAGACTCCTCAGTCCATGGGATTCCCGGGCAAGGATACTGGAGTGAGCTGCCATGCCCTCCCCTAAGGGATCATCCCAATTCAGGGATCAAACCTGGATTGGCACGTTCTGTACCACTAGTGCCAGCTGGGAAACCTTAACCATTCTATTACCTACGCAAAATGGCAATTTTATTTAACTCCAGTATAGTCTAGAGACTTAAAAACTCTCATATTCTGAAAACAATTTAGGTACAAAGTCCTTATAATATTACAGAAGTTGTCATATTTCCATCCTCCTGTCTGTTCTTGAGTCTGAGATGAAATGGTCCCAGACAAACTTTGAGAATTTATCCACACTGCAAACTCCATCTTCAGCTTCAACACCAATCATAGCAAAATGTTCATTCTTAGTAAAGCAGCCCCAGCTTCCCTTGTGGCTCAGCTGGTAAAGAATCCACCTGTAATGCGGGAGACCTAGGTTCGATCCCTGGGTTGGGAAGATCCCCTGGAGAAGGGAAAAGTTACCCACTCCAGTATTCTGGCCTGGAAAATTCCATGGACCATATAGTCCTTGGGGTCACAAAGAGTTGGACACTCTTTGCTACTTTCACTTTACATTAAAATACCACCGGTCACCAGAAAATTCTTTCTTATGCCAGAATCTGACCCTTTTAAATGTTTCTCACTGGTCTTGTTCTATTTTTAGAAGTAGCAAGAATGCCACCACTTTCCTCTAGCTTCTTAAACATTTAAACACGGTCACAATCTGCCTACCTAACCCTCGCCAGGGTCTCCCTGGACTTGCAGGGAGAAATTTCCCTGACACTATGTAGTTTACCAGACATACCCATGCCCGTCTTGAAATGACATCCAGACCTCAACACCAGATTCCAGATGACTTTCACAGTCAGTACTAACTCCGCATCAGTTTCCTGGGATGGGTAGCAGCTAGGCAAAGACCTGTATGGAGAAATAATCTGAACCCAATCTAGGATTCACAGGAAAGAATGTAAAATTCAATTAGCGATAACTTAAGGAAGATCAGATGCTCTCCAGAACTGCTTTAACTATTAATACTACACTGGATGCTGTCTGACAGTCCAGGTCACAGGGGAGCTATTACTCTCTGTGATTTAAATACTCTGTTTTCCTTAATGCTAAATTTGCATCAGCTTTTCTAGTCAGCCCATGTCGGAAAAAAAGATCAAGTATGTTGCTCAGATTATTTCTTTTCAGCGCTGTCTCTTGCTGTGGAGCACGGGCTCTAGGGTGTGGGTTTCATTAGTTACAGTTCCTGGGCTCTGGAGCACAGACTCAGTAAATGTGGTGCTTGGGTTTAGTTGCTCTGAGGCTTATGAGATCTTCCCGATCAGGGATCGAATCCATGTCTCCCGCGTTGGCAGGCAGATTCTTTACCACTGAGCCACCAGAGAAGCACCAGATTATTCTTTCAATTTGGTTGTAGCAAAGCCAATATTCATCCATGCTGCAGTTCTGCTTTTCTTTCTAGTTAACTAAAAAGAATGAGGAATCGGGAATTGTGACCTCCGGGTATGACGTGCTCAGTCCTAATCCTTCCTGGCTGTGTGATTGTAGGCAAGTTATCTGAACACTCAGAGCCTCCATTCATCATTGAAAATGAGAACAATAAGTATCTACTCCAGCGGATCCACTGGTATCTTAAGTAAAATATTATATGAGAAAACGTTTGTAAGTCAGAAGATGAAACACATATACTAGTCCGTGTCAGGAGCTGTTAGTTTTGGCCAGCCAGCTCATGTTTAACCTCAGCCTCTTTGTTTGAGGGGGTTTCTTCTCAATGGACAAACTGACACCTTCTCTTGTTGTTGTTCACCCAGTCGTGTCTGACTCTTTGCGACCCCATGGACAGCAGCACGCCAGGTTCCTCTGTCCTTCACTATCTCTTGGATTTTGCTCAGATTCATATCCAGTGTGCAGGTGATGCCATCCAACTACCTCATCCTCTGCCTCCCCTTCTCCTGTAGCCTCCAATCTTTCCCAGCATCAGGGTCTTTTCCAATGAGTCGACGCTTGGGGATTAAAAGCAGAAGTACAAGCAAGAGGCCTGGACACACACTGGGTACTCAGTGAATGGACTTGCACGAGAATATGAACTTGTCAAGGGAAAGAATCTTGGCCGAGACCGAAGTGTTTCCACCGGGCTGTCAAAAGTGAAATCCAGAGTGCCTTTCCCTGGTTGTTTTGATTATTCAAGGTCAAAGATGTTTGGTTTGGGATGATTTGCAATTGCCATCTGCTTACACAAATCAACACTGATGACCTAATGCTTTTGCCTGAAAAGAAAATATGCCCATCTCTCTGGATTTTGTCAGCAACACGTTATCATAGCTCTGTACCATACACTCCATCAGGGGCCACACCCGAAATCTACAATGTGGCCGAGACCCAGGAGGCCTGAAACCACACTCTCCAAACAACATGGGCGGTCATCACCCACTCCCGTAGGGATCTCCAGGGTTAATGTAGCTCTAAGAGACCAGATTTTCTTTTTTTTTTCCAGGAAAATCCATGTACCTGGGGTTTTATGTGGCATGTTTCCATTTTTAAAAACAATTGCTGTGAACTATTACATCAAGAATGGATAAACAAGGTTTTAATTGATAGCACAGGGAACTGTATTCAATATCCTGTGATAAGCTATAATGGAAAAGAACCTTAAAAAGAAGAATGTGTACAAGTGAAAAAAAAATACTTGCTGTGTCTTGGACCTATAGAAAAGATAATGTCATATTGTTCAATCTAATACAATCTAGAGACATAAAACGAGTTCCCATTTTCTTTCTATGTGATAAATTTCAAGAGCCCTCACTCTCCAAAAAAATTTTCTAAATTAACATGCACACGTGCTCTAGTAATGCAGCTAACAGAGAGCGTTTCCTACACAGAGGTATGCTTCTAAGCCAACCCTCATTGAATCTTCCCAACACACCAGTCAGGCTGGTACTATGTTTAACCCTATTTCACAAATGAGACCCAAAGCCTCCCCATCGGTTAGCAGTGACCCACATGTGGCTGCCCTAGAGGCTTGGACAGTAAAGAATCTGCCTGCAAAGCAGGAGACCCAGGTAAGGAAGCTCCCCCGGGGAAAGGAATGGCTATCCACTCCGCCATTCTTGCCTGGAGAATTCTGTGGACAGAGGAGCCTACAGGGCTATAGTCTATAGGGTTGTAGAGTCAGACACGACTGATTTACAAATGAGACCCAAAGCCTCACCATCAGTTAGCAGTGACACATATGTACATGAATACACAATTCCCTTGCCAGCAGAGTCGAAGTCCTCTGTCTCTTGAATTTCAGGAAGAAATTTAAAGTGTGTGTTACTGGGCCATGCCCAGAGATGGCCATGTTGGGGTGAACAATGATTCCCCTGGCCTCTTCTGGTACTTTAAAGTTCCATATGCCTCATGGGAGTCCACTCAGGCAGTCATAACAAGGTAACACCATCAACTGAGGGCTTAAACAACAGAAATGTATTTCCTTGTGGTTCTGGAGGAAGGAAGTCCAAAACTCTCTTTCTGGCTTGCAGATAATCACCTTCCTGCAGTATTTTCATGTGGTGCAGAGAGAGAGAGAGAGAGATCTACTGTGATGTCTCTTCCTCTTCTTGTGAGGACACAAGTTCTTTTGGATCAGGGCCCCACCTTTATGACTTCGTTTAACCATAATGACCTTCTTAAATGTCTTGCCTCCAATTACAGTCACACTGAAGATTTGAGGTTTCAACCTATGAATTTGGGGGTGGGGACACAACTAAATCCTTAACACTCAAACTTTTTCTATGGATAATCAGCCTTTCCTGCCTTTTTCTCTTTTCTGCCCTCACCCCCAACCCTCTTCCCACCCAGCCTACATCATTCAGCCACTTCCCCCTTTCAACCCTATTCTTTGAGTCCTGCAATTCATTATTCAACACAGCTTCTCACTTTCTTAACCCCTCTTCACTCATTCTCTCTCTCTTTTTTTTTTTTTTTTGGCCCAACAGCATGTGGGATCTGTTCCCCAACCAGACCATATTCCCTGCATTGGAAGTGCAGTCTTAACCACTGGATGACCAGGGAAGTCCTCATGCATTCTCCACTTATTTCTCTCTTCTTTCTCAGCCTTTCTCTTTCATCCCAACTATCGCCTTCTCCAATGTCCTCCTCCCTCTTCGTTTTCTTCTCTTCTTCTCCACAACAACCCCCCAAGTCTAAATTCTGTGTTTTTGCTTGTTTGCCTCCACACTTCATACCCTGCAGGATATACACCCCCATAAGTGGATTGCCCTTGTTACTGAGACCAAACTTGATCTGCTCACCACACAAAAGGCTAATGAATAAGAGATGAGGTGCAGAGGCAAAGAATAGAGACTTCATGCAGAAAGCCAGCTGACGGAGAACATGGCAGATAATGTCTCAAAATAACTATCTTATCAGGGTCTGTATGCCAGGTCTTTTACAGAACCAGAAAGAGGAGCAGTGAGCAACTCAAGTCAAAAGACAGAATAAAGAGGGAGAGGCAATGAGGAAATGAAGTAAAAAGACCCATCTGTCTTGCAAAACATCTCCAGGAATGGCCAGCATCTGGCAAGGGATGTGTTTATCTCCTCTTTCTTGCAGCCATTCACAGGTGGGCAGGGTCAGATTATCTCTGTGAGCTGAACAAAGGCACTGGAACAGTCAGGCAGAGGGACAGGGTCCTCTGAGGCAGGCCATTATATATGATTATAACAACAAAGCTCTAAAACTTTGGCCATCTGATGAGAAGAACTGATTCATCGGAAAAGACCTTGATTCTGGAAAAGACTGGGGGCAGGAAAAGAAGGGAGTGACAGAAGATGAAATGGTTGGATGGTATCATGGATTCAAAGGACATGAGTTTGAGCAAACTCCAGGAGAGAGTGAAGGACAGGGAAGCCTGACCTGCTGCAGTCCATGGGGTCACAAAGAGTCAGACATGACTCAGCGACTGAACAACAACAATGACAATAATAACACAAGCAACACAAAGCAAGTCAAAGAAACAGTTCCAGCATGGAATCAGAATTGGTTCTTCTCTGCAACACCCTGAGCAGTGTCTGGAATGTAGCAGAAACCCTGTAAATGTCAGAATGCCCCAGCTATACAGGATTTGAAGCAAGTTAAAAGAATTGTGCAAAATGAAGCAGTCTTAGTAGAAATTAAAAAATCAAAGCCATGCGACAAAAGAGAAACAAACTATGTGAACCATAAGTCCCAATCTGGTTATTGTGATTGAGCATGAAATTTCACTTCCTGGCAGCCAAACCCAGCATCCTTTCAGACTTAAAGTGACCCATGTGTTCTCTGAGGAAAGGAAATGAATTTCGTCCCTCTTGCCCTGACCCGTGTCCTGCCCTGGAACAACTGTTTTCTCTATATCTCAGCTTTCCTTTCAACATTCCATTCATCTTGCACTGACTATCCAGCCCCTTATGGTGTTAAAAACTCACTCCAATCCTTTTTAGAATGTTGTTTTTTGTCGTAAAGAATGCAAACCTGATAATGAAGGCAGTTTGGAGTTGAAGTGGTTGCTAGGAGGTTCCTAAAGGAAAGCTGCAATCTTGGGTTGACCAGAAAGCTTACTGAATGAGGGTTCAAGCAACAGCTGTGTGGTTCACAGAAGAAAAATATCAGATAAAGGAAAGAAGGGAGGGGAGAAGGGAGGGAGGAAAGGGTTCTCCAAATCCTCTTTTGAAAAGATTTATTTATTTATTTTTGGCTTTTGGTTGTTCTGGGTCTTCACTGCTGCATGCTAGCTTTTCTCTAGTTGGGCCGAGAGGGGGCTACTCTCTAGTTGGCTATGTACAGGCTTCTCACTGCAGTGGTTTCTCTTGTTGTCCAGCATGGACTCTGGAACTCAGGCTTCAGTAGTTGCGAAACAAGGGCTTTGTTGCTCCAGGGCATGTGGGATCTTCCCAGATTGTGGATGAAACCAGTGTCCCTTGCATTGCAAGGCGGATTCTTAAGCATCGGATTACCAGGGAAGCTTCCGTCTCTGAATCCTTTTCTACTTTCTTCTAAAGCTATTCAGTTTCCACATCTTCCCTTACATTGCACTCCTTCCCCTTTTCTGTGACTGTCACTTTCACTCTAATGCCGACAGAGAAACCTTTATTTCCATCTCGGACTAACCTCCCACCCCCCCACTCCCCGCCATGAAAACCTAGTCCTTTATTTCTAGCGCTTTCTCCTGAACATAGTATGTAAGTTCAGTTCAGTTCAATCACTCAGTCATGTCCAGCTTTTTGTGACCCCATGGACTGCAGCATGCTAGGCCTCCCTGTCCATCACCAACTCATGGAGTACACCCAAACTCATGTCCATTGAGTCGGTGATGCCATCCAACCATCTCATCCTCTGTCATCCCCTTCTCCTCCTGCCCTCAATCTTTCCCAGCATCAGGGTCTTTTCCAATGAGTCAGCTCTTCACATCAGGTGGCCAAAGGATTGGAGTTTCAGCTTCAACATCAGTCCTTCCAATGATTATTCCAGACTGATTTCCTTTAGGATGGACTGGTTGGATCTCCTTGCAGCTCAAGGGACTCTCAAGAGTCTCCTCCAACACCACAGTTCAAAAGCATCAATTCTGCAGTGCTCAGCTTTCTTTATAGTCCAACTCTCACTTCCATACAGGACCACTGGAAAAACCATAGCCTTGACTAGATGGACCTTCGTTGGCAATGTAATGTCTCTTTTTAATTTGTTTTAATGTCTTTTTAATATGCTGTCTAGGTTGGTCATAACTTTTCTTCCGAGGGTAAGTATCTTTATTTCATGGCTGCGATTACCATCTGCAGTGATTTTGGAGCCCCAAAAAATAAAGTCTGCCACTGTTTCCACTGTTTCTCCATCTATTTGCCATGAAGTGATGGGACCGGATGCCATGATCTTAGTTTTCTGAATGTTGAGCTTTAAGCCAACTTTTTCACTCTCCTCTTTCACTTTCATCAAGAGGCTCTTTAGTTCTTCTTCACTTTCTGCCATAAGGGTGCTGTCATCTGCATATCTGAGGTTATTGATATTTCTCCTGGCAATCTTGATTCCAGCTTGTGCTTCATCCAGCCCAGCGTTTCTCATGATGTGCTCTGCGTATAAGTTAAATAAGCAGGGTGAAAATATACAGCCTTGACGTACTCCTTGTCCTATTTGGAACCAGTCTCTTGTCCCATGTCCAGTTCTAACTGTTGCTTCCTGACCTGCATACAGATTTCTCACAGAAGGCAGGTCAGGTGGTCTGGTATTCCCATCTCTTGAAGAATTTTCCACAGTTTATTGTGATCCACACAGCCAAAGGCTTTGGAATAGTCAATAAATCAGAAATAGATGTCTTTCTGGAAACCTCTTGCTTTTTTGATGATGCAGTGAATGTTGGCAATTTGATCTCTGGTTCCTCTGCCTTTTCTAAAACCAACTTGAACATCTGGAAGTTCATGGTTCATGTATTGCTGAAGCCTGGCTTGGAGAATTTCAAGAATTGCTTTTCTAGCATGTGAGATGAGTGGAATTGTGTGGTAGTTTGAGCATTCTTTGGGATTGCCTTTCTTAGGGATTGGAATGAAAACTGACCTTTTCCAGTCCTGTGGCCACTGCTGAGTTTTCCAAATTGTTGGCATATTGAGTGCAGCACTTTCACAGCATCATCTTTCAGGATTTGAAATAGCTCAACTGGAATTCCATCACCTCTACTAGCTTTGTTTGTAGTGATGATTCCTAAGGCCGACTTGACTTCACATTCCAGGATGCCTGGCTGTAAGTGAGTGATCACACCTTTGTGATTATCTGGGTCGTGAAAATCTTTTTTGTACAGTTCTTCTGCGTATTCTTGTCACCTCTTCTTAATATCTTCTTCTTCTGTTAGGTCCATACCATTTCTGTCCTTTATTGAGCCCATCTACCATCATCATAAAGTTTCTGTGTTGTTGCTAACTCAGCCATGACCCAAGGACATGGGTGATAACTGGTCAGTGACTAGGACTATCACTGTTACTCTAGACTCTGGACAGCACATGTCAGTGGGGTCATTGTCAAGCTGAAATGGAGGTGGCATGACTGACCAGAGGATGAGAAGAATTAAACCAAAGCGCACAGACAAGGATAAAAGGTCTCACCGTGGAGATGAGAAAACTGATGGGAGATGTGAGAATGATTTCAGGTATTTGTCAGTCTCCTTCTAGTAGGATTTTGGAAGCAATTCTCCAAGATTTGGCATCAATTTCTTTGGTTTCTAATCCAAAGAGGGTTTGACCTGAGTTAAAATAACAGTTCTGTAATTTTTCTAGGCTTGTGTCCTTGGGGAATGAACTCTGCCCATCTCCACTTTTTTGATGTGAACAGTTATGATAATAGCATACATCTGGCTGAGGTTGTCACATAACATGGTGCTCAATCAATCATAGCTAAGATGAATATTCCTAGTACTTTTGTTGAAATACAATAGAAGAGAAAGCATTAGATAGAGAGGGTTGTTGTTTGGATCATAAGATCCAAAGATTTTCTTTCCTTTTTTCCTTCCCTCGTTCTTTATGCATCATATCCATATTCAGTCATACCTTGAATTTCCATTCAGTAAGCTTTCTGATTAACCAGGAGTGACAGATTTCCTTTAGTGATGCCAAAGCAACAGCTCCAGCTATAAATTGCCTTAATTACAGTACTTGCATCCTCTATTACCTAAAGCCATACTCTAAGAACAGGATTTGAATGAGACCCCAAGAGATATTCAGAAGATATGAAACAGAGCTTTGAAAAATTATGTAAATAAAAGAGAGAGGGAAAGAATCTTAGCTGTGGTTCTCAACATTTGCTGCACCTTAGTCATCCACAAGGGAGCTTCGAAAAATCCCAACATGCAGACTGCAACCCAGACCATTACCTCAGAACCCCTGATGCTGGACTTCAGGCACAATTATCAGTTGATTCTAATATGCAGCCAAGGTAGAGAACTGCTATTTTAGAGAAAGGTAGTAGCCAGTGGTGTAGAAAGTGGCAGAATGATAAGACTGGGTGTGTACGCAAGGTGTGAGCACATAAATGACATCCTAGACTCTAGCAAGACCTTTCAGGAAAGCCCTGGGATCAGAAATCAGGCTTGAAAGGAAGGACTGAGTGGCCAGGAAGAGTACACAGCAGGCGCAGCTTAATCCTTCAGCAAATGTGGTGGAACCCAGAAAGGAAGAGTGAGGAAGATGGCTTGAGGAGTGAGCAACAGCAAAACAAGTTATTTCCAGAGTAGGGGAGACGTAAACAAGTTTCAATCAAAGATGAGTCTGCCACATCTTATACATTTACTATTTAAGTTTGGGGATATCTTTAAGAAATTGAGAATAAAACCACTATATGAGCCAGCAATCCCGCTCCTGGGTGTATACCCTGAGACAATCATAAGTTAAAGATACATGTACTCCAATGTTCATTTCAGCACTATTTACAATAACCAGGAAGCATCTTAGATGTCCGTTGATAGAGGAATGGATGAAGAAGATGCATGTGTGTGTACACACACACACACACATACACACAATAGAATGGAGTATTGGAATATTACTCAGCCACAGAAAGGAATGAAATCCAGTCATTTGTGGAGATGTGAGTGAACCCAGAGTCTGAGATACAGACATAGAAAACAGACTGTTGACCCCGGGAGGAGAGGGCGGGATAAACAGAGAGAGTAGCACTGACGTTTATACACTCCCATGCTTCCCTGGTGGTTCAGACGGTAAAGCGTCTGCCTGCAATGCAGGAGACCTGGGTTCGATCCCTGGGTCAGGAAGATCCCCTGGAGAAGGAAATAGCAATCCACTCTAGTACTCTTGCCTGGAAAATTCCATGGACAGAGGAGCCTGGTGGGCTACAGTCCATGGGGTTGCAAAGAGTCGGACACGACTGAGCGACTTCACTCACTTCACATGTGTAAAATAGATAGCTAGTGGTGAGCTTCTGTAGAGCACATGGAGGTCAGCTTGGTGTTCTGTGATGACCTAGAGAGGTGGGATGGAGGGGGGGTGTGGGATGGAGGCCTGAGAGGGAGGGAATGTATGTATACTGATAGCTGATGCACGTTGTGGTTCAGCAAAAACTGTACAACCCACTCCAGAAACCTTGCCCGGAAAATTCCACGAACAGAAGAGCCTGGTGGGCTACAGTCCATGGTGCTGCAAAGAGTTGGATGTGACTGAGTGACTAAACAACAATATCAACAGCTGCAAAAATGAACACAACATTGTAAAGCAATTATGCTCCAATTAAAAAATAAATACATACAGTTTTTAAAAATGAAGTGTAAATTTGGGGAAATAGTGGAAAAATGCTTACATTGACCCAGTAGATTTGATTTTGATGATTTCAGATACATCGCAGGCTCGTGACCAAGCATACCTTCTGCTCTATGCCTCCTAACTCCATTCATTTTTATGCCTCGTAACTCCTTTCATTGTCATTTGTTCAACTTTCTGCTTTCTGGTCAAACATGTCACTTGTTGGCCTCTCTTAATCCTCACAAGATCCCATAAAGAGGCTGCCTCCCACTTTCCAGATGAGGAAGCTTTCCAGATGAGGAAATGAGATTCAGAGAGGGCCCCTGGTTGGTCCAGAGTCAATAAGTGACAAAGTGAGATCCACACCTGAATCTGAGTGACCCCAAAGCACACAGCCTTTGTACATTGCTTCTGTACAAATTCAATCCTTGGAGAACTGTGTGCTTCCTTTGAAACCTGCAAAATGACAAAAACTATGCCCTAAAAGACTCTTGTGAAGAGTCTGGAGAAGACTCTTGAGAGTCCCTTGGACAACAAGGAGATCAAACTGGTCAGTCCTAAAGGAAATCAACCTGAATGTTTATTGGGAGGGCTGATGCTGAAGCTGAAGCCCCAGTACTTTGGCCACCTGATGGGAAGAACTGACTCATTTGAAAAGACCCTGATGCTGGAAAGATTGAGGGCAGGAGGAGAAGGGGACAACAGAGGATGAGATGGTTGGATGGCATCACCAACTCAATGGACGTGAGTTTGAGAAAACTCTGGGAGATGGTGAAGGACAGGGAAGCCTGGCGTGCTGCAGTCCATGGGGTTGCAAAGAGTCAAACAGGACTTAGTGACTGAACAACAACCATACCCTGAAGGGTTGTGTCCAAGCACCAGGGCCTCTGGAAGAAATCAATGAAAAATGGAAAATGTATCAGAGGCTGCAGAAGCACTTGAGCAAGGTACAAAGCATTTTCAGAGAGAGGTGGGCATGAGGTCTGTGTCGTCACTGACACAGGTGCCCAGGAAGATAGCTGAGGGGCAGCCAGAAGTG
Source organism: Dama dama (assembly GCF_033118175.1). NCBI lineage: Eukaryota > Metazoa > Chordata > Mammalia > Artiodactyla > Cervidae > Dama > Dama dama. The sequence continues at coordinate 6,965,171 of NC_083686.1, read as the reverse complement.
GGGTTGCCCACAACTGATACTAACCTGCAAACACTGGGCCTTGGGCCCTGTGCTCAAGTGCAGCAGAGTTTGGGCAGGAACAGCCACTGTCAGCATCGTTTTCCTCCACCATCTGTCCACGCCTTCCTCCTCCCCTGGACTTGTCATCCTTGCTAATTTCTGCCTCCCCAACCATCCAACTTGCGCCCACTCATTTGGCCACCTCCTCTTGCTGAAACTGAATCTCCACATCCCCTGATTATCCCTGGAAACTGATTAGCTTGCATTTGCAAGCAATATTTTCCTCCTAGTACATCCAGGGGCTTTCCAGATGGCTCAGGGGTAAAGAATTCACCTGCCAGTGCAGGAGACTCAGGTTCTACCCTTGAATCAAGAAGATCCCCTGGAGGAGGGCATGGCAACCCACTCCAGTATTCTTGCCTGGAGAATCCCATGGACAGAGGAGCCTGGAGGGCTACAGTCCGTGGGGTCGCAAAGAGTCGCACTGAGCAAGTAAACAACAACAGTACATCCAGATATATGGGGTCCAGAGGACTGCTTTGCTTTCTGGGATCTTAGCTTAGAGGGGAATGAAATGTAATAAAAAGTATAATATGAGTTCCAAATAGCTGCATCATCTGTGTCAAAGAGATGCTTTCCATTTGGGCTGCCATCTGTAGATATTATTACCAGTTATCCTTACGCTCAGATGGGGGAGTGAGCAAAACATTGTTTTTCCTTCCAATCCAAAGGCCTGGAAATTGCTGATGCAATGTCCAGCAGGAAAGAGCCAGCAACATTTTGTGCTGCTTTTTTAAAACATATTTTAATATTGTGTTTTAAAGGAAACTGGCCAGGAAGGTCGTTCAAGGACACATTTTAGACTCTTTGAGAATCAAGTTGGGCAAGACCATTACAGACTGTTTAGTTTGGATAGACAAATTGCCAACATGCCCATAAAAGGAAGGGTTGGCTGAATATTTTCTTTTGGCTCTTTTTTCTCAGATTTTCTTCAAAAGTTAGTCTGACAAAAATTGAAGAGAAGCCATGCAATACACCCATGAAAACAAACACTTCAAATAGAACTTGTATCTCAGAACAAATCAGTCTAGGGAATTTGTGCTAATTTGGATGAGATTCCTGTCTGTGAGGTACCAGGTTGATTACAAAATTCACTGAAAGGAAAGATGGGGCATTTGCTGGGTGTCCACTGTGTGTCTAGAGTGTGCCCAGCATCCTGACAGGTACTGGAAAAGCATTATACCATTCAGTCCTCACAATTTCACCTTCAGAATGTTATTAGTCCCATTTGTGTGAGTGGGAGCTCAGTTCAGCCTCTCGCTCGTGTCTGACTTGGCAGCCCCATGGACTGTAGCCTGCCAGGCTCCTCTGTCTATGAGATTATCCAGGTAAGATCACTGGAGTGGGTTGCCATTTCCTTCTCCAGGTGATCTTCCCAACCCAGGAATCGAACCCACATCTTCTGTGTCTCCTGCCTTGGCAGGTGGATTCTATACCACTGAGCTACCTGGGAAGCCCCATTAGCTCCATTTATCAAGAGAGAAAAATAAGTAAAAATGTGGCTAGTGTATGGGCAAGATCTGAGTTGAAGAATGAGATTGAAACTACTATTTATTCAAAATGTGTCTGAATCAATAAATGAATGAACCTCACAAAGTAACCAAAAAAAAAAAAAGAGGGAGAGAGAAAAATATGCAAGGAGTCAATAAGCCCTGTATCCATTTCAACCCTTGGAAACTGGAAGCTGATGTCTCCTGTGAATCTAAACCTTCGGTCAAGGCATATCCCGATATTCATGGATCTCCCTGAAGAAGAGCCGCCAGCTCTTCTTTCCCCACAACTGTTTTGTGGTCAACTAGTTAAGGGAGCTTAATCCTCATCACAATGCACTTTGAAACTAGGGACAATGAGCGTCAGAAGCCTTAAACATCAGAAGAGAGAAGATTGGATGAGGTCTTGAAATGATGAGGACCCACACACCCAGTGGAGAACAGGAGAAAAAAAAAGATTTGCAGATGGAATCCCTTAGCCATGGTCAAGTAGCCCTGTTTGATCAGAGAATGTTCCAAAAGGAAAGTAGTGAGATGCAAGTTGGACAAGGGCTGTATAGGGTTCAAACCGTGAAGGACTCAGAATATAGTAAGCCCCCTACATACTAAAAAGTTTCATTCTGAAAGCATGTTTTTAAAATCCTATTTGTTCTTAAGTCCAACCAAGTGAGCCCAGGTACCCAACTAACGCAATCAGCTACAGAGTACTGTACTATAATAAGTCTAAAATACTTGTCACACAAATAATACATAAAAACACAAAAAATAAAGAAAACATTTTTAATCTTATAGTACAGTACCTTGAAAAATTCAGTAATACAGGACAACAGCTGGCATACAGGGGCTGGCATCCAGTGATCAGGCAAGAAGAATTACTGACCGGAGGAGGGAGAGGAGACGGGAGATGGCAGAGCTGAAGGATAGTCAGCAACAGGAGACAGAGGATAAGCTGCGATTTCACTCATGCCTGACGCTGCTGAAATTCGTGTTTGAAAGTTCATGACTTGAAAGTTCGCATGTAGGGAACTTACTGTATGGGAGAGGTGATTTTGACTTTATTTTCAAAGTCTGAAATATCTCAGATCTGAAAGATCTGAGAACCCATCAAAGGCTTTTGAGTGAGGGAGGCACGTGGGGAACAGAGTTTGAGAAGAATTAAGCTGGCCATATGGGGCTTCCCTGGTTGCTCAGACAGTAAAGAATCTGCCTGCAATGCAGGAGACCCAGGTTCCATCCTTGAATTGAGAAGATCCCCTGGAGAAGGAAATTGCTACCCACTCCAGTATTCTTGCCTGGAAAATCCCAGGGACAGGGGAGCCTGGAGGGCTGCAGCCCACCAGGTCGCAGAGAGTCAGACACGGGTGAGTGCCTAACGCTAGCACTTCAAGCTGGCCACATAGAGGGACTGGAAGTGGGGAGGCCAGCTCGGGGACTTTCCTGAGAAGAATTCTGTGACACTCAAGGCCGCGGTCATTGGGAGGCTCTGCGTGCCCAGCTGGCTGGGCTGTGTGCTGTTTGGTCCCGGCACGCAGCTTTAGGCTGTTTGTGCTCCAATATGCTCCCGTGGAAAGGTCTCGTTACCCAGACCTTTGATGTGGAAATGTCATCCTGACAGTGAGTGGATTCCAGGAACTCTTCCAGCAGAGATCACCCACTAGAGAGAGAGGACCCCGTGACCGGCATGTTAACCTTAGGAAGCAAGGAGATGGTGATGAGAAGCAAACTGCTTGGGGGGAAAAAAAGTGCTTGCTTTTTTTTTTCTTTTTGTAAAATATTTATTTTCATTTGTTTATTTGGCGGCACTCGGTCTTCATTGCAGCACATGGGATCTTTCTCAGCTGTGGCATGCACATTCTTAGTTGTGGCATGTGGGGTCTAATTCTCTGACCAGGGACCCAACCCGGGGCCCCTGTCTTGGGAGCTCAGAGTCTCAGCCACTGGACTACTAGGGAACGAATTCTTTTCCTTAGAGACACTTGCTTCACCGCACCCCTGCACCACTGAATCCTTGCTTTTCTCAGAGCTATCTGCAAAGACCCCTGTACTAGGAACATCCTAACTAAGCCTTGCTTTGGGGGGCTGAGTGGATCTATGCATCTTACAGGTTGTAAAAATACAAGAAAACGGTGTGGGAGAAAAGCCTGGAGAAGATTGCCTCTCAGCTCACTTAGACATCTGATCTGGGACAAATTCATTTGGCTGCAGAACCGTCATAAAAGCATGAAGCACAGATGAATTAATACAGACGACAGCATTATACAGAAGGGCTGACTACAGAGGTCAGCACGCGCCTCCCTCCAAGGCCAGGCAGGGAATGCAAATGAATACAGTGGGCTGTGTGAAGACCTGAGAACCAGAGCTCCCATGCCCAGCCCAAAGAGGGTACCAACTTCTCGGTCACACTCAATTTGCTCCCAAATGTATGAATAATAATAACTAATTCAGATCATCTGCAAAACCCCAAACAAAGCCATGGATCAAACTTGGCTGCCAGTTTGCAGACACGGATCAGCTGATTGCAAAATGTTAAGCGCAAATCCCAGCTCTGCCACATGCTAGTTATGTGTGTTTAGACACCTTTCGCACCTTCTCTAAATCTTACTTTTCTCATCGAAGAAACGTAGATAAGAAGGGCAGCGCAGACAGTAGTGGTGGAGATTAACCGAGATGGTGCACAGGGCTCCGCAAATCGCAACAAATCGCAAAGCAGCAGGTTGGACCTGGGTATGGAAGCCCCCTGCTGCGCCAGACATTAACGCTTTAGTTACAGGTCTGCAAGGAGGTCTAGTGGGTGAGAGGGTGGCAGCACAGCTTTCACCAAAGCCCATCGTCCAGTGTTCAGTCTCTTTAATGTTCAACAAGTGACCACAGTTATTTTTAATAACTGAAGTATAGCTGATTTACAATGTTGTGTTCGTTTCAGGGGTATAGCAAAGTGATTCAGTGTTCTTTTTCAGATTCTTTTCCATCACAGGCTATCACAAGATATAGTTCCCTGTTCCATAGAGCAGGTCCTTGTTGTTTATCTATTTTATACATAGTAGCGTGTATCTGTTAATCCTAAACTCCTAATTTATCCTTCACCCCCTTTCCCCTTTGGTGATCATAAGTTTGTTTCCTCTGTCTGTAGGTCTGTTTCTGTTCCATAAATAAATTCATTCGTATCAATTTTTTTTAGATTCCACAAATAAGTAATAGTATATGATATTTGTCTTCCTCTGTCTGACATTCACTTAACATGATAATCTCTAGGTCCATCCATGTGGTTGCCAACAGCATTATTATATGATTTTTTATGGCTGGGTAATATTCCATTTTGTATATGTATCCTATCTTCTTTATCCATCATCTGTTGATGGACACTTAGGTTGCTTCATGTCTTAGGTATTGTAAATAGTGCTGCTACGAACACTGGGGGGCATGCATCTTTTCAAATTAAAGTTTTGGTCTTTTCAGAGCAGTTGTTTTTAAGGTTCCATTAAGGGTCACTCTGCTCCCCATCCAGAAAGATTTTCGTATCACTCAAAACTGTGCTCTGTGTTAAGGGGGGATAAAATATGAGGAAAACACAGACCGTGACTACTAGAGGACAGACAGTATTTAAATGTCCAGCTTTTTGCGACCTTATGGACTGTTGCCTGTCAGGCTCCTCTGTCCATGGGATTCTCCAGGCAGGAATACTGAAGAGGGTTGCCATTCTCTTCTCCAGGGAATCTTCTTGACCCAGGGATCAAATCCGCATCTTTTGCATCTCCTGCATTGGCAGGCGGATTCTTTACCACTGTGCCATCTCAAAGCCCTCCATCACAGTAAAGAGCAAGGTCGCTAGACTTGGTCTGTCCCTGAGCCCTGACCTGGTTGAGTTTGGCCTCCTTTCTCAAGGTCTGGCAGATATAGGAGGGTGGTCTGGACCCTCTGAAAAGCCTCAGGTATTCCACTTGGACAGCCAGCTCTCCTCTGAATAATCAGGGCTTTGGGGCTGAAGTGGGTGACGAGGCATCTGAGAGTTGGGTTCTATGAACAAAAGCAATCCATCAATCTTTTATGAACACAGTATAGTCAATTCTTGCTGTTCACAGTAGCTGTGTTATATTTAAGGTCATTCCAAAGGCTGAATTAGCAAGTTCATTGCTCCTTGGGGAAAAACAGAGTTCGGTTCTTGCAAGCCCCTGGTCACAGCATTTTCAGTAATTGACCTACACATATCCTGGTGTGACATGTGTTTCTGTTTAAAGACACTTTATTTAGTACATATTGTTGATTCATTAGCATTGGATGCACAGCCACAGAACTGTAACTCATGCCTGAAAGATGATTACCTAACACACATATTTTCCCCATAAGGCATATCACAGCCTTCCTGCATTTAGGAACCACCAGACAGCACTCTTCTGCTCGGGGGCAATTTTAAACAGCAAAATCACCAACAAAACCCAAAAAGTGCAAAAAGCGTGGCAGCACACAGACTATAAAACAGATACTCATTTACAGTATAGAGCTGACCTCAGCTGGGAACACGCACGTCAGGTGACTTAGATATTTTGCAGTTTTGTGCGTGTCCGAAAATGACCACGAAAGCACTCTGGGTGTTGATTGGTGGGTTGCAAACACATTTCAGCAAGTATGTGAATTTGCAAACAAGGAATTCATAGATAATGAGTGTTGACTGTATCTAAATGTTATTCACACACTTACCATTTGCATTTAAACTCAGCCTGGCAAGACTCTGGTCAATTTCTAACAACTCAATTTATTTTTAAGACCTATAAGTACTAAGTAGTCTGAAGGACATCATGGATGTTGTAAAAGATGAAATGTTTGCATTGTAGAATTGGTTTTTGTTGTCATTGTTTTCCTTGAAAGGACACAGACACCAAACGAAATTATCCCTGTGGCATCTTAGCAAGATACTACATCAACCCCTTGTTTATTTTAACTTGAAATTGATTAAAAAAAAAAAAACAAAAAAAACCTTCTTCCTATTAAGGCAGACTCTCTCCCTGGAACTTCTACAAATCGATCCTAGTTTTGATAGCTCCGAAGGTAAAGAATCTGCCTGTAATGCAGGAGACCCAGGTTTGATCCCTGGGTTGGGAAGACACCCTGGAGAAGTAAATGGCAACCCACTCTAGTATTCTTGCCTGGAGAATTCTATGGACAGAGGAGGCTGGCGGGCTACAGTTCATGGGGTCACCGAGTCAGACAAGACTGAACGACTAACACTTTCACTTTCCCTAGTTCTGTCCTTGAGAACTACATAGGATGGGGCCAAGTCTCCTTCTACACGATGGTGTCTCGAGTATCTGAATATACAACCAATTCCCTCTTTCAAGACGCTCTTTCCCACTGTTGACATCTCCATTTCTCCCAGTTACTCCAATCTCACCCTCTCTGTTGTTTTCTTAGAACAATGTGTCTAATCTATCGGAAATTAACCGCCATGTCCTACTTAGACTCTAGAGTGAAATGAGTTGCCTAAATTCTGCTGCTAAAGTTGTTAATTTACACAGCTTCACTGATGAGTACCATGGCAGTCTATGTGAAACTTTTCAAAATAAGCACACTATTCCACGTCTTGAAATGTATAGTAAGGAAATGTGTATGCTCAGTCACTAAGTTGGGTTTGACCCTTTCGCAACCTCATGGACTGTAGCCTGCCAGGATCCTCCGTCCATGGGATTTTCCAGGCAAGAATACTGGAGTGGGTTGCCATTTCCTACTCCAGGGAATCTTCCCAACCCAGAGATCGTATCCAGGTCTCTTGCGTCTCTTGCATTGACAGGCAGGTTCTTTACCACTGAGCCACCTTGGGACTCTAAAGAAATTATTATGGACGTGTGCTAAAACTAAATTATAGGGGATTCCCTGCAGTCCAGTAGTTAGGACTCTGCGCTTTCACTGCCAAGGGCACGGGTTCAATCCCTAATTAGTGAACTAAAATCCCACAAGCCAGGCAGTGGGACCATAAACAAACATACACAAAAAAAATTAAAAATAAGGTAAAACTTAGTTATGAAAAGATGCTCATTACAGGAACCTTTATTATCCCAACATATGGAAACATCCAAGAATAGAACAATATTAAAGAAATTATGGCGTATCCATACAACCATTAAAATGACAATATGAATAAATCTACTTTGACTTACATAGGTATTTATATAATTATAATACAAAAGATTGTAAAAGAATGGTTATAATCCGGTTACATGTTATTAAAACATCCATCTATAAGAAAGGAAAACATTCCCAGGAATTTAGCAAAAGCTCTTGAAATTCAAAGTATTTCCCTTCTTCTTTATTTCTTCCTACAATATGTTATTACATTCATAATAAGGAAAAATAGTTATGTTCAGTGTTCCAAAAGACTGCAATTAAAACAACACTTTGGTAGTTCCCTGTTGCTTTCAGAAAAAGGTCCAAACATCTGGCTCGGGAAATAAGACTTCTTATGATCTTACCTTTCAGGTTCCATCAACTACCTGGCCTTATAAGTATTGATACTTTCCACATTGACTATAATGAACCACTTAAATTATGCCCAGTTTTTATGCCTACTTTCCACCTTATACCTTCTGCTTTGACATATCCTCTATCCCCCATCTCCCCAACTGGTTTGGGGTGATGGGGCTTCCCTGGTGGCTCAGATGGTAAAGAATCTGCCTGCAAGGAGACCTGGGTTTGATCCCTGGGTCAGGAAGATCCCTTGGAGAAGAGAAAGGCTACCCATGCCAGTATTTTTGCCTGGAGAATCCTCATGGACAGAGGAGCCAGGCAGGCTACAGTCCATGGGGGCTCAAAGAGTCAGACACGACTGAGCGACTAACACTTGAGCTTTCTTTCTTTGGTGAGATTACCCAAATATTTTATTACTGGCCAAACCAGTCCTGGCTGCCTGACTCTGAAGCCCACATTGCCTCCTCTGGATCAGAATGAAAAACTGAGACAGTCAAAGTAATATTTTTCTAATTATTTTGGTGCCATATTTAATCTCAGCATTGGCAAGTGAATTATTGATACTTGAGCATCTACAATGTTATCCGGAAGAGAAAGAAAACCCTAACATACAGTCCATTCCATTGACATATATACAGAGAGTTAAAATGATTTTTAAAATGTGAACTTTTTCCTTTTAAAGACAAATGGTCCAGGGTATTTGGAGCTATATTTTACCCAGACATTGAAGTCTAGTTCTCAAATCTATGCCGTGTGTGTCAGATTTCACTAATCTGGCCCATTCTGACTTCTTTGTTTCTTTTCATTATAAGAAGTTAATATTAAATTTCAAAACCCAAACAGCATAAATAAATTCCAGATGCCTTCTCAAATCCCTAAATCTCCCATTAGAATAAGGAGAAACTTTGCTGTATGTCCGTAGTGGGTTACATTTTAATTCACTGAAATGCTGAAAGAATCGCTGAGCAATTCTTCAGCCTTTATTTCACCAAGAAAACACACGAACTTTTTGGACTTTCTGAAGGAGCAGAGTCCTCAAGAGTCACAGCACAGCTGTCTGACTTATGTTTACTTTATTTCTCCCCTGAAGAGGTAAAATAACATCATCATGAAAGGCGGGGCGCCCAGAGTCAGGCTGCCTTGATTCCAATCTAACTGGGTAATTTGGGGCAAGTCATTTAACCTCTCTGTTCCTCAGTTTTCTCATCTGAAAAATGGGGATACTCATCATACCTACCTCACAGGATTGTTGAAGAGAGAAGTGACTTTAAAGTATTCAGCAAAGTGTCAGCCACAGAGCAAATGTTTGCACCCATTATTACCTAGAGGTGTATGGCAAGCTGATGGAACAGGTCTCTTTGGCTAGAAATTATTTTCCCTTCTTTCTCTCCAGATGAACAGGGCTTAATCCAAGGTTAAGGAGGCTCTCATCTTTCCGTGAGTGACTAATAAGCCAACTTCAGATCCCAGACCTTTCACCTAAGCCTGGTCCAGACCAAGACCTCCTTCCTTATGTCCACATTCTTGAACCCTATGTCTTAGTCAAGCTATCCCACCAACTTTGCATCCAGAATAACTCCATTTTTGTAAACGTGAGAGCTCTGTACTAATGAGAACCTAGCATGGAGCACGGGGGACGCTAGTCAATGCTCTGTGATGACCTACAGGGGAAGGCAGTCTGAAACAAAGGGGACAGATGCATAACTAATTCACTTCACTGTAGAACGGAAACTAACAGCATTGTAAAGCAACTGTATGCCAATAAAGATTAATAAAAAAAAAAAACTCTGTCCTCAGAGGATTTGTAGATGCAGCTTCACATCTCCAATTAATTATGGAGATCATATACGTAAAACACCAAAGGGCGGTGTGTGTGTCACTGTGTACTCAACCACTTCAGTCACGTTGACTCTGCAACACCACGGACCACGGCCGGCCGGGCCCCACTGTCCATGCGATTCTCCAGGCGAGAAAACTGGAGTGGCTCTGACATGAATCACAGCAGGAGCCTCTATAGCCCACCTCCCAGAGTGATGGAAATAAAAGCAAAAATAAACAAATGGGACCGAATTAAACTTAAAAGCTTTCTCACAACGAAGGAAACTATAAGCAAGGTGAAAAGACAGCCTTCATAATGGGAGAAAATAATAGCAAATGAAGCAACTGACAAAGAATTAATCTCAAAAATATACAAGCAACTCATGCAGCTCAATACCAGGAAAATAAACGACCCAGTCAAAAGATGGGCCAAAGAACTAAACAGACATTTCTCCAAAGAAGACATACAGATGGCTAATAAACACATGAAAAGATCCTCAACATCACTCATTATCAGAGAAATGCAAACCAAAACCACAATGAAGTATCATCTCACGCCAGTTAGAATGGCTGCTATCAAAAAGTCAAACAATAAATGCTGGAGAGGGTGCAGCGAAAAGGGAACCCTCTTACACTGTTGGTGGGAATGCAAACTAGTACAGCCACTATGGAGAACAGTGTGGAGATTCCTTAAAAAACTGGAATTAGAACTGCCATATGACCCAGCAATCCCATTGCTGGGCATACACACCGAGGAAACCAGATCTGAAAGAGACACGTGCACCCCAATGTTCATCGCAGCACTGTTTATAATAGCCAGGACATGGAAGCAACCTAGATGTCCATCGGCAGACCAATGGATAAGAAAGCTGTGGTACATATACACAATGGAATATTACTCAGCTATTGAAAAGAACACGTTTGAATCAGTTCTAATGAGGTGGATGAAACTGGAGCCTATTATACAGAGTGAAGTAAGTCAGAAAGAAAAATACCAATAAACTATATTAACACATATATATATAATTTAGAAAGATGGTAACGATGACCCTATATGCAAGACAGCAAAAGAGACACAGATATAAAGAACAGACTTTTGGACTCTGTGGGAGAAGGCGGGGGTGGGATGATTTGAGAGAATAGCATTGAAACATGTACATTACCATATGTGAAATGAATCGTCAGTCCAGGTGCGACGCCTGAGACAGGGCACTCAGGGCCAGTACACTGGGACAACCTTGAGGGATGGGTTGGGGAGGGAGGTGGGAGGGGGTTTCAGAATGGGGGACACACTACACCAGTGGCTGATTCATGTCAATGTATGACAAAAACCACTACCATATTGTAATTAACCTCCAATTAAAATAAATTAATTTTTTAAAAAAGAATACTGAAGTGGGTTGCCATTGCCTCCTCCAGGGAATCTTTCCAACCCAGGGATCGAACCCAAGTTTCCTGGGTCTCTTGCATTGGCAACCAGACGCCTTATAGCTTGAGCCATCAGGGAAGCCCCACCAAAGTGCCATAATAAGTGCTCAAAGATGATCGTTTTCTTCCTTCCTTTCCCTACTGACATTAATGATTGATGCCTATGTTTGCAAGAAACATTTAATTATAACCATGCAAGACCTGCCTGCCCTGCTCACTTTCAACAGAGAATCTGCACTCCATATATCCTTCAGCATCTCAGCTTCACCCCCTCTAGACCTTGCATCCATGCCAGAAGGCAACGAGACAATTTTGGTGCTATTCCACACTTAATATATCTTTTCACCTCTCAGTAGCAATGAAAGCTGGCGTCATATTTTAGTACATACAGATACCTTTCACATACTTCCCCTTACTTTTCTATCAACTCTTTACGGAGGTATTTTCATTGTTGCTCTTGTCATCAGTATCATCGCAATTTTGCAATGGGAAAAACTAAAGTCTAAACAGATGAAATGTGAATGTGAAAGTCGCTCAGTCGTGTCCGACTCTTTGCGACCTCCAAGCCAGAATACTGGAGTGGGTAGCCGTTCCCTTCTCCAGGGGAATCTTCCCAAACCAGGGATCAAACCCAAATCTCCCGCATCGCAGATAGATTCTTTACCAGCTGAGCCACAAGGAAAAAGCTTCTGTCAAATTCTACAGCTGGTAAGTAACTTGGTGGGGATTTGAACCTGGATTCTCTGCCCTGAAAGTCTTTGCTTTTCTTCTATCAAATTTCACTGCTGAAGCTACAGGAGTGCAAGTCTCAAAAGAAGCCTCACAAATTCTTGGCTTATATCAGTTCCATTGGATGTCCTATTTTATTTTAAATTCTGATTTTTTTTTATGTTTTCTCTGATGTTGCCATGGTTGGCAAAACCAAGCCCAGCCCAGTCATTTAGCCAGGTTGGAGCCGTTTTTGTAGGCTATCGTGATTGTGTATTGGATGGCTGGTTTTAAAAAAAAGTCATGTTTAATTGCTGTTTTCTTTCAAGCAGAATTCTGTTATATTGCAGCCAAATAATGCCTCATCTAGAAGGAAAAATGAGCTATTCCAGAAAGTTTGTTCAAAGAGAGGCAACATCTTTTGCAACTATGAAGTACAATACACAAATGTGAAGGTCATCCATATGCAGAACAGGACAAGGAGGGGCAGAAAAGCTGCGCCATTAGAAAATGTTTGATTTCATGGAACAGAAACGCAACTTCAGTGACCTGACTCAACAGTGGCTTGCTTATGCTTCTCCTCTTTTCAAACCGAAGTGAGTTTGGAGATATGCAGTCAAGGGTTGGTACAATGGTTTCACAAGGTCATCAGAGACCCAGGTTCCTACTGCCTTTCCGCTCTTCCATCTTGGCCCATGGAACACCTTCTCACGATCACAAAAGGTCAAATCTACATCAACGTCATGACTGCCTTCTGCGTGAAGGCAAAATACAAAGAGCAAAATCTGAACAGGTGGCACCAGCTGTCTTTCTCCTTCAGGAGGTTTCCTGGCAACCTCTTCCATCAACCCCTGCGTATGCACCATTGTTCCTCCTGGGTGGGTCACATGACCTTCCCTGGTCACAGGGAGTCTGGGAAGATGGGTATCACTGGGTGCCATTGCCTCCCCCAAGCAGACAAGGGCACTGTTAGTAAAAAAAAGAATAGCAAAATCAACATTGGGAATCAACTAAGAGTTTGCCAAGAGGACTACCATTTATCAGAGATCTGCAATGTGTTAGACACAAACTAAGACAATGCTGATGCTGAAGTTCCAATACTTTGGCTACCTGATGCAAAGACCCAACTCATTGGAAAAGACCCTGATGCTGGGAAAGACTGAAGGCAAGAGGAGAAGGGGCGACAGGAGGAGATGATTGCATAGCATCACTGACTCAATGGACATGAATTTGAGCAAACTCCGGGAGATAGTGAAGGACAGGAAAGCCTGGTGTGCTGCAGTCCATGGGGTCACAAAGAGTCAGACACGATATAGCAACTGAACAACAGCAACACAATGCTAAGAAGGAAAGAACGATATTCTTACATTAGACCTAAAGAAAATGATATCCAGAGAGATGTAAAATGTGAAATGACGCGCATTTTTATCAGAAGATCTCCACGTGACTTTTTCTCATGTGACAATGCCTGGCACAGAAGAGACATTCAAAAATGATTTCAAATATTTCCCTTCTCTTTGTCCGCTCTTGCAAATGAAATTAGAAATGCAGTACCAGCTTCCTCTTGGAGTGCTTTAATATTTGCATTTGTCTAATTGTTCTTGCTATGATCTAACTCAGGCTGCTGTTCTGGCCAGTGTTTCCATATCCCCAACTTCTGGCAAACACAGTACTGCTGACTTTATTAGATCATGTCAGATCTTTTCCTGCTTGATATAGTCTCTCTTTTGAATTTTCTCTCCAGAGCCATCATGATATTGTTTTCACTTGTAACTTCATCAGCTATGACATAAATAGCTTTGGGTTGGGTTTTTAATCAGCATCTTCTCCTGACTGGCACTTAGTAGGAGCTCAGTGTTGTCTGTTGAACGAGTGAATCTGTTTCATCGTCTGCCAGCTCTGTAAGCTTGGGCGTTTCAAACCTGCCGTGATGAGAAAAGAGAAAGGCTTGTTCTGAGGTTGCTTATCAGGCTTCAGCATTAGAGCTGCAGTAGCTGATGACTACAGCCCACGGCCAGGTAGTGTGTACCATCACTCCGTTGTGTCTGGCTCTTTGCGGCCCCATGGACTGTAACCTGCCAGGTTCGTCAATCAGTGGAAAATTTTCCAGGCAAAAATATTGGAGCGGGTGGGCGTTCCCTCCTCCAGGAGATCCTCCTGGCCCAGGAATCCAAGCCGCATCTCTTGCAATGGCAGGCAGATTCTTTATCACTAGTGCCACGTGGGAAGCCCCAGGTAGTGAGGGAGGGAAATTCATGCAAAAGAGACGATCAGCAGATAATGTCAAAGGCAGTTACTATAGAATAGCATCCATGCTCTAACAAGGTTTGTTTTCAGAATTTGTTAAAATTAACAGACAATCCTGAATTGTGATAACCTCACATATAATAAAAAGTGACACAGGGGCTTCTCCAAATCCTGCTTGGAGGTTTTTAGATCAGGCAGAACACCACCATGGAAAGAAATGTTTTCCGGGCAAGCATCGTTCTGTTGTACCAGCAGGCAAACACACAGGGTGCCTACGATAAAAGAAAATAACCAGAATGCTTATCTCACTGACGAGTGCATGACAAATGCATTAGCTTTGAGTTATGGGAAGCAATTAGGCAACCTCTGTAGAATGGGTAAAGAATTTTTCCTTTGTCAAAAATTGCGTCTCTTGATTGTCAGTGAAAACCAAAGCTGGAGGAAATCTGATATGTGGTCTCCTGGAGCTTTATCCATACCAGAATGTAAATTCACACCAGTGTAGAATGGGATTTCTATCTTTCTTGATACCTTTAGGTATCTGACCTCTCTTTCCAATATATTCAGTGAAACAAACTTGGGACTCAGAAAGTAGGTGTTTGGCACCACATACAGCTTCATACACACAGGGCATGAGTCACAACATAAGCGTCTTTTCAAGGCATCTGTTAGGTAGCAAAGGGCAACTCTCAAGAGATTTCTCTTTGTCTGGCAGCATAAACAACTGAAAATGTATTCATGTACTTTAGAACCAAACAGACTTGGATTTGATTCCAGGTCTGCTATAGAATAAATGTGCAACAGGAGGCATACTAACCACCACTGAGTTTTTTCCTTATCTGTAAAATGAAAATACTTAAATTGAACCAAGAGAAATTGCCATATTTGAAGTCAAGAGAAATCAAATATTCATGATCTCATACGGTTCATCTTATACCTGTGTCACAGGACCGAATCCAGAATAGAAGACTAAGTCCATGTAAGTTTATGAGTCACAGCTCTGTTGTTATATGCGACAGGCACCCACCTCAGACTAGCTTTAGAAAACGGAATATATACCAAATCACCGTAGTGTACACTGTAAATGTCTTTTGATTTTATTGGTCAATTATACATCAATAAAGCTAGAATGTCTTTAAAGGGGGAGAGAATGCATTAGCTCATAAAATTGGACAATCTAGGAATGGTGTCGGCTTCAGGCATGGCAGGATCCAGGGGCACAAAGGATGCTCTGTATCCCCATTCTCTCTGCTGCTCCACTTCTTTCACATCTGTTGACTTTGTCATACATGATGGGCAGGATGACCAAAGACAGTCTTCACCAAAAGCAAAAGGAACTGTTCTGTCCCAAAGGCTGTCTTTCTTGTGTGACATGTTCAATCCTCAACTAATTGCCATTTCCATAGTGTGAGGTGCCAACTACTAGGCTTGGTCCATCTGGTTGACTTTCTCACTTCCAGAGAGATGATGGGAGCAAAGGGACCGATGCACAAAGCCTGATTATAGCCACAGAAGATAGGGAAGCAGCTCCCAAAGCATCCCAAAGTGCTAGGCAGGCAGGGGGAAAAGGTCCACTACAGTATATACAACACTTAGTACAGACGCTGGCAACCAGAAGATGCACTAAAATTAACTGGAGAGTTTCCTACACTGTAATCAGAGATGTAAGACAAAGTGATCAACTTTTCTCAATTTGCCCAGGACTTTCTTGGTATTAACACTCTAAATTTCACACCCTGGAAAATTCCTCAGGCCCAAGCAAAACATCTCAGTTCATCTGGACTATCCTTGGTTTAAAATGGAAACTCCCACATCTGGGGAATCTCCACGGTCCCAGGAAAGCCCGGACAGCTGGTCACCCTATTCCAAGATGGCACTTGTAAAGTGTAAATCTTAGCTGCGGTTGAGGTCTTGTTGGTACATACACAGTGGAATATTTCTTGTGTGCATGCATGCTCAATCACTCAATCGTGTCCAACTCTTTGGAGCCCCATGGACTGTAGCCCACCAGGTTTCTCTGTCCGTGGAATTTTCCAAGCAAGAATACTGGACTGAGTTGCCATGCCCTACTCCAGGGTATCTTCCCAACCCAGGGCTCGAACCTGAGTCTCTTGCATTGCAGATGGTCTCCTGCATTGCAGGCAAATTCTTTACCATCTGAGCCACCAGGGAAGCCCTGTTAAGTCAGTTTATTAGTTCTTGCATCAATAGAAGAATGATGTGCGTGGTACATCCAAACCCATTGAAATTGTAGGTAAATAGTCCCATGGAAAATGCAACTTTAAATTTTATTTAAAGTTACAGGGTCTGCCCCCTTTTCTTTGTGTTCCCTTTCTGCTTTCTTCATTTTCTTTAGTGTTTTCCTTTCCCCCTTTCCTCTTCCCTTTCTTTCTTTCCTTTGTTCCCACCTTCCTTCTTTCTGATCTTCCTCCCTTCTATCTCTTATTTTCTTCTTTTTCTTTTCCTTTCTTGTTTGGCAATATAGTCACCTTTCAAATAACATGTGATTTAGATTTTGCTTCTGATCTTCAAAGGAGCTGCTATGTGTTGTTTGACTAAAACATGCCAACCTCAGTAAATACATTTATCGTGGTTAATCCACTAAGTAAGTGGAAACTTCACTGTTGGTTAGGACAAGCAGTACATGTGCAATTACCATGGACTGGCTTAGCTATCATGGTCATGATGCTGAATGTGAAGAATGAAAAAACCAGGGGTGGGGGAAGCAAAGCAAAGAAGAGGGTGACGCTTGTGAAATAAGGAGCTTGAGACTGAATTCTTTCAAGGGACATTTTGGTTTATCTGTTTACACAGGGGTTACATCTACCACTAATGGAAACTGCTGAGATTTGGGAACTCTTTCTTCTTTCAAATCAATATTATCATTAATTAAGCAATGTAAACCAGGAAATCCTTCTTGGTTACAAACTATGCTTTGAAGCCAGGCCTGCATTTGAATGTCTTCAATCAAAACCTTAAAAGTAAGCTTAAGAAGAAAGCAATGTCTAGTCTTTGAAGGAGAGCTATCATTGGGGAAAACAGAGCCTTCTCAATTAAACTTTGGCAAGGAATGAGAGTTTTGTTGTCCTTATTAAAGTGCTGAAGTTCTAAAGAATTAACTCCAATTTTGGAAGCAAATCCAAATGGTCCCTCATGACAGGGCTTCCACCTACAGATCAGGATCACAGCCTTGGGACTTCCACTACATTTGGATTTTCCAAATAACAGCCATCACAGTACTTTCACAATTTTTGTCATTATGTAGTACCACTCGTACCATTTGTTTACAAAAAATTTTCCTACAACTTTACTTTTCTAATTAGTTAGACCAAGATGATATAGCCAATGCAGTTCATTAGGGCTCATGCATAGTAGCATCCACTTAAGAAGGCTTTCTTATCTCTCCTTGCTCTTCTTTGGAACTCTGCATTCAGATGGGCATATCTGTTCTTTTCTCCTTTGCCTTTCACTTCTCTTCTTTTCTCAGCTATTTGATAGCTGAAAGTTCATTGCAGTAAATGATGTAATGTGACAATGCCCTGGGCAAAGACAATGGATAGAAAAACAGGCAGAAAAAAACTACCATTGAGCAGTATTTTTTCCTGAAGTATGGTTAATTTGCAAGGTTGTGTTACAGGGAGCCAAGCCTGGTGCTCTGTGATGACCGAGAGGGGTGAAATGGTGGGGTGGGAGAGAGGTTCAAGAGGGAGGGGATATAATTATATGTATGTAACTGACTCGCATTGTTGTAAAATGAAAACAAATACTACATTGTACAGCAATTATCCTCCAGTTTAAACATTAATCAATTAAAAAATGTGTTAATTTCTGCTGTATAGTAAAGTGGTTCAGGTTCACATATATACAGTGAACAGAGATGCTATGAATATAGGGGTGCATGTATCTTTTAGATTTATAGTTTTGTATGGATATATGCAAGAAGTGGTGTTGCTGGATCATATTTTCAGTTTTCTGAGGAACCTCTGTACAGTTTTCCACAGTGGCTGCACTAATTTACATTCCCACTAACAGTGTAGGAGCTTTTCCTTTTTCCACACTCTATCCAGTGTTTGTTATTTGTAGACTTTTTAATTATGGCCATTCTGACCAGTGTGAGGTGGTACCCCAATGAAAAACATTTTAGTTGAGTATATGAATGAACATAATGGAATGTAAGAAATAAAACTTAACCACAAGGCTTTAACTATGAAATAAAACTAGAAAATTATCCATCAAACCAATCACAACCAATTGGGAAAAATCACTCCAGGTAGGAATTTAGGATGAGAAATCCTAGTCTTAAACAATCATTGAAAGAACTGTAGAGAATCTATATGTAGGGTCAAATTTCACTGGACTATACAATATGCAAACGAATCCATGAGAAAAGCTATGCTCTGCATAAGTTCTTTAGTCTAGTTAATATTGTTGCACTGATGCCAATTTTCAGTTGTGATATCCTATTACAGTGATATATGATGTCCTTGGGCTTCCCAAGTGGCTCAGTGGGTAAAGAATCCACCTGCAATGCAGGAGATGCAGGAGACGTAGGTTCAGTCCCTGGATTGGGAAGTTCCCATGGAGGAGGGCATGCCAAACCACTCCAGGATTCTTGCCTGGATAATCCCATGGACAGAGGAGCCTGGTGGGCTACAGGGTCGCAAAGGGTCGGACACGACTGAGCAGTTGAGCACATATACATGCAAGATGTCCCTATTAAGGGAGACTAGTTTTTGTTTTATTTGGGTTTTTATGCAGCTTTCTCTAACTTCCTCTGAATTAAAATCATCATTGTAAGTGATTGCTTTACATTAGTTACTTATAATAACATTGATTATTGCATAGTATGTTAGTATAGTATATACACTGATTTGTGTATAATTATTTATAAATAAAAAACGTTTTTTTTACAAGGGGGCTGTGGAACCAGCTTGGAGAAAGAACATGCTGTTTTGCTGGAAACCCAGAAGGGCAGGATTGCTAAGAAGCCACACTGATGTATGAGTAGAAAGGTCCAGGGGTGGATGATGCCAAGCTGAGAGCACACATCCCAGACCACTGATATTTATAACAACAGATGCCATAGATCCATAGATTGATAATCTAGTCTTTGAAAAGGGGATTAGAAAAAAAAATTAGACAAAATTTTCAGTTTATAAATAAAATAAATTCATAAATAAGTCAAGTTCCCAGTATAGTTTCTTGGTTTCTTCTCTAAGCTATCTTCACCCAAAAGAAATTATAATAAGCAAGTTTTCATAGGATTTTTCCAGTTTATAAAACAATTCCACAAGAACGCCTTTACTCACCCACCAAACCATGCTGAAATAGAAACAGATAATAATGAAAACACTGAATATTCATCTAACTCTTTTATTTACATGATCACATTTCCATGCAACTCACCAGTAAAAGTGTGCGCTTTGTAGTTCTCTAAAGAAAAAGCACCATCTTTTCATGTCTTTGTGTATGTGCCTTCTTTAGCTGGTATAAATTTCTCCTGGAGGGCTCTGTGCCTCTTCATACTCTGTTCCACCAAGATGTTGCTTCCTCTTTTTCCTGAAAGAGACTGAGTCTAATAAGATATAAACAGGCATCCCCAGATGTGCTGCCCCTGGGAAGAGTCCAGAGTTGACCAGCACACCAAGACCTGTTCCTCAGCCACCTCTCCCAACTCTCAGGACTTAACCCTTGGTCAGCCAAATCTAGCACCCCCATGCAAAATAAAAAGGAGAAGAATAAAGTTGGTGGTAGGCAGAGGACTTAATAAAGGTCTCAATTAGTAGGAGCTCTGTCTCAGGCATATACATGCCAGTCACACAGCCGTAAATGAATCTGGTAGCTTCTTTCTACCAGTAACTTTCCTTTAGTCACCTTTTCCTACCGTGTTGGTCTTCATGTCAGAGTTCTAATGGCTACAGATACTTCAGGGGGCAAAACCCTGCTGCTCTCAGGGAGTTTACAAGCCAGTAGGAGGACAAACGTTATGCAGATCATCTTAGAGCTACTTAGAACTACAAATGTTATCTTAGAACTACTACATCTATGAAGCAACATTTATGAAGTTTTACAAAAGGAAAAAAATCATGAAAGGGCAATTTAGGATAATATATAAGAGACAGTAAGGGAGAGCTAAGACAGGTGAAGGGCAAGTCAAAGAAAGCATCCTGGAGGGAGGAACACAAGTTGAGTTTGAAATGATGAGGAAAAAAATGTATCAATCTAGGGACTTCCCTGGTGGTCTAGTATTTAAGACTCTACACTGCCAATGCAGAGGAGCCAGGTTCAATCCCTGGTCAGGGAACTAGATCCTGCATCCACCAGCTAAGACCTGGTGCAGCCAATTTATTTATTTATTTTTTTTAAGTATCAACATAAAGGAGGCTGAGAAGAAAGAGAAAGAACCTTCTGGGCAGGCTTTCCAGAGCTGTCAGTTTAAACTCCACAGGGACCCCGAGAGAATCCTCAGAGCTGCCTCTACACTGCTGTCCTTCTCAGAATGCTGTGGGTGACAATGTCGTCTTTCCAGGCAACTGAGCTGGGAACTTGCAGGAAGAAGAAATGGAGGTTCATGGCTCTGATTCAAGGAGAGAAAAAGAGATGGAGGCAGAATGTGTCATGGAAAAGGCAAGGCTTTGGTTACGAGTTCACACTTGGACACAGCCAACTTCTTAGCTTTGTGACCTTGGAAAAGGTGCTATGACATCTCATAGTTGTTGTGAGGATTGGCTGAGACTAGAAACAAGCAGGACATTGCATCCAGTGTTGAAAAAATTTGTACAACATGAGAGTTGCAAGTTAAGTTTCATGAGATAAAATGAGAACTGAAGCCAGTGTTTCAGGCAGCTCTGAGAAACTGCTCTGAGGAGGTGAGGGGAGGAGTTAGGATATATTAGAGTTTTGCCTCAAAGTGTAAATAGTTGGGAACATCGAAAGATTACCATTAATTAATCTGAAACCAGATATGTCAAGTTAAAGAATTTAGTGCTTATCTATTCATGGGAAGATGGGCAGGAGTCTGGGCTCACTGAAATCATTCCTTGGATATTCACCTCAGTTATCTGGGGCCAGTATCCTGTATTTTCGCATCCTGAGTTTCCTCAGGGCTCACCATTGGGAGTGGCTGCATCTGATGGTTGCCAGATAGCAGGTATTCTTCTCCTTTCTGATTTCCCGCAGGGCTCACCAGCTTACCCTGATGACTGACATCTTTGTTAACTGATACTGCAAGAAATATTTTATTTCTTGAAATATTCCACTTCTCACCAGTAAGGACTCAATAAATGTTCGCTCTCTTCTCTCACTTTCTCCAGGTTCCATAGGCACTGAATATACCCACCACCACCCCTCCCGCAATTTACACCCTGAAGCCCTAACCTCCAATGTGGCTGTATCTGGCGTATCTGGAGATAGGTCTTTAGGAGGTAATTAAGGTTAAATGAGGTCATAAGGGCTGGATGGGGGAGCTGATCCAAAAGTACTGCAGCCTTATAAGAGGAGAGAGAGAGAGCAAGGCCTCTCCCTCTCCCCTTTTGTGAGCAGACACAGGAAGAGGCAGCCATCTGCAACTACAGCTGGGTTCCCATGAGACCCCGACCATGCGGGTACCTTGATCTCAAGTTTCCAGCCTCTTGAGCTGGAATGTCAGTTGTCAATTTACATTGTCAATTGTTGGACTTCCCTTGTAGTCCAGAGGCTAAGAGTCCACCTGCCAATGCAGGGGACATAGGTTCAAACTCTAGAGTGGAAAGACCCCCAGTGCCTCAGAGCAACTAAGCTTGAGCACCACAGCTGCTGAAGCCAGCCCTTAGCACCCATGCTCTGTAACAAGAGAAGCTACCTAAATGAGAAGCTCATGCATTGCAACTAGAGAGTATGCCCCGCTTGTCACAACTAGAGAAAGCTAGCACACAGCAACAAAAACCCAGTAGAGCCAAAAACAAATTAATAAAGAAAATTTTTTAAATATTCTGTTGTTGAAGCCACTAGCCTATGAAATTTTGTTATGGCAGCCAAAGCCAACTAAAACAAGTCTCCATTAGAAACTTGCTCTTAACAGATCATCGAGTATAAATCATAACTACAGTGACATCCAACGAATGGATTTATGAAAGGGCAAAAGCAGTGAGTGTAATCATTAAACTTGAGCTGGTTTCAGGCTTGAGCATTTTCAAAGGCAGACATGAAAGTGAAGGTTGCTCAGTCATGTCCCCTCTTTGCGACCCCATGACCATATGTTCATGGAATTCTCCAGGCCAGAATACTGGAGTGGGTAGCCTTTCCTGTCTCCAGGGGATCTTCCAAACCCAGGGATCAAACCTAGGTCTCCCACATTGCAGGCAGTTTCTTTACCAGCTGAGCCACAAGGGAAGCCTCAATTCATTTGGTGTTTGGCTGTGATGACTTCCAAAATAAAGATCCAATCTGGGTCAAGACTACAGATGATGCTTTCCTATGTGGTTGAGCAGAAATGTTTTCTCCTTGTTTTTATTCTTACTGTTGCATGTGAAATGGAGACACTTAGACTCTAAGAAAACAAGTAGTGGCCAGCACGGGGAGACAAGCGTCAAGAGATGGGACGATGGGGGGAAAGGAGAAATATACTCCTGAAAAGGAGAAAAACAAAAAGTCAAGGGCCCGGGGTCCCAGGCGGTAAGGAGTGTGAACTGATCCCATAGATGAATGGGATGTGACTATGGGACCACACCATTGTCAATGTATTCTCTGTGAAGTGCTGTGTTGGACACTGGCAAACACTGCTTTCCGATTTCAAAGCCTAGACAGGCTGATATGTAGCAGCTCAGTGAAGACCTCATTTGAATCTCACCGCAGCCTACGGAGGGGAGCACAGTGAAGAGGGATTGTGTCCTCAGGGATGGAAGTATGGTTTCAAATAGTTAAATGAGGTTCCCATGGCTAGTAAGGCTTCCAGGGTGGCTTGGTGGTAAAGAATCTGCCTGCCAAGCAGGATGTATGGATTGGATCCCTGGGTTGGGAAGATCCCCCCAAGAAGGAAATGGCAACCCACTCCCAGTATTCTTGCCTGGGAAATTCCATGGACAGAGGAGCCTGGCAGGCTACAATCCATGGGGTCTCAAAGAGTCAGACACAATTTAGCAACTAAACCACCACCACCAACCATGGCTGGCAAGTGTGAGAGGCAGTGGCCAAGCCCTGCTTTTCTGATTTCAGAACCAGTGTCCTTTCCATGGCAAATGTTAAACTTTGCTCCATCTTGTCATCTGATCTTGACCTGATTTTCCAAATCAAAAGTTTTCTCCATGCTCCATCCCATTTTCCAACCTATATTCTCCTCCTTCCAAGTCACCTGATGGCTTCTTCTAGCACAGAAAGTAATATTGGTGGAACATGAGCATCACAAGAAGAGAAGAGTGTAATGTGGGCCAGGTTTATAAAAATCCATCATATAGTGCAATTGCTTTCTTCCTTGATGAAACTTATTCACAGCAATCACCATACTACTGGGTTGACCAAAAAGTTCATTCCAATTTTTCTGTAAGATGTTATAGAAAAACCCGAACAAAACTTTTGGCCAGCCCAACATATGACCAAGCAGGGAGAGCTTTTATTAGGATCCCCATTTTGTAGCTGGGAAAACTGAGACACAGACGAACTAAGGACAGAAGTATCCAGTGACGATTGTTCAACATCAAGAAAGTGAAAAAAAGTGAAAATGCCGGTCATCAGGGTGTCCGACTCTTCAAGACCCTGTGGACTGTAGCCTGCCAGGCTCTCCTGTCCATGGAATTCTCCAGGCAGATTCTCCAGTCTACATGGTGGCTTCGAAGGTCAAGAATCTGCTTGCAATGCGGGAGACCCAGGTTTGATCCCTGTGTTGGGAAGATCCCCTGGAGAAGTGAATGGCTAATCACTCCAGTATTCTTGCCTGGAGGATTCCATGGACAGAGGTCCATGGGGTCTCATGGGAAAGACCAAGAGCCAGATTTCAAACCCTTGTGTCTGTCTTCACCTCCAAACAGGGGATAGAGCTCTGGTCTGATCACCAGGAAGTCGTTTGGTTCCAATCCATCCCCTCACCACCCGTGTGGTCCTAGTTTAGACTTGTCACCCCTCGACTTGATCTCCTGCCTCTGTAAACTGAAGGGGCTGGGTGGCCTGGTCTCCAAGAACAATCTCTAAAGAGGTTCTTGAGAAAACACTCACGACCCGCCCTGAAGACCTGTCAAAGATGCCCCTGGTTTTCCCCCAGCAAAAAACATGTGACACCATTTCACTTGAATTTTACACTTGTAGAGCAAATATCCTCCAGACTCTTTGTGCTGTTTCTCAAGTGCGATTCGGGGAGTGAGCCAACAGAGAGAGGAGGAGATTTGTTTTTGTTTGTGAAGTTCACAAACCCTTCTTTCAGGCTCGATCAAACCGTTGGGAGGTCTGTGTAGGCCGCACATCTCCGAGTTGCGTGGGGCTGGCTGGCCTCTCTCCCCCGCTGCCTCTGCTCAAAGTCTGGGAAGATGCTTTGGAAATAAACCAGGAAATTACTTATCAATCTAAAGCCCCAAAGAGCTATGTGTCCTCCTCACTGCCAACGGGAAGAGGATTTCACGGGAAAGCTCCGCATCTGTGTGCAGTAGAGTTCAAAGACGCCGGCTGCCGGAAGGTCTTGCGAGGGATGTAAGTACAGCGTCCCCTCTCGCGATTGAAATGAACAACTGCAGGCTTTTTTCTCCCAGAGATGAGTCTTTTTTGGCTCGCGCGGGTATTCCTCTTTCTCTGACCTACTCTGAGGGTGAGGGGGTGTTTACTGACCCGGACTTACTCAATGACACATCTCCTCTGAGGGCTGCTCCTGTGGAACAGAAGAAAGCAAGCAAAAGTCGTCAGAAGCGGCTTTGCTGGGTTCATTTTGCAAAAAGCCCTGGACTGGGTAGACACCCTCCCTTCATGGTTATAGATCCATAAACAAGAGGAGTGTGACGTGCATGTGCGCACTTGTGGAGCAAATGGAAGGGGCTCCATCACCTCCCCCCAAACACAAAATTGTCATCGCGTCTGAGCCTAAATAATTCAGGTGAAAGGTGTTCCCTTTGTGTTGTAGGCTTTTGAGTACAAGAGAAAGAAAACATTAGCACTTTTGTTCTCCTGTGGAGAACTGCCTTGCAGCAGTATAAACTGTGTACTCAATTTATTTTTGCAGCCAAATGCTCTACCACTGAGCTATACCCCCCTCAATTTATTTTGGGCTAAGGGTGCTGATTTATTTACTTTTATTCATGTATTTACATTTATTACTTTTATTTTATTACTAAAATAAATAATAAATACATTATTATTTATTTTATTAAATAAATGTGCCTGTCCCTGCATGTGGCTGTAGGGGAGACAATACATTCATTGCAATATACAAATGTAAATATCTAGGCGGTGTTAGTAAAACTATGGGTTTGTGTAAATGGTAATTGCATGAATGGATCGCACAGTTTCATAAATAACACATGGCTCTGGATCATGTGTCTTTTATGAGTATTTTCAATCAGACTGTGGTTAAGGGCTGGGAAATCATTGCCGGAATGTAGTTCTTTTAAAAGAAATAGCTCTGTTCTGATGGACCTCTGTTCCATGAATCCCCATGGCTTTCCCCAGGACCCCGTGCCCTTTTCCAGGGTCCCTCATCAAGAACCCCATGGCTGCAGGAACACATGTGGTGCAGAGAGTTATGAGATGGAAGGATGCAGGCTTGGAATGTGAAAGGAAATTCTTCAAGTCTGGGGAACCACGTACTGAGTCTTTGCCATGTGTTTGGCATGCTGCTTGCCATGTGTCTCGTGGTCTGTGGAACAGGTGGCTCTGGTGAAAAGCGGTGTGTTTGAAACCAGAGCACTTGGCAACTTGGCCCCACTTAGCCTCTGTGTGACCCAGTGTCAGTTATTTAACTCCTCTGTGCTTCAATGTCCTGTCCATAAAATAAAGGTAATGACAGTGGGAAACCCAAGTTTGATTATTGGATCAAAGGAAGATCCCCCAGAGAAGGGAATGGTAACCCACCCCAGTATTCTTGCTTGGAGAATTCCATGGACAGAGGAGCCCGGTGGGCAATGGTCCATGGGGTCCCAAAGAGTCGGACATGATTGAGCAACTACCTTAATTAATTAATTAATTAGCAGCGTTCATGTGAAGCTTGAGAATTAATGGAAGTATCGTGTTCGTCTCTGTCATACATGAGCTACTCAGTTGCTCAGTTGTGTCCAAATCTTTGTGACCCCGTGACTATAGCCCTCCAGGCTCCTCTGTCCATGGGATTTCCCAGGCAAGAATACTGGAGTGGGTAGCCATTCCCTTCTCCAGGGGATCTTCCCAAGCCAGGGATCGAACCCAGGTCTCCCACATTGTAGGTGGATTCTTTACCAGCTGAGCCACCGGGGAAGCCCAGTGAAGGATGGTGATGGTTATCCTCCAGGAGGCCCTCTCTCTATGCCTATTAACTAAAGCAGGTCCCCAGGCCCCTGTGTTAATAGTTCTTCAGAGGGTTTGGATGAAAGCTGAGGAGTTGCTATTCTCAACATGTTTTGTAAACTGGGCAAAAATGAATCGCGACATCTCATACAAACTTCACTTGAAGAAGGTGAAAAGTTCTGTTAAGGACAAGAGGGCTCTTTTCCCCATTCAAATTCATGGATCACCCTGTGGTCTGAATCAATGTTATTTCAGAGTATTTACTATCTTGTTTCTATCCCAGTGTTTTCCTCATCTCTTGGCACACATCACCTTCTAAGCCGTGACCATCTGAACTGCTTATCACCAACCCCTCTGATTGCATCAGTCTCCGATGATCAGCAGAAGATACGTTTCTTTCCCTTTGGAAGCTTTTTGTCACAAGTCAGTACAACTTGGTGGAATTCACCACCTTATTCAAATAGCATGAGCTGTGTCCCTAATATGAGAAAATGACTCAATCAGCTTTACACAGAAAATCAACAACATAGAATGTTTACTGTGCTGAATAAAGTATCATCAGATTGATTCCTCTGGAGACTAAGGCAGGACAGAAAGATACAAGCCAACAACAGGGGGATGTCATAACCCAGTCTGGGAGCTTCAGATACCTCAGAAGGAGGCCGCAGAGGGCGTGGGAGAACAGGAATCGCTGAATGTTGAAAATAATTTCTGGTGACGGCAAACTTCAGGGTGTGAAGGGACATATCCCTGGCTTTGTATTCTGGCTTCACCACTTTCTACCTCCAAGACTCTCGTGTGTCACCTCTCAAGTATGTGTAACAGACATAAACATCTCAGCATAGAACCCAGCACAGCAGGTGCTCAATGAACAGGGGTTCCTTTCCTCTCCATTGTGGTCCATTCAAGCCATAAATATTTATTGAGCACTTCAGTTCAGTTCAGTTCAGTTGCTCAGTCATGTCCAACTCTTTTTGCGACCCCATGGACTGCAGCATGCCAGGCCTCCCTGTTCATCACCAACTCCCGGAGTTTACCAAAACTCATGTCCATTGAGTTGGTGATGCGACCCAACCATCTCATCCTCTGTCGTCCCCTTCTCCTCCTGCCTTCAATCTTTCCCAGCATCAGGGTCTTTTCCAATGAGTCAGCTCTTCGCATCAGGTGGCCCAAGTATTACAGTTTCAGCTTCAACATCAGTCCTTCCAATGAACACCCAGGACTGATCTCCTTTAGGATGGACTGGTTGGATCTTCTACTGAGCACTTACTATGTGCCAAGTATTATTGTAGATAGAACAGTAAACAAGAGCCAAAGCCTATGCCTTTGTATCTTTAGACGAGGAGACAACAGAATTACAAATCATAATGTAATCCGGGAAACTGAAAAGTGCTATGAAAAAAATAAAATCTGATCATGAGACAGAGTGAGTAGCAAGGGCAGAAAAGGGGATGTTTCTTCACCTCGGGTGGTCAGGCATTGCTTCACTGAGGAGGTGGCAACACAGTCTGGAATCATAAGGAAAACACCAAAGCCGTGGTTAAACCACTGACTCGCCATGTCACACTAGACAGGGCACTGAAACTTCTTAGGTCTGGGCTTCGTGACCTACAAACTTCAGAGCGGGAGGAAACCGACGGGGCTTCTGTTAGTCCTGAAAGTGTGTTTCGTCATTTCCTTTCCCTGTCTTGGGATCCTATGCCATGAGTAATTATATGAAAAAAAAAAAGTCCTTGAACTAAACTATACTACAGTTATTTCATTCTTTCATTCCATCTCCTGGGGATTTTTTCAAAAAGTTTTTCCTAACATAGATAAATGAGTAGGTCCTCAATGAATGAAGATTAATTAATGATTCTTTTCACAAAGCTCAAATCATCACAATTCCTAGGGATTACATTGCTGGAAAAGACAAGACCCACCGTATGGCAGATTTTTAGGGATGAATTGTGTAGCTTCCCAATGACTTCATGTGTGGCTTCAAGTCTGAAATCGCACATATGTCAGTGCAGCCAAGATGCGAAGCTGCCAGAAGTTGGCTGATCCAACGCTCTACTAGCCAAGAGTCATGTGCATGGCTTTAAAAAACAATGCCTGGTCTGAAACATTTCCTTTCTTAAAACGGTGCAGCAGACCTCCTGTGGGGCTGAGACGGCATCCATCCAAAGTGAAGGTCACAGTGCAGATAACCTGTACCCGAGGAGTCTTTGTCTCTAAATTCGCCAAATATTTGTGGCCAGAGTATTCTTGGCTGTAATGATCCAGATGACTGTCTAATTACTCCACTTTGCTGTGAGCACCGTGGGGTAAACCCCAATCATGGGTCAACAGCTTAGAATGAGAGCTTTGTGTGCATGGCAACCTAAAATGTACAGGTCAATATTTTCGATTCTCAAACGCTGATATTTGGCGCTTAATTTATAAAATTGTGATCTCTCCAAATTGCAAACACATTTTTAAAAGTTGTTTTGAAGACACGGTCCAATGTTAGAAAATTCAAAGTTAGAATCGAAAGGCTGAAGAGTTAGAGCAAAGAGGATGAGACTGGGACATTGGAGTTAATTAACCGGTAGTAGAGAGAAAGTCGCTCAGTCGTGTCCGACTCTTTGCGACCCCATGGACTATACAGTCCATGGAATTCTCCAGGTCAGAATAGTGGAGTGGGTAGCCTTTGTCTTCTCCAAGGGATCTTCCCAACCCAGGGATCGAACCCAGGTCTCCCACGTTGCAGGCAGATTCTTTACCAGCTGAGCCACCAGGGAAGCCCTTGTAGCAGAGAGAGTTGTGGGCAATTCTGTGATGTTCCTTGAAGCTCTAAAACAATTGTAAGCAGTGAACTGTTGTCCAGGAGGGAGAGCAATGGGGTAGGGAACTACTATTGTGCACTTACATTTTTTAAAATTAATTTTTATTGGAGTATAACTATTTTACAATGTTGTGTTAATTTCTGCTGCATAGCAACGTGAATCAGCTATACATGCACATATATCCCCTCTTTTTTGGTTTCCTTCTCATTTAGGTCACCATGAAGCACTGAGTTCCCTGAGCTATACAGTAGGTTCTCATTATTCATCTATTTTACATGGTTGTTGTTTAGTCACTAAGTCTTACCCGACTCTTCTGTGACCCTATGACCTATAGCCCGCCAGGCTCCTCTGTCCATGGGGTTTCCCAGGCAGGAATACTGGAGTGGGTTGCCATTTCCTTCTCTAGGGGGTCTTCCTGACACAGGGACTGAACCAGCGTCTCCTACATTGGCAGATGGGCTCTTTACCACTGAGCCACCAGGGAAGCCCTATTTTATGAATTTTAAAAATATCAATAGTGTATGTGGGGCTTCCCAGGTGGTGCTAGTGATAAAGAATCCACCTGCCAATGCCGGAGATGCAAGAGATGAAGGTTTGATCCCTGGGTCGGGAAGATCCTCTGGAGTAGAAAATGGCATCCCACTCAGTACTCTTGCCTGGAAAATTACATGGGCAGAGGAGCCTAGCAGACTAAAGTCCATGGGGTTGCAAAGAGTCAGACAACTGAGTGACTGAATACACGCACACACACACACACAAACACACACACACACACACACAGTAGTGTATATATGTCAACCCCAATCTCCCAGTTCATCCCACCCTCCTTTCACCTCCTTGTGCACTTATGTTTAATGCAAACGATGTTTCAACCTTTTACATACATTAGCTCCTTGCCACGATCCTCCTGTAGTGTGGCATTGTCTCTGTTTATTTTACAGATGAGACTCTGAGATGCAGTGTAGTTGAGTAACAGTAGTTAAGTTCATCAGCCAATAAATGGCAGAACTACAACTTGAATCTAGGGCTGCCTTAGTTCGAAGCCAATCAGCATGCCATTTGACTACTCTGCTTCAGAAAGATAAAGGGCTGTTTAATTCCCACATGCACTACACATCCTATTTAAGTTAAAAAACAGAATTTACTGCAAGTTTTTAAATGTTGAAATGGCCTCCTGAGGGAAGAGGCAGAGGATTTGTCTTCTTTGGAGGTCTATTAAAACCAGATCAGTTATCATATACATCTAGTATGACTCTAGTGTGGTCCTTTCCCAAGGTGAAAAGATAACAAAATGATTCCCCTAGTTTCCTTCTAGTTTTCCCGTCCGAAGATGAACTCTATCGCTGCAAGGCAGAAACGGGGGTGATGGGTTTAGTCCCCACTTCCTACTCTCCCTCTCCTGCTCCACGCTGATTGCTTTGGCTGAAGGGATGGCTAGACTTTCTGGAAGAACTGTAGCCACTCAGTCACTGCTAGTCCTTTTCCCACAGTTAGGAACGGGTCTCAGCTCTCCCCTACTTTGTGCCCAACTACATGAACACCATTCCAATGAATCTATTACCTAATTTGAGCCTGTACTTCCAATGCTTCAGAGCTACAAATCAGGACCAAAGTTGCATAAAAATGGAACATTGTTGGAAAGCAAGAATGTCTTTTAAAATTCTAGCCATTATGTGTATCAGCTAGGATTACATTTGTGAGTATTAAAAAGCCCAGTTTCTTTCACATGGAAGAAGTTTGTTTTTCTCACATAAGAAGAAGCTGAGAAGTAGGGGATCAAAAGATGGTGGAACATTCACACATCACCGAGAAACCAGGATCCTTTTATATTCCTGTTTCAACAGTGTTATCATGTGGCTTTCATCCTCATGAGAGCAAGATGGCTGCTGCACCTCCAGGCATTGAGTGCATATCCCAGACAAGAAAGCAAAAACCTTCTTGTCAAACTTTGGCTTTTATTTGAGAAGGAAAATCCTTTCCTGGGACTTTTCATATGCCTCTTATTGGCCAAACTGTGTCAAACTGCCACCGTTAGCTGCAAGGGATCTGGAAGTTTGTACTGTTTCCAGTCTTCCATGTAGAAAAAAGGCAGGGGAGAAGTGGATTGGGATGGGTTGCAAGTGAGCCAACCTACAGTATTTGTCAAAATATATGCTATAACTATGTTTGTAATTTGATACTACATTACATAAAAAATTTTAGCTGCATCTATTTTAGTACCTGATTGGAAGCATGAAAATAGTTTTTGAAAAAAAGTGATAAGAAGTAGGTGGGGACAGCATTCTATCAGAAGTACTACAAAGTAATGGAAAGAAGTGTATCGGATGTCAGATCAAAGTGTGAATCCCAGCTCAATAAATAATTAGGTGTGGAATGTCTCTGGACCTCAGTTTCTTTTATTCAAAATAAGAGTAATAATAGTTACCCATAGGATAGCTTTAGAATTAAATTAAATAATATATAAAGAGTCTGACAGGTAATAGACATTCAAGAAATAGTCGTTCTCTTCTCTTTTGCTTTGCATCTTTTATTCTGCAAGTGCAAAAACCTTTATAAAACCCAACTCAGCCAAGAGCTGACAGTTGAAGTCTCAACCCTTTGATTGCAAGAAATTAGAACAAAGCCGCTGAATGGTCTGTAGGCTTTCTCGATCAACACACGCCAAGATTCTTTCATTTTGGGCTTCATCACATTATCTTAGCAAACCAGACAAAAATGTCTAAGCAATTTTGTTTTTCAAGCTGCTTCGTTTGCTTCAAAGTGCCATCTGCTTGTGACATTTTACAAACCAAGTCAATAGAGCCATTTGGTGACCTTTTAAAAAGTGACTTCAGTGTTTGTTACCAAGGGATGTGGTTCCTAGAATTTGTGCAATTTGTTCTGTGTTGTCGAGATGTGAGCTAAAACCTTCACAGAGACATTCAGCTGTTTCAATACATTATCTTCATCTTACCCCAGGAAGCCAGGTTTTAAATTGACTTTCTTTCCATTTTAATTATCTCCCCATGTCACTCCGACCTTTCCAGTCAAAGATGGATGATTAGAGCTTATCACCTCATAGTCACCACTGTGAAATTAAAAGGAGGAAACAAAACAAACTGAAAAGAGCTCACAGATTTGCAGAGCCAAAATCTAGCCAGCAGCCAAAATCTGATTTCTGCACTATTTTAAGGTAGGGGAAAATGAGAGAATGCAGTTCAAAGCCACGGGTTCTCCTTCACATATGAATTCTGTGACTTTTAACAACCTATTTAAATGTATTCTTTGGATCCTTAGCTGGGAAAAAAAAAAAAAGTGACCATGCCTGCCCCTCCTATCTCACCTGGTTGATGGGAAGATCATTGAGGCAATGTGCTAGCTACTGTTATTTAGTCGCTCAATCGTGTCCTACTCTGCGACCTCATGGACTGTAGACCACCAGGCTCCTCTGTCCATGGAATTTCCCAGGTGAAAGTACTGGAGTGGGTTGCCATTTCCTTCTCCAGGCGGTCTTCCTGACTCAGGGATCAAACCCACGTCTCCTGCATCGCAGGCAGATTCTTTACCATCTGACTCACCAGAGAGAGAACCATGTCCACACGTTGAGTCACCTGGCCCCAAAGTAGCTGTGCTTGTACTCAAAGACTCAAGTCTTTACTGGAAACATCCTCCTGAAAAGTTTTCCTGGAAACACTCCTTTCAAACTGTCCTGACACTGATTACTCTGTCCATAAAGCCTCAAAACCAGAACAGAAACCATGGCGACCCTCCATTGTCCTTATATGTTCCTTGCCCTATTTAGACACTTCTGCAGACACCTCCCCCAAGCCTCTCACCCTTAATGG
Source organism: Dama dama (assembly GCF_033118175.1). Classification (NCBI taxonomy): domain Eukaryota; kingdom Metazoa; phylum Chordata; class Mammalia; order Artiodactyla; family Cervidae; genus Dama; species Dama dama. Next base: position 6,931,901 of record NC_083686.1, on the reverse strand, counting down.
TCAGTCTCTAATTTCTAGCTGGTCTTGGCTAGAACACTCTAGAAACCAAGGAGATTTGGGAAATTTTACACAAGGTTTGGGCCTTCATTTTGGTGTAGTTAGGAAACAGTCATCACCACCTACTCCCAAGCACAGGATGCCTGGACATACATAGATGTTTTTAGGGAGTAACCTCTGAAGAGTAGATTTGCCTCCTTCACCCCTTCTGGTATTGTTCAGTCGCTAAGTCATCTCCTTTTGGAGTCTACAATATGCCATTAACCAACAAATTTTATTTTCCTTGGAAGAACAGAGAGACATGGTGGTTAGAGGTGGGTCAAGGGAGCCAGGTCAAGGTTATTTCAAGGGTAGAAAGAGACCTGTGCCTTAGTACAGGCTGAGAGCAACCAGCCAGTGGTGGAGGTTGAAGACATAAGGAAGGAGAGAAGGTCATCCAGGTGAAGTGAGACATGGGTTCAAACAAGCACTCCTGAAAGGCTTTGTGGTTGTTGTTCAGTCACTAAGTTGTGTCTCACTCTTTGCCACTCTATGGACTATAGTGTGGTAGGCTTCCCTGTCCTTCACTATGTCCAGGAGTTTGCTCAGATTTATGTCCTCTGAGTTGGTGATGCCATCCAACCATCTCATCCTCTGCCACCCCCTTCTCCCCCTGCCTTCAATCTTTCCCAACATCAGGGTCTTCTCCAATGAGTCAGCTCTTTACATCAGGTGGCCAAAGTACTGGAGCTTCAGCTTCAGCATCAGTCCTTCCAATGAATATTCAGGGTTGATTTCCTTTAGGATGGACTGGGAAAGGCTTGGGCTTGAGAAATCATGAGTCCTGACTCACACCTGTGTCCACTGAGACAGGCAGGATGCGAGAGAGAATGGATGGGAACGTGAGTAAATTAAGGATGGTCCTGCGTGTGTGTGTATGCTTAGTCACTTCAGTCATGTCTGACTCTTTGCAACCCCATGGACTGTAGACCACCAGGCTTCTCTGTGCATGGGATTTTCCCAGCAAGAATACTGGAGTGGGTTGCCATGCCCTTCTCCAGGGGATCTTCCTGACTCAGGGATCAAATCTGGGTCTCCTACACTGCAGGTAGACTCTTTACCACTGAGCCACCAGGGAAGCCCAAATTAAGGATAAGAGGGAAATTGAAGGAATCATGACGATGCTCTTTGTTCTTCTCTAGAAGGTTGTAACTGGGACCATAGCTTAAGATCAGGACAGTGAGCTGGTTAAGTGTGTATTGCAAGCATCCAGACAAGTTATTGTAAGAGAGTAAGTAAGCACTAGAAAAAAATTATATTCCCTTCTTTCCGCTTGGCAGGTTGAAATTGATAGCAAATGTTTGTCTCCAAAAGGCCTCGTATAAAAATAGCCATCAGGACACCACCCATACATTTTGCATTTTAAGTGAAACACATGAGCCTTCCCGAAACTTTTATTTTAAACCCTGAATCATAAAGACCTCTCTAAACTCATCTCAGTTTTGGAAATAACTTGGCCCAGGTGCAGCCTGTGTCAGAGAGGCCCCTGTGACCACACATATTCTCTCTCCGTGACCCATGAGTCTGGAGAATGTTCTGGAACTTCTCCAGCAAAGAGGTGCGTGCAGGAAGAGAAGTGCTCTCTTGGAGCTCTGGATTTTAGTGCTGTTGAAATTGCTGCCGACATGACAAACGAGAGGAAGATAATTTAAAACACGGGCTGTTCGCCTGTTCGGCCTTTGAAGATCTTAATAAGCATCAGCTTTCCCGAGCCGGATCAGGTTCTTCGCTCCCAAACGTTTCAGATTTAGACAGTCTCCCTTGGATTATTTAAACTCATAGGGTCAGTTAGGGGAAGGTTTGTGCTCAGACCTGAGGGGCAGCTGGTGGAAGAAAGGGAGGAGGCGGTGGCTTCTGGTGGGAGCTCTGGCTTCGCCTTTCCTGGCCCGCCCTCCCCTCGCCCACGTTATGATGGGAAGAGCACAGACAGGAGTGGACCAGGTCTAGATTCAGCTGGGCTTTCAGAAATCCCAGGAGAAATCACTCGTGAGAACAAGGGAAGGAGTCTCGGGTTTCTTGAGCAGTAATTTTCTCAACCTCTCCCTGTCTTTGGTCTCTCGCTGTCTGTCTGTCCATCCATCTCAGTCTCCTTCTCTCTCTCCCTCCCTGTCTCTTTTTCCCTTTCTCTATTCCCCTCTCTGTCATCTCTTTTTAGAATGTCTGTTTAATTTGTTTTTGGCCGTGCTGGGCCACTGTTGCCGTGATGGCTCCCTCCGGGCGCGGTGAGCGGGGCTACTCTCTAGTTGCAGTGCGCGTGCGTCTCGTTATGGCGGAACCACGGGCTCTAGGGCCCTCGGGCTTCAGGAGCTGAGGCTCACAGGCTCAGTAGTTGCGTTCCCCCAGGCTCTAGAGCACAGGCTCAGTAGTTGTGAGGCTTGGGCTTAGTCGCTCTGTGGCCCGTGGAATCTTCCTGAATCAGAGTTTGAACCCGTTTCCCCTGCATTGGCAAGTGGACTCTGCACCCTCTGCACCCTCACTCCACCAGGGAAGCCCCTCTTTCATCTCATGTAACTGAGTAATTACTAGTCTCTTTGGCTTGCCTGTTAGCTCCTGTGGTAGCTCAGATGATAAAGAATCTGCCTGCAATGCAGGAGACCCGGGTTCTATCCGTGGGTCAGGAAGATCCACTGCAAAAGGCAATGGCAACCCACTCCAGCATTCTTGCCTGGGAAATCCCATGGACAAAGGAGTCTGGTGGGCTGTAGTCCATGGGGTTGCAAAGAGTCAGACAAAACTGAGCAATTGATACTTGGCTTGCCTGTTAGGATTTCTGGTTACCACAAAACCACTACAGTCATAGGGAAACAGGATCAAGAATCCACAAAAGTCTGGCACTATCCTGGGCACTTGGGACAGAGCTGGGATGAAAGCAAACTCACTCCTGGCAGAGCTCGTTTGAGGGATAGACAGACAAAGAAAACACACGTGTGTGTGTATGTGTGTGTGTGCACGCACACGTGCACTCATATGTCTGCCACACACATTGCACCACAAGTGATGAGGACCATGATAAGAAAGTGAAGAAAAAGAGGGCAGATGTGTTGTTTAGACAGATGGGTCAGAGAAGCTGGGGCCATGGAGAGCCATCATCTGAGCTGAGACTTGAAGGCAGAGGAATGAGCCACACCAGCACCTGGGCTGGGCTGTAACGAGCAGGAGAGGAGGCAGGACTGATGATGCTTGGCTTGTTGCAGGAACAGGAGGACACCAGGTGACTGGAAAGAAGCACATGAAGTGGACACGTGAGGTCAGAAGGGAGTGGCAGTCCAGAGCATCCCAGACCTAGGGCTTTGAGCTTCATCCTGAGGGATGTTCGAAGCTCTTCCCGGGTTGTGAACAGGAGAGTGCTGACAGGTTCGGACTTAAATTCTCCAAGACCACTAGGACCATTGTTCCGAAAATGGACTGTCGGGTGGCCAGGCTAGAGAGATGACGTCATCCCTGCTCTGGTGCTCAGTAGACTTGCCAGGACGCTTGTGGTTTCAACGCCAATTGCAGGCACCCTTGACAAACAATTCACAATAAAGTGGACATATATTGAAAGTCTGACAATCTTCACCTTACAGATTACATCTTACATTAAATCATTCTGCCTTAAGGACAGACAGACCCCATCGTAAGCCCAATCATAAAATGTAATGAAGTTGACTAAGGACATTCTATTTGTGGCATTTTATTTCACCAGCCAAAAAGCTTAAATACCAGACTGTTATGTTCAAAACCAGACCTAGAAGCCAAAGGAAAAAGCTGTCTGTTTGTTTTTGTTTTTCCTGGACCTGCCTTTGCTGGCAATGGGAGTAACATCCGCAGAGAGCACGAACCATGCCCGAGTCCCAGCCCAAACCACCAGGGTTCTGGGGTCTTTCTTCCGTGTTTGTGACCCAAGCACCAGCTCTAACAAAACGTTCCTTTGCTTGGCCTGTCTCTTTCGAGTGAGACTCCTCCAGGGCCCCCATGGAGGGAGGCCGACTACAGAAACTGTATAATTAAAGACTTAGATGTGTGTGAGCACTCATGGGTCCCCAAAAATAGTGTTTATCAACATTGTTAGCTTTTTTTAAATTAACTTTCATTGGAAAGACTCATGCTGAAGCTGAAGCTCCAATACTTTGCCCACCTGATGCAAAGAACTGATTCACTGGAAAAGACCCTGATGCTGGGAAAGATTGACGCCAAAAGGAGAAGAGGGTGGCAGAGGATGAGATGGTTAGATAGCATCACTGACTCAGTGGACATGAATTTGAGCAAACTATGGAAGGTAATGAAGGACAGGGAAGCCTGGCATGCTGCAGTCCATGGGATCATAAAGAGCCAGACAGAATTTAGCGACTGAACGGCAGTGGTTGCTTTACGGTGTTGTGTTAACTTCTTCTATACAGCAAAGTGAATCAGCTCTGTGTAGACATATAGCCCCTCTTTTTAGATTCCTTTCCATTCCTTTCCTACAGGGCATTCTGTAGGGTTCCCTGTGTTGTACAGTAGGTTCTTGTTAATTATCTATTTTATGCATAGATTCAATAGTGCTAGCTTTAATTATTTCATCAACCGATACACATCCCTAATACTCACCAGATGTTGTTCTAAATGCTCTGTACTCGGAAACCAAAAGCATGAATGAAAATACCTACCCTCAAGCATCTTACATCTTATGAGGAGAAAAGGTGATACAAAAATAAATAAGTAAACACGCAGTGTCAATGAAAAAAATGCACAATCTAAGAGTTGCAAGTTACATTTTATTTGGAGAACTTGCTAAGGACAAGTTTGCCCAAGAGACAAACTCTCAGATAATTCTGAGGAACTGTTCAAAGAGGGGAAAAAGGAGCCAGGATATGTAGGAGTTTTTGCTGTAATCAAAAAATTACTGCTAATCATAAACAAACAAACAACTCACGTTAATGATTTTGCTGCTTTTCCATGTACGGGAAGATGCAAGTGTCTGTCCTCATTGAAACCATTTCTGAGCTATGCATCTTAACTGTCTAGGGCCAGCGGCCTGTTTTTCTCCATGCTGAATCCCCTCAGGGCGTGCCATCTGGGGTGGCTGCAGTGGCAGAGAGCTTGTTGACCACAACATCCTGTTTACAGGAATGGCAGGCAACCTTCTTTGTTTACTGAAGTGGCAGGCCACATTTTTTGTTCACAATAGCATGTTAGATGATGACACATGTGATGGAGAAAATAAAGTTTAAAAGGGGGTGGAATGGTTGGATTTGCAGTTTTAAGAGTAATGGTCCAGAGAGGCTTCATTGACCAACTGCAGCTTGAGAGCAAATCTTTAAAAAGTGGTAGAAAATGATGATACACGTGCAGATACAGCTGTAGATGTCAATGTAAGTGTTGGTGTAGGTATCAGTCTAGATGGAGTTACAGGTTAAGTACAGATGATAAATGAGAATAGAGGATAAATGTAAAAAATTAATAAATAGAAACCTCAATTAAGTAAAATTAGGAGACTAAAAGGGGAAGCTCTCATGCCCTGCGACCAAAGACTCCTCTTCCTTCCTGGCAAGGGCTCAGCCAGTTAAAAGCCACCGACTCTTTACCAGAGCCCTCCCAACTTCCTCTTCCTCTGACCTGCAGACATACAAAAGGAAGTCAGAAAGAGAAAAGCAAATATCGTATATTAAGACATATATGTGGAATCTAGAAAAATGGTACAGATGAACCTATTCACAGAGCAGGAATAGAGACACAGATGTAGAGAACAAACATTTGGGCGTCAAGGAGGGAGAGGAGGTGGGATGAGTTGGGGGATTGGGACTGACATATGTATCCTACCATGTATAAAATAGACAGCTAATGAGAACCTACTCAATGCCCTGGGCTGACCTAAATGGGAGAGAAATTTTTAGAAAGAGGGGATATATGTATAAAAGTAGCTGACTCACTTTGCCATACAGTAGAAACTAACATTACGTTATAAAGCAACCATACTCCAATAAAATTCTTAAAAAAGAAGAAAAAAGTTCTTCCCCTGCACACAGCTCAGTGTGGTTTTGCAGAGCACAAATTGCAATTCTCTGCTGATCCCGAATAAACCCTTAGCTGCTAAACAACAACAGTAACATAGTAGAAGATACCTTTATGGGTCTCATCACTTAGGAAATTCCAAGAGTTTCAGAAGCTCTGTGTCAGAAGCTAGTGGAAGACCAAATATACATACATCACAATATCACAATGACATAGAAATAGAAATGCAATAGAGATAGAGACAGAGACACGCATCTGAGGGAAATCTTTCCAGGCAGAAAGAAGAATGTAAGCAATCTTTCAGTGACAGGGATATGCTTCAGGAGCAGCACAGAGACAGTATGTTTGGAGCAGCAATGAGTGAAGGAGAGAGAAGTAGACCATGAGGTAATGTGGTGGAGAAGGGCAGACCTGTGGCTCATTCTAAGCCTTTCATTTTCACCCTAAGAAGGGTCATATGGACCGCCCATGAAGGATCAATCTGGGGATCATAACAATATTTCTCTGTTGAGTGGCTTCCCCAAGAGCAGGAGCAAGAAGTCCAAATCGATGTGATTGCACTAATTCAGGCAGGAGATTCCATTGATAAGGGCAAAGGTGGCAGCCATAGAGATGCTGAGCAATGGTGAGATGCTTGAGATAACATTTAAGGAAAGTCAGAAGGATTCATGGGAAGAAGAGCATCAAGGGTTCTCCAAGTTATTTGGCCTGGACATCTGAGTTTGTTATCAACTAGGGATCTGAAGAAGCAGCAGCAACTGAGGAAGCAGACCTCAGGAGCTCCTTGTTGAACACGTTAGGGTCATGGAATCTATTAGACACACACGTGGAGATATCTAGGGGTGATTGGATGTGAGTCCAGAGCTCAGGAGGAAGCTCTAAATTGGAAATAAACTTCTCAAGTCATGTGACTGGATGGGCTCACCAAGCGAGAGAATGTCGATAGAGAAGAGAGGGGATCTGAGGACTGAGCCTTGGGTTTCCAACATTTATGGGTTAGGAGGAGTAGCAGACCTAGGAAGGGAGACAATGAAAAACAAAGGACAAGAGGAAAACCAAGAGACAGTGGTTCCTCAGGATGAGTGAAGGAAAGAAAGGAAGAGCTGTAAGTCAGTGCCATGAGGACTGAGAAGAGACCACTGATGTAGACACGTGGGACTGTTGATGACCTTGACAAAGGTGATTTCAGAGGAGTGGTGGGCTGAAGCCAGATGGGGTAGGTTTGGGAGAGAATGGGAGGGATGAAATTGTAGATATCATTTATTCAAGGAGTTGAGCATAGAGATCAGTTATTCAAGGTGTTTACAATAAAGAAGACCAGTGAAATGGGGCAGTGACTGGAGGGGAAATGTCTAAAGAAGGTAACATATGAGTAATGTACCTAGTATATAGAGTAATATATATTACTATATATGTAAAATTTACTTTATTTCTATACACTATGGTATGACTATATATGTATGTATAACATATATACATTCTAATCACATTCTAATCACCCAGATAATTTCTATTTCTATACAATGTATGTTGTTTATTACACTCCCACAGAAACTGTGAAGCCAGGATAGGTGATGGGTTTTCTAAGTAGATACAGAAGTCACTGAGAATTATGACAGTGATGTTGGAGAGACTGATGGGGCCAGCAGCCAACATATCTAAAACTGAGGCACTCAGTACAGATTAGGAGATGACTGGTGGATGGCATGGACTAACAACATGAGACTGAGTGCTGGAGGGATACAAGAAGGCAGGAGAATGAATGATCTGGAAAGAGCAGGAAGGAGCAAAGAGGTGACCTACTTCGCCTCCAGGCCCAGTGGAATGAGGAGTAAAGTAGGAAGCAGCTACCACTTGAGTGGGCTGCAGGGACAGCAATGACCTCAGTGGAGACCCAGGCTTTGGTCAGAGCAAGGAAGTGAAAGAACATCCACAAAGGAGGAGGAGGATACAGAGGACTTTGCTGGTATGAGTGGAACTTGAGTTCCAAGGGAAACTAGGGAAGGACATCTGGGCTACCCCTGGAAGGGGTGGGAGCTGGGCTGGAGAAGGGGCCATCAGAATGAGAGTCCATGGGATGAGTGATGACCTGGGAGCGTGAAGGGCATGAATTGCATAAAGGATGTGATGAGGCTTCCCTGAGGGTCTCAAGGCAGAGTGGTGGTGAGTGAGGCTGACGAGGAAAGGAGAAGAAAAGCAAAAACCTTGACAGATCCACAGAGGCTTGGAGCTGAGAGAGTGGGAAGCCTTACCTGAAGCACCCAGGGAGTCCTGAGATGCCTTCCTTGCTCCCAACATAGACTTTCCTGAACCCTCTAGAGAGGTCCAGGTGCATTGGTAATCCTACTTGAGATGTGAAAGGATAGGGTCAGCAGAGGCAGGTTATGGAGAACTGTGCATCATGTTGAAAACTTCAGCCTTTATCCCACAGACTTGGTCTTTGTGATGGGACAAGGGTCCTTATGAACATGATGCTTTTATTTCCCCTCCCACCTAACTCTTCGGGGAGTGAGGGGTTGTATATGTCAATGTTCAACCAGAGAAACAGAATCAGTTGAAGGTAATATATATACATTAAGAGATGTATTGTGAAACACTGGATTATGTGGTTGGGAAGATTGTCTGGAGAGTCTGAAATCTGTCAGGGAGACCTCCAGGAAAGGCAGACTAAAATTGTCAGGGATGAGCTGATGCTAAGGTCTGTAGGTGGAATTTCTTCTTTCTCAGAGAAGCCCAGCTCTGTGCTTAAGACCTTTGAACTGATTGAATCGTGTCCACCCAGATTATCTAGGAAACTCTCCCTTACTTAAAGTCAACCAGTCACAGATTCTAATCACATCTACAAAATACCCTCTGTGCAAAAGCTAGATGAATGTTTGGTGAGAAACTGGGAACCGAAGTGTAACCAAACTGATATATCAAACTGAGCATGACATCAGTGTATCCCTTAAAATCTATAGATCCATTTTGGGAGTTCCTTCTGTAAACAAGAATCCATGGAGCATAATAAGAAGAGGAGCAAGATGGTCCACCTTGTACTTCAGAAAAATCAGATCTTTGGGCTTAAGTGATAAAAATTCTTCAGAAGGAATTTGAGCACACAGTACTAAAAATAAAATATGAGTTTCTCCAGAGTAAACCCATGTGAATTATGGTTGATCTCAGAGGGAAATAAAGCATGTTGGAAAGAACCCCAAAGAAAAGTTATTCCAAATTTCTCTGGATATTTCAAGAAAGTTCATATTTGCCCAGTGTGCAAAGAATTTTAAGCAATAGTTCAAAATTCCCATCTTCTACTAAACTTATGATTAATGAACTGACGAATATTTATGGGCACCTAATCAGTATCAGGCATTCTAATTAAAATAGGGAAAAAATAATTAAATCATAAAATTAAATAATGCCCTGAGAAGCAATTTCTCTGCAAAGGCTATTAGCTAGCACTCTCTCAACTTAAAGTGAGAAAAGACCCAATTCAGATGCTTCAAAGCAAAAAAAAAAGGTGGGGGAGGAGGAATTCATTAATGCATAAGTCTGGAGTAGAAGTTCAACTTCAGGTTCGGTTGGAACCAGGTCCTCTAAGGAACACAGTCTGAATCCCTGTCCTTTCTGCATGTCTTAGCTCTGCTTTTTTCTGAGGTGGTTTTGTGGTTGATCAGGTCTCTCCTGAAAGAGGCAGAAAGGGTCACCAACAGCTCCAGGCTCACATCTTAAAGTCATCCCAGCATTGAGTTTCCCTGGACTCGTGTAAGTCATTAGCCCTTCCCCACCCCCAAGAATGAATCACTGTGACCAGAGCCATGTAATAACCTGGAAAGGCTGGAACATGGGTGGAGAGAGCAAAAGGTCCCCAGGGGAAAATCAAGAGGCCCTTCCAGAAGCAGGAACAGATAGTGGGTAGACAGTAAAAAGCAGGGCTCTCTATAGGAACATTACAACTCACAGTCCAGAAACCAGTGCCAGTCAGAAGAGAGCTGAGAATCCCACTGGGTGTCCTGCCCTTCGAGGCTCTATTTCCTCATCTCCAAATATGGGCTCATAACAACACTTACTGTGTCTCATGGCTACAAGTGTTATTAAAACTCAAGTGCAATGTATGCAAATATGCCTTATAAATCATAAGTCATTTGAAAATAAGATATGGAGAGAGCTTTATCCATGTGGTGGGGCTTAAGTTTGTATTGCAAAAAGGAAGCAGGAAGAAAAAAAGCTAGCAGGAAAAAGTATCACTATCTGGGCAAAATTACTCACAGGTTGAGAGACTTGTTCTCTTCTACTAACATAGTCAATGCAGGTTACCCTTTACATTCAGAATTTTCATCTGAGAAAACGAAATAGTGAGAGTTGGACTTCCCAGGTAGCTCAGTGGTAAGGCATCTGCCTGCCAATGCAGGAGACACAGGTTCAATCCCTAAGTCAGAACAGTCCCCAGGAGGAGGAAATGGCCATCCGCTGTTATATTCTTGCCTGGGAAATTCCATGGTCAGAGGAGCCTGGTGGGCTACAGGCCATGGAGTTGTAAAAGGTCGGACACTACTGAGCACACACGCTAGTGAGAATTGTAGATTTGTTCCTTACTAGCTATATGACTTTGGGCAAGTTTTTTAATCTCTCACTCTCTCAGTCTTCTCATCTGCAAAATGGGATCATAGTAGTACCTGCCTCATAGGATAACTATAAAGACTGAATGTGTTAATACAGGTAAAGCACTCGGCATATACTCATGCTCAATTGCTAAATCATGCCCGACTCTTTGCAACCCCATGAACTGTAGCCCGACAGGTTCCTATGTCCATGGGATTTTTTCAGGCAAAAATACTGGAGTGAGTTGCCATTTCCTTCTCCAGGGGGCATATACTAAGTGTCTTATAAATATCAACAATTGTTACTGGCCCTCAAAATCATCTGGCTTAGTAGGTATTTTAATTCTCTTTTTTTTTTCTGGATTAAGAAGCTGATGCATAAAGAAATTAAGTAGATGAGGTAAGATTTGAACCCTGATCTTACAGACTTCAACTCAACTTCACCAGGCGCCACCAGGCCCCACAAACAGGTGGGTAGGGAGAGAGGCAAGAGACCACAGAGGGAAGGAGGGATGGGAGAGAGTATTCATGATGTCTAGGTTACTACCTGGACTTACTTTAAGCAGGAGTAAACGAGGTCTTCTAGAATATTTCTTTAGCCCTGGATTGAATGATAGTGTTTGAACGGCTTTGTTAGAGAAAGTTTTCAGTTCAGTTCAATTCAGTTGCTCAGTCGTGTCCGACTCTTTGCGACCCCAGAGACCGCAGCACGCCAGACCTCCCTGTCCATCACCAACTCCCAGAGTTTACTCAAACTCATGTCCATTGAGTCTGTGATGCCATCCAACCATCTCATCCTCTGTCTCATCCACATGGCATTTAAATGCTATTCTTATCAAAATCCCTAGACTCCACTGCAGAGATGGAGAAACCCGGCTCCATTTTCTCCCAGGAGACTGAAATTGCACGTTCATCCCATCGCGGTCCATGCCATTGTCTGTGTATCTAGAGGCACTTACCTAACCTCGTCTCTTTCACTCCTCACCACAATGGCCCAGCATGGACACAACCTCCATGTCAGCCCCACAGGGCCAAAAAGGATGGAGGGGCAGGCCCTGTAGGTGAACTGAACCTTCTCTCCCAAGCCCACTGCCCCTTCAGCTCTGTTACAGGCATTTGACCCAGGGCGCCGCCAAGCCCAGGGGTGTGAGCACTGCCTTGCACACTCCAAGAGTCCTGCGGGACCTCCCATAGAGGCAGGCTCCTTCCTGGACTGTGAATTGAGACCAGGAGGCTCCCAGGGAGGGGAGATTAGACAAGATAATGGGAGAGACACCTGAGCCAGGAATTCCTTATGAAGTTGCTCTGTCTCCTTGTCAACATATGTCCTTTCTCCATCTCCTAGCAAGAAACTGCAATAATTCTCATTCTTAAAAAAACAAAGCATTAAGAGTATTTTCAAGAGGAATTTCAGTGAAAATGTAGGGGGAGAGAAAACAGGAAGAGAGGTGAATGCAATTACCTGGCACAACGGCTCGGCACCCGGGCCCCCATCTGATTGGGAATTCGCTCGTCACCCTTCAGGGCTGATCTCAGGCATCCCTTTCTCCAGAAAGCCTCTGGCGACCATCCCTGCTCAGGTGAGAGTCTGCTCCCAGTTCCTCCGGGCGTCACTAGAGGCTCCACAGATAGTGGTCAAACACACGTGCTGTGAGCCACAATGGGCTTGAGGACACCACGGCATGGCCCTTACCTTCAAGGGGCTCACATTCATGAGAGGGAAACAGTCTCCGCCCTCCAGGCCACAAACACGCCCAAGAGTCGTGACGGCTTCATAGGCTGAGAAACGTGCTTCCTGAGAAATGAAAACAAGTAGCATTCTTTGAAATCAGCTTCCCTCTAGATCCTAGATTGTCACAGGGCACCAAACAGCCCACCTAAAAAAGCCGCACCCATATGGTGACTTCCTTTGTTGGGAAGATCCCCTGGTGAAGGAAATGGCAATCCACTCCAGTATTCTTGCCTGGAGAATCCCATGGACAGAGGAGCCTGGCAGGCTATAGTTCATGGGGTCGCAAAGAGTTGGACATGACTTAGAGACTACAAAACAAAAAAAAAGAATGAAGATTTATGATAGCACTACGTGTAGAGTTGTCATATGGATTGAATGAAATGGTCCACATAAAGATTTACCCTGGAGCTTGAACACAGAGTAATCACTCAAACGTTAGCTCCTGGAATCTCAGAATACATACCCTTGACTTTAACTGGTACCTTAATTTGACTATCACCTTCTTGCATGCATGCATGCTCAGTTGCTGAGTCCAACTCTGCAACTCCATGGACTGCAACTCCATGACTGTAGCCCATGGACTGCAACTCCATGACTGTAGCCTGTCAGACTCCTCTGTCCATGAAATTTCCCAGGCAAGATTACTGGAGTGGGTTGCCATTGCCCATTCCAGGAGATCTTCCTCACCCAGGGATTGAACCCATGTCTCAAGTATCTCGTGCACTGGCAGGCATATTCTTGACCACCTGAGAAGCCCCGTCACCTCCTTATGTTACTATAAATAATTATATAGGTGTTGAGTACATAAAGGAATGAATTGATACACCACTTGCAAAACTTGAAAGATGCTTTCAAGTCATCTGTCCTGAGTACCCACTTGGGATCAGGCACGGCTCCAGGGGTTTTCCCAGGTATCAGCTCATCTGCTCTTCTCAATAGTTGGATGAAACAGTCCACTGCTATGATCATACTTTTACAGAGGAGAGAAATAAGCCCAGAAAGTTTATGCGATTTTTCCAGGGCTGTGCCATTAAAGAATGGCAAGGCAGGGGTTTGAGCCCAGATTGTCTGACTCCAGAGACCAGATATGACTGTGGTCTAACATGCATGCTGGAGTTTAGGGAAATGAGACTGGGCCAAGATCATCATCTCTAGGCACAATAGTAAATCAAAGAGGTAATGCTCTCTTCTTAGAGAATGTCTAGGATTGCACACTCATTTTTTTAGTTGTGGCAAGGAGAAATACTTTATTTTAAAAAGAAGAAGAAAGTATTTACAGACAGCAGATGGCAGGAAGACGGGAAAACAACAGCTCCCATGGCCCTTACAGGGTTAGATGATCGGGGAGCCCATCAGAAATCAGCTGAGTTTGTTCAGAGGTAGTAAATATTGCTGTCAACGACACTAAATTCAGCGCACAAGAAGATATATGAAAGTAACCAGAGAGAAACAGAAAAGGGCTAGATTCTATTGTTTCGTTTCCTGGTGAACACGGGAAATCTGAAACCCTCTGCAACAAGAGAGGTTCTTCTGAAGAGTCTACAAAATTCCCCCTCCGACTCTCAGGGAAACCATGAAGCTGGTCAGAGTTCAGGACGGGTGATGAATGGTGTGCTGTGATACACACCTTTCCAACCAGCCCTTCCAACCTCTTCAGTGCCTGCACTTCCTAACATTCCTTGCAGAAAGTGCTGGCTTTTCTCTCCCTTTATTAGTCAAAGAGGCTAGGTTATGCAGGAGTAACAAATGTCAAATCTCAGTGGCTTAAGACAGCAAAGTTTATACATTGTTTATTGCTGTTGTTATTATTGCTACATTTTGTTGTTGCCACAATACTGTAACAGCTGCGAGCTCCCTAGAGATTACAGAGTAGGCATGCAGGGACCTGCCCATCTCCACCATCCTCCGGTATCACCATCATGTCATGAGTCTTCACAGCTCTCTGTGGAAGGGGAGGAGAGCATGTAGACTTGATTCATGTCACTTCCACTCACATTTTACTGGCTAAGCAATCCATCTGGCTGTGGCTAGCTTTGAAAATGGAGGAAGAACGTGTCTCCGAAGAGGATAGACATGGAGATGCTCGTGGGCACCAGTGCCGTGTGCCTCACAAAGGAGAAGTCAGAGCATCTGTGAAAATACACATCGTGAAATCTATCTCCACATTGCAGACAGCTGCAGGGGAAGGGAATGGCAAATCAGTGAAAAGGAACCAGGAAGACGCACCATGTTTGCTGTTTAGGAGAAGTCTCTGGTTAGGAAATCCTGGTTGGCCTGCAAAGGGGTAAGCAGGACAGAGGAGAGACAGCCCTGGAGTCATAACTGTAAGTCTTTCATTATGAGCTACACTGACCCTCTGGAGACCAAAGCCTGAAGGAGACAACTCACCAGGGCCTGCTGGGTAGGAGGGTAGAGACCATAACCAAATTTTGAGCCCAGTTACCCATGCCCCCTGTCCCCCTCCCACACTACTGTCGATCAAAAAGCTAGGTGCACCTACTCCAATTTGAGTAACACCAAGAAATAAACCAGGCAGCAAGGACCCCAGCATGGGTATAGCAAGAAGGAGGAAAACACAAATACAGAAGGCAGATGACAAATATATACAACACAGATGATCTGTTCCAGAGAACACAGATTAGTCCTCTTCTGTATTAAAGGAACAGACAGTACAGTTTTTCAGAAAGAAAGTTCAAAGAAGCAATAGGAATGATCAAACAAGAAATAAGGAAACCACTTGAAAAGTGAGCTGGCAGAGCTCAGGAAATAAATGGAAGATGAAAAATAAAGCAATTAGAGAGATGAAACAGCTTAGAAGTGACAGAAAATAGATAAATACTGTTGAAAGCACAGGCCAAGTGAAAGAAATCACACAAAACGAAATAGAACAATGAGATAAAAATGATGACAGACGACAGACGAGACAATACAAAACTGACAGACACAAATCGGTGTTCTGAACAGAGGGGATAAAAAGGAACAGGAAAAAACTTAAAAGACTCTTGAAATTAAAAAAAAAAAAACTACATCTCTAGATTTAAAGCATATACCGTATGCTAGGGGGAAAAATGTAGAATTGGCAATGTAGAGATACGCACTGTGAAGACACTGACTTTCAAGGGGAAGTGTTCCATCTGCATCACGCAAGTAACAGAAATCACACGATTTTTCTCAGTCCCATACAACACTCGACCCAAGAAAACCGAATAGCATCTACCCGTTCTAAGGGGAGAGGGATGACCCACAAGCTTTGCACTCAGCCAAATTCTGCTGTGACTATAAAAGAAACAGGCAAATGTTCTTAAGCATTCAGGAGTTCAAGGACTATGGTAACAAAGCGGTTCTTGAGAAATAGCTGATGATGAAATCCAGAGTACAAGGCTTGATTCAAAGTTAAACACCCAGCCGTGGAGAAAAGGACAACAGTAAGCACTGGATGCGTTTAATCACGGAACTGAGGCTAAGGAACAGTGGGAGTCCGCTGGCAGAGCAGAATATAAACATGATAACTCCAGGCAATCCAAAAATAATAATGAAACTAACCAAAAACAGGAGACTGGAGATAGAAGGGAGCAGGAAGTACATAAAATCCTCCCCCTTTGTGGCAGAAAGTAAGTGTCTATTATATAAAGCGGGAACACACAACAGTTTTTTTCTTTTAAGCAAAATAATATTAAACTCTTTATATTTTCTCAAAACTGTCTTTGAACCTTAGAAACATCTTTTAGGAATTAATCTCTGTCGTTACGAACAAATGGTTATCAGAAGTTCGACATTCCTTCAATTCGATCCTAGTTTACTTTTCTTCAGGTCATTTCAAGTAGACATTAAGTTTAGTGTGGCGATCATGGACTCCAATCCACAGCACGCAGGCTTCCCAAGCTGGGTTCAGTAATCGTCTCAATTTAATACGCATTGAGTTATTTGGAATTTTAATGATTTGCATATTATTCTGGGGAATTACTAATGGAGTCAGCGCCCACTTTTTCTCAGTGATAAATGCATCAGTTAGGAATGTGTTGGCTGCAACCAACAGAATATCCGAGGAACCAGCAGCTTAAACGAGTAAGGGTTTTTATTTTTTCACATAACAAAAAGTCAGAGGGTCGCTGGCATGGGTTCAGCGGCTCATTAAAGTCACTGAGACCCAGGCTGCTTCTCTTTTCCCACCATTGCACCCTTAACATGTTATCTTTCATCCCCAAGCTTGTCATCAAGATGACTCTGCACTTGAGACATCACCTCTGTGCTCCTCACAGGACAGGCAGAGGAGAAAGTGAGGAGGCACCAATTGTGTCTGGAGCTTTCATCAGGAAAGCAAACATTTCCAGAATTCTCCATTCAATGTTTTCTTATACCTGATTGGTTAAAATCACATCGCATGTCTCCCAAGGCCAGCTGCAAATGAGGCTATGTAATGGGCTTATATTGCCATCTGACAAAATTGGAATTCTGGCAGCAAACGTAGATGGGGAACAAATACTGATTTCACAACAGCATCAGCCACAAAAAGAAACGTGGAAAGCTCGGGAAACTGAAAATTCAGAAATCCCTGTTCCTTTCTCCTACCTAGTATCTGCTGAAGAGTTCTCATTCTCCCTGCCGAGGGTTTTGTCATCTGGGTAATGACAAAATTGGTGTTGGATACATTTTGAACAGAGCGATCTTCTGAAAATGAAAACCTCTGAAAATGTTCCTCTCCTGTTTCCTTCAAGATCTTGCCATTGAACTTCATGTATGATTTAACTCCTCCCCGTGACCTCCAAGACCCAGCATGATGTAGTCCGGCAAAATGCAGCTCATCTTCAGCACCCTCGTTCTTGTTCTCACTTCCGGTCATCTTGTGTCCCTCCTGCTTCAGTGTCCTGATAATGGCTAATCCTCTGCAGGGTTGCTCATCCACCCAGATTCGTAGGTCTCATCTTTGCTGCATTTAGACCTCTAGTCTGTCACTGCCTCCTCAGGGAAGCCTGCTTGATCTCCTCCCCAAGACGTGCCATCCTCCTAAGTGTGTTCTAGTCTTCCCAGCAATTCCCGCTAGTTGAGGTTATCACTGGATTTGTTCCATCAACTGATGTCTGCCTGCCACTCTACCGGACCACCCCCTGAGAGCCAGACCATTTTCTGTCGTATTGGCCCTGTTTCCCCAGTGTCTGGATCCCTGCTTTGTACATCTTAGGTTCTCAATTGATCTCTATTGAATGAGTAAAAGGAGGGACCAGAGTTAAGAGTCCAGACAACAATATTGCCAATTTATAAAAAATACACAACGTCAGAGTTGAGAGTTAAGTTTTTGTTTTTAAAACTTTAAACTTTTTATTTTGTATTGGAATATAGCCAATTAACAACATTCTGGTGGTATCAGGGGGACAGCAGAGGGACTCAGCCATACATATACATGCATCCATTCTCCCCAAAGTCCCCGCCCATCCAGGCTGGCACATTACTTTGAGCAGAGTTTCATGTACTCTACAATAAGTCCTTGTTGGTTATCCATTTTGTGAGTTAAGTTTTATTGGGGGCAATGAGGACTATAGTCTGGGAGACAGCCTCTCAGATAGCTCTGAGAAACTGCCTCAAAGGGCAGAAGGGAAGGTCAGTATAGACATGATTTTGGTGATAGGTGAATACATGCAATCAAGCACATATTTTTCCAGAAAGTTTCTACTAGTCTTGTGAAGCTTTGCTAGTAACGAGGAGCAGTTGTCACTGTGAAGGATTTTGGTGCTTTTCTAGATACGACGGGATGCAAGAATCAGGCTCATATAATCTGCTCCTGAAAATATATAACTATCTGAAGATCTCTTCTGCCAGTTTTTCCCAGAGCACAAAATGCCTCATCTCTGCTTCTCCACCCTGAACTTCTTTTGGGGAGGGCTGAAAATCAGCAGCTACAGCAGTACATGATTTAATCTTCTAGCAGTAGATGCCAGGTGCCCATGGCAAGTGCCAATTTGTAGTTGACATTATCCAGGCAAAACCAGCAACAGGGACATGCATTCAGGGTAGCAGATACGGTAGGAACACAGGGAGAGCCCATAATGGTGCCATAAAGAAGAAAAGAAGAAGATGAATAACGTGCTCACTGCCCTCAAAGGAGCAAACATCCACTGCATGCATAACAAACCATCCAGGGGACTCTGCAGAGGGAAGCAAGAAGAAAGGAGGGTGTGGGCCGAGTATGACAGCCACCAACTTCAAATTTCCAGACTGGAGAATGGTGCACAAAGGTCTCACCAGATTGATGTATTGCAATGCTACTGGCAAAAGCCAAAGTTAAAAACAACCAAACCATCCAACAATGGGGGGCAAATTAAGACAATTTCCATACATACTTATAATTTTAAATTACATTGCAGAATTATATTCTATTATATGCAAATATGAGTAAATATAGAATATGTGACACAAAGATTCCCCCCCAAAAAAATAATGCGTAGAGTAATGGTAATTTAAAAGAGAGAAAGAAAAGGTATTTTTCCAGATGGAGATGCCAAAATGATAACAGGATTATTTCTGGGTGGTCTGATTAACAGCTGATTTCTATTTTCTTTTTTGTTGTTGTTTATCTGTATAGTCTAATTTTCCCATGATGAATAGATATTAATTGTGCAATTTCTTCCTACTTTCAAATAACCAAATCAGGATGCATGCTTTAAAGTCCATCTTAACAGTGTGAAGAAGCACTCAATATCAGAAGGCCTTTCCTTGGAGCAGGAGAACAGCCTGCTGTTAAATATTCTTCCAAGCACATGCACACATTTAAAAGGCTTGGCTGACATGGGGCAAGAGTGTCAGGAGGCCATCACCAGTGGTATAGCCAGGAGGTGGCCTTGCATCACTAAAATAGATGGCAATATTTGGCCTTGGGAAATAGCCCCGAGAGTCAAAATGTCACTTAGAGTTGCATCTTGTGCCAGACTCACTTTATCTTCAGAATGTGCAGCTTAGGTGTTACCCAGTTTATAGATGAGAATTCTGGAGCTCAGCGAAATGTTCAATATCTTCCAAGAGTAAAAGCTAGACTGATTCCAAAGACCTTGCTTATTTCTACGCATCAGTTCATCTTCATACGTGTCAACCTCAACCCCAAACAAGTGGAAGACACCTAGTGAGCAGGTTATCCAGTGGAGATCAAATATTTCATGTTGCTATTCTGTAACTCTTAGTTTGAATCAAATCTAATCAGAGACAAAATCAAATCAAACGATAACTTCAATGTGGTATCCTGGGTTGAAAGTGAAAGTGAAGTCGCTCAGTTGTGTCCAACTCTTTGTGACCCCGTGGACTGTAGCCTAACAGGCTTCTCCGTCCATGGGATTTTCCAGGCAAGAATACTGGAGTGGGTTGGCATTTCCTTCTCCAGGAGATCTTCCCAACTCAGGGACTGAACCTGGGTCTCCCGCGTTGTAGGCAGATGCTTTACCAACTGAGCTATGAGGGAAGCCCAGAGTTTAACTTAAACTAGCTTCCCTAGTGGCTCAGTCAGTAAAGAACCTGCCTACAATGCAGGAGACCCAGTTTCAATCCCTGGACCAGGAAGATCCCCTGGAGAAGAAAATGGCAACCCACTCCAATATTCTTGCCTGGAGAATTCCATGGACAGAGGAGCCAGGCAGGCTACCACCAATGAGAATGCATAGTCGGACATGACTGTATGACTTTCACTTTTCACTTTTCAAAAAGATGATAGATAGATAGATAGATAGAAAAAAGATAAATGGATAGATGATTAGCTAGCTAGCTAGATGATAGATAAATGATTAGATAGATAATCGATGATGTGCTAAGTCACTTCAGTCGTGTCTGACTCTTTGCGACCCTAGGGACCGCAGTCTTCCAGGCTCCTCCGTCTATGGGATCTTCCAGGCAACAATACTGGAGTGTGTTGCCATTTTCTCCTCCAGGGGATCTTCCCAACCCAGGGATCAAACAAGCATCTCTTGTGTCTCCTGCGTTGGCAGGCAGGCTCTTTAGCACTAGCACCAGCTGGAAAGACCAATAGATTGATAGATGATAGATTAGATAGGTGATAGATAAATGATTAGACAGATATTTAGGTAGATAGGTAGATAATAGATAAGTGGATAGATGATAGATAGATAAATGGATAAGTAGGCAGATAGATAAAGAGGGCAATTCTCTTGAGGAATGATGAGGATGAAGAGGGGGCTAATCTAATAAGGTAGAAATCTACCTACTCAATTACCACCATTTCCCTCCATCTCAGACTCAAAGAGAGCTCCAGGTCTCCCTCCAGACCACTTTGGAAACCCTTGAGCTGGTCCAATCAGCCTACCTTATAAATGAGGAAACAAGCCCGACAGCCAGAGTAACTTGGTTAAGAGCCCTCGCCTAGCCATTGGCAGAGTGGACTGGAAGCCTAGTGTGCTGGACTGAATGTTTATGTCCTTCAAAATTCATATGCTGAAGCCCTAATTCTCAATGTGATAGCATTTGGAGGTGGGGCATCTGGGAAGTAATTAAGTTTAGATGCAGTCTTGTGGATGGGACCCCCTTGCTAGGATTAATGTCCCTATAAGAAAAGGAAGAGAGACCAGAGCTCGCGCTCTCCATCATATGAGGACACAACAGGAAGGTGTCACCTGTAAGCCAGGGAGAGGCTCTCACCAGGAACAAACTGTCTGGGATCTTGACTAGGGGCTTCCCAGTCTTAAGAACTGTGAGAGATAAACATCTGTTCTTTAAACCACCCAATGTGTGGTATTTTGTTACACAGCAGCTTGAGCTGACCGAGACAACCAGTCTCCCCAGGTGAGTGCTCCTTCCAGGACACCAGCTGGGGTCTGAGGACACATGGAATCCTGAGATCATTTTCAATTCCACTTCTGCTCTGAAACATTTCCAACTAAAATGTACCACTCTCTAAAATTGCTGGATTGCACAAATCCAAGAAAAGTTGAACTCATTTTATCAAACATCTATATTCCCAAAAGTCTGTATGCAAGTGAAATATTATTGACACAAACAACGTGAATTTGCTATTAGCTTTTTTTTATTTGATTAGGCATCACTGCATCAATGGAACAATAATCCTTAGCCCAGGCCCTGCATCCAAATTATCTGGAAAGCGTGCTAAAAATCCAGGTTCCTGGGCAAACCTAGATTTTACATCATTAAAACTTAAAAATGGGCCCCTGATACCTGTATTTATTTAGTGCTCCCCATTTGCAATGATTTTCTCAGAAAAGGCAAGCTGGAGAATGAGGGATGAATGTGGAAAGGAGACATTGTCATTATATATGCTTTTATTGTATGAATTTTTCAAACACCGTTGCATGTTGCCTATCTGAAATTAAACTTAAAAATTCCCCTTGCATAGCCACAGTAGGGAACTACAGATCTAGTGAGACAGGATTGCCTCTCTTAAAACTAGAGCAGACATAGAAAATGAACTTGTGGACACAGGAGGGGAAGCGGAGGGGGGGACGAATGAGAGGGTAGCATTAACTAGCACACATTACCGTGTATAAAACATCTGACTGGTGGGAAGCTGCTATATAGCACAGGAAGCTCAGTTCAGTGCTGGGTGATGACCTAGAGGGGTGTGATGGGGGGTGGGAGAGAGGCTCAAGAGGAGGGAATATGTGCATACATATAGCTGATTCACTTCATTGTACAGCAGAAATTAAAACAACATTGTAAAGCAATTATACTCCAACTTTAAAAAGTTAAAAATAGGCCATTATGCAAAATCAGCTTAAGGGTCTTGGGCAGCCTAGTGTGGTCAAGTCCTCGGTTGAGCTAATGAGCTTAGGAGTCCGACAGCCCAGGTCTGAACCTGCCTCTGACCCAATGAGCAATCTCTGTTCTGAGCATCTCGTCTGTAAAATCCATGTAGGCGGACCCACCTAACACACCTGTGAGAATGAGTGAATGCAACAGATATGAAGTGCTCAGCACGGAGCCTGGCACATAGCCAGACCACAGCAAATAATAGCTAGTCTTTCTCTTTCTTTTCTCCACAACTCCCACGCTGGAATGGGGATTACTAATAAGATCAGAACTGAATTATTTTGGAAAGAAAACTCTTCTTGGTTTCATGAAACCAAATCAGTTGACTTTAAGCTAGAGATCTAGTGTATATGCCAAAAAAAAGGTCTCCACCTGCCCTGCATTGTGCGAATGGCCGAGATTTCTCACCCCAGTTTTCTTGTCATCAGCACTGATCTAAGAAATCAGAGCTCTTGAGGCATTTTCATTCAGATGAACATGAGTTTTTATAATTTTCTTGGACTTCCTCCATACCGTTTTGAAGCTTTGGCTTATTACTTTTTTAAACTAATTCTTTCCCTTAGATATGTAAATAACTTTTATTAGATATTTGGAAAATAAAGAGAAGAGGGGAAAAAAACAATTCAAAATTTTGCCACCTTAACACAATTGTTGACAATATTTTGGTATATTTCCTGCTGGGCTGCTAATGTGTGAGTTATAATCATAAAAAGTGTTATATCCACACCAAACAAACCTCATCTTCTGATTTTTCTTTTAACAGTGTATTCCAAATATTTTCCTTATTATAACCATACTTTCAACTAACTGCCTGGTATTCCCCTGAGTGACTATCCCATAACACATTTAACAATTCTTTTGTGTTACATTATAGTTTATTCTGATTTTTTTGGTTGTTTTTAATGCTGCAATGAACATCTTTCTATGTAGATATTTTTATTGAATCAAGAACTATTTCCTTCAGCTAATTTCACACAAATGGTGCCTTCTGTTTTTCAAAAATAAAACTACATTAAAGAACAGTATGAGTCTAACTAGATAAACCTAGAGAAATTACAGCCATTTCATGTGAACGTGCTTTCTCCCTGGTTTTCAGAGTAATCAGGGAAATTAATTTTTGCAGAGCAGAAACGTGGCAGCCTGTGATCTACCAGAGACAAACGGAATTGCAAACAGTTCAAAGGGCAACATTTTATTTGGTTGCTATATCTTCAACATCAATTCTGAATTTAAGCAAGAGACAAAGCAGGGTTTTGAGAAGCATCAGCACTTCATCCAGTTTGCAACTCTTTCCATATGTGAACAAGAAGGGAAAGACACTGCCATTGGCCCCTGTGGAAAGAAACTTGCTAAGGAAATGAACATATGTGCACGTGCTCGGTTGCTAAGTTGTATCCGACTCTCCGTGAACCCATGGACTATAGCCCACCAGGCTCCTCTGTCCATGAAATTTTCCAGGCAAGAATACTGGAGCAGGTTGCCATTTCTTCCCCCAGAAGAAATGGATCTTCCAGACCCAGAAATTGAACTCAGGTCTCCTGTGGCTCCTGCATTGGTAGGAGGATCCTTAACTGCTAAGCCACCTGGGAAGCCCAATGAACATATATACTAACTAAAATCATTTTTCATACCATTCAAACAGCTGGAGAGTTTCAACTAGCATCTTGAAAACAAGAGTTCATTCATCCTCCACTATTCCAGGGAGACAGTCATTCATTTCAGTAAGAACTCATTTATTCTAACCATTTTTGTTGATTGAGCACTCACCATGTACAAATGGGCTAGTATATTTTCTAAATGAGTGCTAACTTTCATCCCATTTTATAGAAGGCACACTGAGGCTCAGAGAGACTGTCACAGTCTCAAGACCACACTGTTAGTGGGTGGTAGGGTTGAAATTCAAATCATACATTCTAGCTTCAAAAACCATGTTAAGAAGCCCAGCCCCAGAGACCCCTACTCTTGCTGTTGTCTGGGGCTCAGGCCTGGCCTGCTGGTGTCACTCGTGTTCATTTTCTGTTGCCGCTGTAACAAATTGTCACAAACTCAGTGGCTTAATACAACCGGTTATCAATCCTACAGTCTGGAGGCCAGAATTCTGAAATGGGTTCATGGCCTGTGTTCCTTTCAGAGGCTCTAGAGGAGAAGCTGTTTCCTTGCCTTTTCTGTCTCCTCGAGGTCGCCTCCATTTCTCCTCTCCCGGTCCCCTCCTCCATCTTCAAAGCCATCGAAGCATCTTCTCCCTCCAATTATACTTCCCTCTGCCTCTGTCTTCACATCGCCTTCTCTCTACATCTCTGACCGCCCCCCCCCCGCCCCCCGCCTCCTTCTTCTCAGGACCCTTGCAATGAATGACTCAGTGGCCGATATGATCAATCGAGGATACTCTTCCCTCTCTCAAGACCCTGAACTTCACATCTGCTAAGCCGCTTCTCTGTATTCACAGGTGCAGGGGGTGAGGACATGAACATCTTGGGGGACATTATTCAGCTTATGACCGGTAATGAAAGCTAAATGACAGCTGGAAAAGTCACAAGTGTACCTGCAGAGTTATTTTTCAGGAGATGACACAACAAGGGAAAGCTGTCCGATGTAGGATTCAGTGGCCCCCAAAGAACCAACAATAGGAGATGGAGCGAGTGTAAAAAGAGCATCACTGTATATGAAACCTACTGTGTGGCACAGGGGACTCTTCTCAGTACCCGCTAATGACCTATATGGGAACAGAATCTAAAAACGAGTGGCCATGTGTATAACTATTTACTTTGCTGTATGGCAGAAACTAACACAACATTGTAAATCAACTGTATCCAACAAAAATTAATTTCCAAAAACTTTTTAAATCAAAACGAGCAGGCATCTCAGTTTGGAGCACCCACTATGATCTACGTACTTCACGTCCCTTAACATATCTCATCTTCACAACAACACTGACAGGGAGTATCCTTGTCCCCAAAATAGAAGTGAAAAAAACTGAGGCTCAGAGTAGTTAAGTAACTCTCCTGAGATCACACCAGCTAGCAACGGTGTTGGGCACCAGGCCTGTGATTAGGACTCAGGTGTCTCTGACCCCAAAGCCCAGGTGTTGTCCACTCTGCCCTATCAGTTGACACCAAAATTTATCAAAATGAGCATCACCAGCAACGAGGATCTAACAAGGGCAGCCGTCTGTGCACCACCCCTCCATCACCCATTTTCTTATTTATTTGTTTGTCTGTGTCTTTATTATCTATTGCTCCACGAAGGTAAGGATCTTGTCGTTTCTGATTGCTGTCCCCTCAGCTCTGTGACAGGCCAGGGACAGAGCAACACTAAAGAAATATTTCTGTGATAAATTAATAACAGTCTTTTGACGCAGAGACAACCAACGTGAGCAAACTCAACCACTCACAACACAGATGGGATGCTAAAAATTAACCAAACCGCCCCCCCCCCAAAAGAGTTCTCAACTGCCAAAATAAACAGCTCTCAATCCAAGTTAATGCTCTACCTCTTTGGGAAACCCCTGGAGACCTAATGCAGAGCCTGTGCTCTCCTTCTGAAGAGTGATTTCTCACCAATTTGTTGAGCTCTTTATCACTCTACTTCCTGCTTAAAAGGATGCACTTCGTTATAGTTAAAATAGTAAAGGAAGGTTATCCATCTAAAACACAGGAGCCAAAGGAGCAAGGTAACTGCACTTCGATGTTCTAATGTTCAAGAGACACACCATTAAACTTACAGCCTCTGTTGATGGAGACACAGATCTGAGAGACTAATTCAAGACATTTTCCTCAACCTGACAAGTTGCCAAGCTTCAGCTCCAACATTTGTGTGACTCGCTCAGCCCCCTGCACAATGGACCACCTCAGACATGAGATTGCTTGCTCTCAAATACACACAACTAGGATGACCCAGACTCAAAGAGATTATATTCTTTCACACATAGAGAACTATATCTTATAGTCAAGTCATGTGCATTCATTTATTTTAAAATTTTGATTCTGCACGCAAGTATAATGGCCACTGCTTTCATAATTCACACTTTGACCTCAAATATACATCTTTCATAGCAGCTATTCATTTCTTTTCTATTTGTCTCTTTCCCTGAGGGTGCTACAAACTTATTCATGACAGATCCATGACTTAGTTATCCTTGAATCTCTAATCTTAGTGATCGGCATTGGTCTGTTGGCTAAATGGATGAGTCTCTTATTATTAAAAAAAAAAAAAAAAAGACTGATCATTAGGAATGTCAGAAAATAGAGAAAGGTAGAGAGCAACAAATACAGTTTCAGATCATAAAAAAAAAATCTTATATTTCTCTCTGATCTTTCTTAAAATATAGAATGCTTTTTTTTTCTTTCTATTTTCTTCCTATAAAATCCTATGCATGCATTTCTGTGTTGGGACTTTCTTACTAAACATTACAACATAAGCATTGCCACATGCCATCTCATACTTCTGAACCCTGATGAAGATAAAGAATAGTCTAACAAGTTTCCTGAAGGCACAAAATAATTTAATGTCACTGAGCACATTATTAACTGCAATTCTGGTGCAATCCAAAGAGAATTTCACCTGCATTCCAACTATTATAAATCAGGCTTCAGATCTTCAGCTCTCCGGAAAAATCCCTTTGTCCCTCCTCCTCTACCTTTCAGAATCCATGACCCAAATGAAGATGCTGTCCTGTTTTCTGGGTGTGGTGAGCAGGAACAGCCATTCAAATCTATCCCTAAAACCTTCCAGCAGGAGTTTTTTGGTAAAACACGGTGTTGGGCACTTCCGGTTCTAGTGCTATTCTATTGAGGTTTTTCCTATTAAAAATAAATGTTTTCATGAACTCACAAAATGTGTTAGTCATAACCATCACAAAGTTCCAGTCGATGATTAAAAAACAAACTAGATTTGGGAAAAAATTCAAGATGCCGTCCATACTCCAAATTTGTTCCTAGTAAACAGAGAACAGGGGCCAATGCCTTGAAACCAAACATATTTTTATGAAACCAAACAATATAAAACATGAGTGAGAGTACCCTTACATCACTCAGGCCCCTAAGATTAATAGACACGCTGAAAGCATTTGCTTCACACTTGCTCAACTGAACAAATACATCATTTCACAAAACAAATCCAAAATCGTGGCCATTCCCAGATGCCTAAAATTCAAGACCCTTTGCTCTCAAATTCATCAATGAAGAAGTGTAGAAGAGAATTTGGGACTTTAATCAAATGTTGAAATCTGGTATCAAGAGGAAAAAAAGTTAAAATTATACATTAAGTAGCCAAAAAAAAAAAAGAGGAAGAAGAGAAAATACCCTGAGGTAAATATCTGCAAATAATCTTTTATATTATCAACTTTCTATTTCTTTAAGAAAAAGGACTTTCAGACTTTCTTATCATCTACACAGGATACTGGCCATTGTGTGGGCAAATTGAGTTTGTTTTGTTTCCATGTAGTGTTTATTGACTTTGTAAAAACCAAAAGGAACATGCTTATTGCCCCTCATGGAAAGCCTGAAAAACACACTAGCAATAAAAGTAGAAAATACAAATCATCCATAACCCCTTCACAGGGTACATTAGCATTTCAAAATTGAAGCATCTCGTGGTTTTGATACATATTTTATTTTGCAAATGAAAATGAATGTTCTAACACTAGGTACAGTATTTGGTAGCCTACTCTTTTTTTCTTTTAAATAAAGGAGTTCCCTGTAGCTCAGACAGTAAAGAATAGCAACCTGCTCCTATGTTCTCACCTGGAGAATCCCATGGACAGAGGATTCTGGTGGGCTACAGTCCATGGAGTTGCAAGGAGTCAGACACAACTGAGCAAGCAACACTACACTCCTCTTTTTTTCAAGTAATAGACTGTGAATATTTGCCTTTGTCATTAAATGTTCTTACAGAACATAGATTTTAATGGCTACAAGGTGGTCCTTTTGTTGATGTGCCATTGACTTAACCAATCTATACTTACAAAACAAGTAATTTATAATGAGGATAAAGAAAGGTGTCTCATTCTATGATCATCATCATTGTATGTATAGCTTTGCCTACAATTTTTTTTTAATTAAGTCTTAAGAGTGGAAATGATGAGACAAATGTTGTAAAATTTCAGACTCTTTGTATGTATTTGTCAATATAAATATGGTACCACTAAGTATATCACTTCATATTTGCACAAACAACCTATGAGCAACCCTGCCTCCTGGCAGGTTTGGATTCTTTGCATCTTTACCAAGCCATTGGACCATTAAAAAATGTATCTTGTTTTGCTGCCATTCATTTAGTCATTGAACAAATGCTGACCCAGCACCTTCTACATGCCAGGGGTTTTCTCAGGCTGGAGGCACTGAGGTGAGCACAGGCTCTCACACCAGGTAGATGGGCTTTGAATCCCATCCCTGTCTTGTTTCCCTGTGACCCTGAGAATGGTTCTCATCTGAGCCTCCATCTTCTCAGCTACAGAATGGAGGCAAATGCAACCTACCCAAGAGGTGGCTCTGAAAGTTAGCCATGTTGGCGCGTGTTCAGTGGTGGGGTCCAGGAGGGGTCCTGCGGGCTCTCAGTAAGTGTTGGTGCCTGAACCCCGCTTCCCTCCAAGCCTGAGCAGCACCAGCTCGTTCCACAACGTTGGATTTGGCTTCAGCTGGGGAGACTCAGCCCTCCACTCACGTGCCTGGGTGCCTCAACAACTCCTCTTCCACTGGAAAGAAGAGAGACTAGTGGTGGGAAGCTGATCTCTGCTGTTGGTTAGGTCTCACCTCAAGCCTGCATTCATCCAGCAACAGGAACCGTGGCCACAACACACAGCGTGAAGTCCCTCCTTTTACACTGAAGTCAGAGGCTTTGACAGAAAGAGAACTGGGCTGAAACGTGGCCAACTCTGCTTCTCACTCGGCTACTGCACTGTCTTTTATCTCCTTTTCTCTATATGAAAGAATTTCCAGCAACCACGCAAGTAATGGCATACTACTTTTTTTGCTTCAGATCTTTTATAAAGAAATTTAAAGATTATTTATAAAGAAATAAAAAATGATAGGTTTAGCTAAAATCTCATTTTTGATCCTTTTCTTGATCCTTGGTTAACTACTAACTGGAAGCTAGTACATTTCATCCCAATGAATATTTTATCGAGGTGAAACTTAACATAACTTAAAATTCACCATCTTGATTCAATGGCATCTACTGTGTTAACAATGTTTACAGCCACCACTTCTATCAAGATCTGATAAAACATTTTCATCATCCCCAAAGAACTCTTGAACCCAGTAAGTAGTCATTCCCCATTTCTCACTCCCGACTCCAGCCCTTGGCAATTCCCAATCTGCTTTCTATCTCTATGAGTTTGTCTATTCTAGATATTTCATACAAATGGACTCATATAATACAGGGCCTTTTGTGTCTAGCTTCATTCAATCAGAACAATGTTTTCAAGGTTCATCCATGTTGTAAGAAGTGTCAGTACTCCATCCCTTTTAATGGCTGAACAATGTTCCATTGAATGTTGACACTGTCTAAATAGGTTTGGTTGAGTACCATGCTTCCCCCAGTGGTTCAGCTGATAAAGAATTCATCTGCAGTGCAGCAGACATAGGAGACACAGGTTTGATCCTGGGTCAGAAAGATCCCCTGAGAAGGAAATGGCAACCCACTCCAGTAATCTTGCCTGGAAAATTCCAAGGACAGAGGATCCTGGAGGGCTACAGTCCTGGGGGTCACAGAGTCAGACATGGCACATGCACTGAGGTCCATGCACACCTGCTTGGCGCCTCTTGCCCCGGGCCAGGATGTCTAATGTGATGACGGTCCAAGAAGGGACCCTGCTTTCCTGATGGGTACACCTGCTGGGAGGGGCAAGCAGGAAGCACAGCTGTGTGAACCACACAGGGTCTTTGCCACCAGCACCCCTGGATTCCAGCCTTGGCTCTACACCTCACAGTTACATGAGTGTGGGAAAGGCAGTTGGTGCTGTACGCCTTTGCTTCCTCATCTGTAAAATGGGATGAAATAGTAACCACCTCATATGGGCTTGCTGAGCCTAGTACACAAGATGATGCACATAAATCTTTGCTCAGGGATGACGCATGAATGACCCATTGAGCATACTTTAAAAACATTTGTCAACCATCTACCATGCTCTAGAGTAGGGGTACAGCAGCAAACAGAACAATAAACACTAGATAGTTCACAGTCCAGAGAGGAAGCAGAGGAGATAAGATGCAGATCTTCACCCCTGTGACAAGAGGCTGATTAGAGAATGAGGTCCTGTGGGAGCAGAGAGACAGTGCTGGAGCCAGCTGGTGTTGAGGAGTGCAGAAGGGGCTTCCCCCAAGACATCCTGTTTGATCCTCCAGGACTTAAGCATATGTTCAAAAATCTCTGCTTTTCAAAAATCTCTCCTTTTCTCTGTCTCCTACCACCACAGTGACCAACATGACCATCTCTTGCCCACTTATTTGATCAGATATCTCCCCTGCCCAGCCCCCTTGGACCCACTCCCCACACAACTAGAGCATCATTTGCAGCATGATAGAGATTACGGTCTCCCCCTGACTAAAGGCTCCCATTGCTCCTATAATAAAAGTCAAGCTTTCCAAGCTCTGAAATGACATCACCTTGCCTATTTCTCTGACCTTCTCTCTTGTAGGCTATCTTATCCTAAAAGCTCCAACCCACTGTCCTTTTATTTCCTAGAGTTCCCAAAGCCCTCCCCTGCCACAGGACCTTTACACATGCTGGTCTCCCTTCCTGGAAGGCTCTTTTCCTGTCTTTACCTAGTGAAGTCAACCCTAGAAATCCTCTTAAATGTTAGAGTTGTCTGCCTTGATCCCTCGAACTAAAGGAGTTTCCCTGTGTTTCATCTCTATCACCAGCCTCTCTTCTTCTGCTTTGTAGCTCTTGCTGTCTTCAGCATATGTAGCTGCTAAAAAGGGGCAGTAAATTATAGTGGCTAAGAGTCTAAGACTATTCAGCCTCAGATGAGAGACTCACCTCTTGCAGCTTTTCCCTGTATAAAATGAAAATAGTGGTAGCAGTAACTATCTTCCAAGGTTGTAAGAAGAGGGAGTGACCGAGTGTTGACCAGTGCCTGGGCACAGAGTTAAATATTAATGAAGATGTTTTGAATGAATGTGGGGGTGAATCAGGTAAGGAAACAGAGAGAAAGATCTCGCAGGTTGAAAGAGAGGAGCAATGTGCAAAGTCACGGAGCTCAAAGAGAATCAAGTGTGTGCAAGGACTAGAGGGGGCTTGTCTACCTGCCACCCTGAGCACATGGCCCGTGGCTGGTCCTGGGGGTGCTGAATAGATCTCCATGGAAAGAGTCAACAGCCTGGACTTGGCAGAGCAGCTTCCAGCAGAATCTGGAAAAGTGATAGGTTCTAGATAGCCTGTAGGCTGACAGAAGGCCAGGTTGAAAAGTCTGACCAGGGTGAAAGTCATGGGTAGGTCCAAGTCAGGATAGTACCTTGAGGTGAGGGCCAGGAAGGCCTGACACCTTGAGTGCAGAAGACATAGAAATGGAGTTTCCATCCCTGGTCATGTGATTCCTCCCTGCTCATGTGACTCTTTGAGCAAGGATCCCTAGAAAGCTTTTTAAGAGCGCCCCACACTACCAAGACCCCTTAGAACAGGAGTCTTGGGGACTGAAGGTATCTGGTGCCCTTGAGCTCTGGCCATACCAGGGACAACTGTTCAGTCCCAACACAAAGCTGCCACTGGTGTCTTGCCGGTGCTATCTAACCAGGGGGCTAGTGAGAGGGCTTCAATCAGCCCGTGAGCCTCATCGTCTATATCTGATCTGCCCAGATGGATGGAGTGCCTGCTGTGTGCCCATCACGGGACTCAGTTCCGTTCAGTTCAGTTCAGTCCAGTCGCTCAGTTGTGTCCAATTCTTTGCGATCATGGGACTAGTTCTACAAAATTAAAGACCAGGGCTTAGCCCTGGGCTGAGGTTGTGTAAAGACTCTGGGGCTACCCAGCCCAGAGAGGGTACAATTATTAACAGCGCTGTGAAACAAACTTTGACTTTCTCTCCACAAAACATACCTCTATGATGGAGTCTCAGTGGAGGTCAGGTTTGCTGAGCTTTAGCGTTACTTCCAAATGAGAGATTCTTGGCTCTGTCTGTGTTCCAGGGACTACCAGTGCCTGACTGTGAAGGGCCTTACATTCCCGTGCCTTTGTTTTCATAAAGGGATGGGGCAGTATAAATTCACACTGCCTTTTGGAAGGCAGTTTGTCAGCATGTACCAAGAGAGACATAAAACATCCAAATTTTTTTTGACCCAGTAATTCCATTTCTGGGAATCTATCCTAAGGAAATAATCCTAAATAGGGATGAAGACTTTTGCACAAAAATTTTCAATATAATCTCATTTATAATGGGAAAAAATGTAAACAGTTTAATTGTCTAAATAAAAGGGGACAGAGATTAAATGATGGTACAATTTCTTAATGGATATTGTTTGGCTGTTAACGGTGCCAAAGAATAACAGAGGAGAAATGCTTATGATAGAATATTGGGTTAAAGGAAAAACAAGTAGATGACCCAGCAATCCCACTTCTGGGTATTTATCCAAAGGAAAGGAAAACAGGGTCTCAAAGAGAGATCTGCCTTTGTATGTTCATTGCAGCATTATTCACAACAGCCAAAATATGCAAACAACCTAAGTGCCCATCAAAGGTTGAATGGATAAGGAAGAAATGGTATACATAATGAAATATTATTCAGTCATTAGAAAGAAGAAAATCTTGCCATTTGAGACAACATGGATGGAACTCAAGTTGGATGAACTTGAGTGCATTTTGTTGTTGTTAAGTCGCTAAGTCATGTCTGACTCTGCGACCCCATGGGCTACAGCACACCAGGCTTCCCTGTCTTTCACCATCTCCCATAGTTTGCTCAGACTCATGTCCATTGAGTAAGTGATGCTATCTGACCATCTCATCCTCTGCTGCCCCCTTCCCATTTGCCTTCAGTCTTTTCCAGCAATAGAGTCTTTTCCAATCGGTTGGCTCTCTGCATCAGGTGGCCAAAGTATTGGGGCTTCAGCATCAGTACTTCCAGTAAATATTCAGGGTTCATTTCCTTTAGGATTGACTGGTTTGATCTCCTTGCTGTCCAAGGGACTCTTAAGAGTCTTCTCCAACACCACAGTTCAAAAGCGTCCACATTTATTGAGGAACCTAATAAATAGTACCCACGCTCCCAGCCAGAGCTTTATGGAAATTGAGAAATAAACAAAGCATTGTTGTCATCCACATTGTGGAAACAAATGAAGACCAACTAAATGGGAAGAAGGACAGGTTATTTATTCAGAGCTTGCTCTAGCAAGGGAGTCAGCCACCAACACTTGAATTTTGGCAGAGATTCAAAGGCTGACAGAGAAGTGGAAAAGTTTATTGTGGAAGACAGAGGGGGCTTCAGGCATGCCATGATTGGGGCAAACCGTCATCAGAGAGTTGTAGGTAGGGTAATCAGAAGCGGGGCATCCTAGGTGACTGGTTGGAGCATATGTTTGGCTTTCTCTGGTTGGACTTGAGTTAGAAGTAGAGACAATAACTAGGGAAGCTGTCAGTTGTTAATCAGGTTCTGGACATTTGAGGCTGACTGTTGCAGAGGTTATTGTTTGACTTCCTGGATTGTTACTAGAAATAGCAGTCTGACTTCCCACGAATCTAGCATGTAACAGACTGACTTTCTTGGCTGTCATCATAGGTAAGAGGGTTGGTTTCCTAGGCAGGTTCCCTCAGGTTGTGGGTCAAAGTCCACTGTAAATATGGTCTGGCCATTGTCTGTATATTCACAGCAAAATAAAAGCTTGACCCTTAATGTGCAAAAAAATAAAAACTTGGCCCTTGCCTCAACCCATATTAAAAAAAAAATTAAAAGGGATCATAAACCTAAATGTAAAAGCTAAAACTATAAAATTTCTAGGAGGATACATTTGTGACCTTGATTTGGGCAAAGATTTCTTAAACAGGATATATAAACACTAACTATAAAAGAAAAAAGTTAATAAACTCTATTTGAAATGTTTCTCTTCAAAAGACGTAGTTGATAAAAGCAAATCATGGACTAGGGAAACTATCTGTAAAACACACATCTGATTTATATCTAGATATATAAATTTTTACAACCAATGATAAACAGATAACCCAAAATGAACAAAATATTTTAAATGATTCTTCAACAAGGAAGATATACAGATGGCAAATAAGTACATGAAGAGATGTTCAACATCATTAGGGAAATGCAAATTAAAACCGCAGCACAATGCTGTTCGGACATATGTGCTAAGTCACTTCAGTCGTGTCCAACTCTTTGCGACCCTATGGACTATAGCCCTCCAGGGTCCTCTGTCCATGGGATTCTCCAGGCCCGAACACTGGAGTGGGTTCCCATGCCCTCCACCACGGGATCTTCTCGACCCAGGGATCCAATCTGTGTCTGCTGTGACTTCTGCATTGCAGGGGGATTATCTACCACTGAGCCACTGGGCAAGCCCACTGCAATGCCGTCATACAAATTAGAACGGCTCAACTTTGAATGCAAAACTAGTAATACCAAGTGCTGGCAAGGATGTGGAGATAAGAACTTACATCCATTGCTGCTGAGAATACAAAATAGCATAAGCTCTTTGGAAAACAGTTCAGCAGTTTCCTATGAAGTTAAATATACACTTAAGGCTCAGTTCAGTTCAGTCACTCAGTCATGTCTGACTCTTTGAGACCCCATGGACTGCAGCACGCCAGGCCTCCCTGTCCATCACCAACTCCTGGAGCTTACTCAAACTCATGTCCATCGAGTCGGTGATGCCATCCAGCCATCTCATCCTCTGTCATCCCCTTCTCCTCCCGCCTTCAGTCTTTCCCAGCATCAGGGTCTTTTCCAAGGAGTTAGTTCTTCACATCAGGTAACCAAAGTATTGGACTTTCAGCTTCAGCATCAGTCCTTCCAATGAATAATCAGGACTGATCTCCTTTAGAATAGACTTGTTGGATCTCCTTGCAGTCCCAGGGACTCTCAAGAGTCTTCTCCAACACCACAGTTCAAAAGCATCAGTTCTTCGGCACTCACCTTTCTTTGTGATCCAACTCTCAATACACTTAATGCACTTAAGGTATTCACCACCTATCTAGGTATTTAGCCAAGAGAAATGGAAATATGTGTCCACACAAAGACCAGTGAAAGAGAAGTGGAAAGACCATACAAAGATCAGTGCATAAATGTTTATTGCAGCTTTAATTTAGAAGAGCCAATCACTGGAGGAAAGTCTAACGTTCCTTAGCTGGTACATAGACAAACCAACCATGGTACCCCCATAGAGCAGAATAGTCCTCTGCAGGGAAAGGAACGTGAATGACTCTCAAAAGCTTATGCTCAGTGAAAGAGAGGATACAGACTCGAGAGCCCACATGTTGTATGACTCCATTTCTATGACATCCTGGAAAAGGCAAAATTGTAGGGCCAGAAATAAGATCAATGGCTGCCAGTGGCTCGAATGGGAGAGAGTTCTTACTACAGGGGGACATGAAGAAACATTTAGAAAGGGATGGAAATGCTCTATCTTTAGTTTGTGACTTACACAACTGTATACATTGTTCAAAACTCATTGGACAGTACACAGAAAAAGAGTGACTTATACTCTTTATAACTTATACCTTTTAGAAATATTGTTTAGGTGTGATGGCAAAGGAGATTCTTAATCAAGATTCCCTGAAATTGAGCAGATTTTCATCCCCAGTCAACTGAGCAGAGCACAACCTAGTTTTTCCCAAAAGTCCCAAATCCATCTATACCCCTTCTGTGGGGTAGAACAAATGAAGGGGTGGAGTGTTTTTGGGGAATCCCTCCTCCCAAAGACAAAAGGAGCAGGGGCAAGGCTGTCTCCTCCACCATCATCCCACCTCCCTTGTGTGTTTAACTTTGAAGTAGCACATTTTAATACACGTTTTCCATTCTCATTGCTGTTGAGTGTGTTGAATGTCATGAAAGACTCCTAATCCAAAATTTGAGCAATCCTTGGATTTTACCCATATGGATAAGGTGATCACTAGTGAAGGCGAGGGTTTTGGAGTCCAGCTCTGCCCCTTACCAGCCTTGCCCACCTGTCCCTAACCTCAGCCCTCCTCCCTTATCATGGGGAAATCATAGTTGCTACTTCATGTGCTCTTAGTAAAGAATAAATAAGAAATGCATAGAAAGCACTTAGGACAGTGCCTTGCCATAATAAACTCTTGATGAACGGTAACTTTATTTTATTGTCTATTGCTCAAATATATGGCATCTCAGAAACAACTTTGAGTGTTCATCAATGGATGAATGGATAAAGAAAATCTAGTGTATATACATGCATTTATACAATGGAATATTATTTAGACATGTAAAAATGAAGGAAATTGTACGGTTTGCCATATTATGAATGAAACTTGAGGACACTGTGCTAAATTAAATAGGCAAGACAGAGAAAAACAAACACCTTATGACCTCATGTCTATGTGGAATATTAAAAAAAAAAAAAAGGGGTGAGATCATAGACACAGAGATCAGATTGTTGGTGGCCAGAGGTGGGGGTGGGAGGCAGGTGAAATGAGTGAAGACAGTCAAAAGGCACAAACTTCCAGTTATAAGAGAAATGGGTCCCAGGATATAATATATACCATGGCAACCATGATGAATCATACTGTATTGTATATTTGACAGTTGCTAAGAGAGTAAAAAGATTGAGGGCAGGAGGAGAAGGGGACGACAGAGGATGGGATGGTCGGATGGCATCACTGACTCGATGGACATGAGTTTGGGTAAACTCCAGGAGTAGTTGATGGACGGGGAGGCCTGGCGTGTTGCAGTCCATGGACTCACAAAGAGTTGGACACGACCAAGTGACTGAACTGAACTGAAGAGAGTAAATCTTAAAAGTTCTCATCACAAGAAAAAAAAAAAAAGTTTGTAACTACATGTGGTGCTAGATGTTAACCAGACTTGTGGTGATCATTTTGCAATATTGCATGTATGAAACCATTATTTGGTACATCTGGAACTAATAAAATGTCATATGACAGCTACATGTCAATTTAAAAAAGAACACACACACATCAGAATATAACAATTTAAAAAAAACAAAAGATGCAGAATCTCTCATATGCCAAATCTTTCTCAGGGAGATGTGCAAATTGAAGTCAGTGCTACAGGAAGCACAAACGTGGTTATGCAAACACGCGGAGTTCTGGTTCCTGTGGTCTGCCTTCCAGGTCAGCATTTCCCCGGTCTCTCTTTTCTGTCTGCACCACTGCAGGGACGGAGGAGGCCTGTCCAGCTCCGCTGAGATCCTTCCCCAGGGCTGACAGGCTCCATTCTGTGCCTGCCAACTCTGATTAAATTTCCGAGGCAACGCACATCATTCTGTTGGCCTTCGCATCCCAAGATTCCAGGACTCCCTAACATTTTAAAGATGGCGCTAGTTCTCTTGTGTTTCCTAAACAATCTTCAGACGGCATGACAGGTTACATTAGCAAAAGCCAAGACCCAGAGCAGCTGGCAGCAGCCTCATCTCTCCTGCATGTGCAGCAGGACCAAAGTCCAGCCCTGCACTGTGTTCTTTCCCGGAACCCACAAGCCCACAGACAGGCCTTTAAAGAGCTCAAACCTTCTTGGAATTTCTGTAACAAGTCATCAGAGAGCTCCCCGTGAACTCTGAAAGCTTCACTGAGAAAGCCTGACAGCTGCATAAAATTACATTTCAGAACTTTTAGTGCACAGTCTAACAGTTTGTGCGTAAAGTGCTTTTAAGACATTTTTGACTTGCCTAAAGAATGCCCTTTTTTTTTTTTTTTTTTTTTGGTTAAAAGGTCTCCAGGGCCGATGAGGCTGCATGGTGTCAATCGCTCTGCTATTATCCAAGATGATAAAAATTCCTAGGTTTTCCTGAAATAGTTGTGAAATAGATAATATGATATGTGGCATTTTCTTCCAAACATACCAAATGCAGGGGTGGGGGACCAGTGAGTTAGGGGTGTTGATGAAATAATATTCCCCGTGGGAACTGTTGAGCTGGAGTAGTGGGTGCACTGCAAGTCATTTTCCATTCGAGCTCTTACTTTTCTGTATGTTCAATATTTTCTGTAATTTTTATGAATTTTCTTATACTTAAAATATAAGAAGCGATGTTTGGGGCAGAAAGGTGAGAATCAAGTATTATGATCTGGGATAATATCATTATGTTAATTCTCAGTTATCCATAATAATAGGTATTTATGTGTATGAAAAATACTGCTGTGTCTTCTCCACGTGAACCCAGGAATCAGGTCCTAGTGATCAGATATGCTGTCTATGCAGAGGAATTATTGTTGTTCAGTTGCTAAGTCATGTCCGACTGTTTGTTACCCCATGGACTGTAGCATGCCAGCCTTCCCTGTCCTTCACTATCTCCCAGAGTTTGCTCAAGTTCATGTTCGTTGAATCAGTGATGCTATCGAACCATCTCATCCTCTGCCACCCTCTTCTCCTTTTACCTTCAGTCTTTCCCATCATCAGGGTCTTTTCCAATGAATCAATTCTCATAATGTGGCCAAAGTATTGGAGCTTCCACTTTACCATCAGTCCTTTCAATGAATATTTAGGGTTGATTTCCTTTAGGATTAACTGGTTTGATATCCTTGCAGTTCAAGGAACTCTCAAGAGTCTTCTCCAACGCCACAGTTCAAAAGCATCAGTTCTTCAGCACTCAACTTTTTTTGTAGTCCAAATTTCACATCCATACATGACTACTGGAAAAACCATAGCTTTGAGTAGACGGATTTTGTCGGCAAAGTGATGTCTTTGCTTTTTAATACGCTAGGTAGGTACGTCATAGCTTTCCTTTCAAGAAGCAAGCGTCTTCTAATTTCATGACTGCAGTCACCATCAGTGATTTTAGAGTCCAAGAAAATCTGTCACTGCTTCTACTTTTCCCCTTCTATTGGCCATGAAGTGATGGGACTGGATGCCATGATCTTAGATTTTCGAATGTTGAGTTTTAAGCCAGCTTGCAGGAGAGAGGATCTTGGAAATGATATACAGGGGACCTGAGTTCTAATTCTGGTCTTATGTATAAATGTAACCTTTGGAAGTGTCACTTTTCACTGAAGCTGTTTTCTCATCTATAAATTGGGAAAGTCAGGCAGATGGCCTTGGAGGCACCTCTCTTTCCTAATAACTTGAAATCCCCACTAGAGTGAGCTTGGCAGCATTAGAAGCCTGTCTTCCTCTTTCAGCCCCTCATCTCCTGAAATAGTCCCTGGCACATTAGCAGAGTTCAACGTCATTTGTTCATTCGGTGCATACACGAATTGTCTTTTATTAAATATACAGACCGCTTTTCTCACAACTTTTGGAGGCGCCCCTGGTGGTCCAGTGGCTCAGATTCTGCACTTTCAGTGCAAGAGGTTCAGGTTCCATCCCTGATCGGGGAACTAGATCCTCCATGCCACAGCTAAGACCTGCACAGCCAAATAAATAAAGAAATATTTTTTAAAAATGAACTTACATCTTTTAGTAATGAAAGCAGATTCAATTCAGATGCCAAATAAAGTCTCCTTAGTTTATTGATGTCACCTGCAAGAGCCAGGAAAGTGACTGTCAGCATCACCTCTATTTGCAACAACTTCATATTGTAACAGGGCTTGACGGACAGTTGACAGCCTGCCCCATAAAATCCCCTTTGCAGCCCTTCAGGATAAAGATCAGAGCCTTCAAAGGCCAGCAGAGCCCTGCCTGTTCCAGACACATCCTCCCTCCAGACATATGCTCTCCTTTGCCCCTTTCAGTGGACTTCTTTCAAAACCATTCTCTTCTACCCCAGGGCCTTTGAAGGTGGCATTCCCTCAGCCTAGATGTGCTTTCCCACTGCCCTTCCTGGTTAGTGACTGTTCCCTTTTTGTATTTCAGATCACACATCATTTTTTCAGATAAGCTCAAGGTCTCATGGAGGTTGCTTTGCTAAATATTCCCATAACACTCTTTGGTTTCCCTTCAGAACACTCTCCAGAGTTTCATGAATTTATCAAATGATTGTCTATGTCCTAAACAAGATATAAATAAGAAATAGCTTCATTTTTCTTCTGTCACTTCTTCCAATCAAATCCTGCTGGATCTTTACCTCTCCACTTTCATGACAACTCAAGCAAATTCCTTAGCTTTCTAGCCACTTTGAATGACACGAACCCTCTTGTTAAGTCAGTTGTGACTCATTTTCCAACATTAAAAAGACAAATCAAAATCAATACCCCAATATCATATCCAGTACAAAGCTTGTCCCCTCTAAGGCATCAGCTGATAATATGTTATGCTTTTCAATCCCCCCCCCCAACCCCGCATCTTATACCTCTCCTTCCACTTTGGGCGTGTCTAGAGTCAGAGCAGAGAGGGAATTAGAAAAATGTGACCAAATTATTTTTACTTAATGGATGCTACTTGTATGATTTTATCCTGGCTGCCAATACCTACTCAGGGCCCAGGTATTAAAATGCTGTCTTTCTCTGGTTGAACATTTCTCAGGGCCATCAGAGGTTTTCTGAGGCAGCTTCGTGCTGCACAGGTTTCTTTTTATTTTTTAATTAACTTTCTTGGCATATAACTGCTTTACAATGTGTTAGCTTCTGCTGTACAAGACAATGACTCAGCCGTACATATACATACACGTCCACCCCCTCTTTTTTGGATTTCCTTCCCACTTACGTCACCACAGAGCTTGAGTAGAGATCCCTGTGCTATCCAATAGGTTCTCATTAGTTATCTATTTTATACGTAGTATCAGTAGCGTATAGGTTTCTGATATGGGTGATAGCATCACGGACTAGGTGGACATGAATCTGAGCAACCTCCGGGAGACAGATAAGGATAGAGGAGCCTGGCGTGCTGCAGTCTAGACTCTTTGCTGGGGTCGCAAAGAGTCAGACAAGACTTGGGACTGAGCAACAACCATGGGTGATAAATTTCTGGAAGGATGCCCTGAGTTGTCCCCACACCAGCCTCAGCTTCTGCACTTGGTGATACACTACACGGCTTCTTCTTGGCTTTCTCATCCCAGGAGGATACCGTCCTGGCTCAAGAGGTCCCACTAAAGTGGTCCAGCTCCAGCTGCCATCCACAGTACCATGGGTCTCTAGGGAAACGCATACCTCCTTGCCTCTTCAATAGCTGCTTCTACACTGCTCTCTCTTGTCCAAATAGCCTTCTGCCTTCAGAATTCCCTAGTTTCTGTGTTCACATAAGATACCAAACATTGGGGGTGGGTCAAGTTCTCCCACATTTCTCTGATCCCATAAGAGCTGGGCAGCTTTCAGGTTCATAGCTCAGTGACACACCCGCCTGGAGAACAAGATGGTTTCCTTCTTGCAATCACCTCTAATGCTCTCATGATTTCTTGGGGAACATGCCACTAGGTTAGGAGCTGGACAGTATTATTCCTCTCTCCCCTCCCACATACAAAGGGAAGGTAGAAGGCATTCCCTTATCCACTAATAGCTCTCTACCTTGATGACTTGCCTCAACTAACTATTCGTTGGGTTTGAATTTCCAGTTTTCTCTTATAAAAAGTGGTAAAAGTGGGCAATGGCTAGTATCAGATCCAGCTGGGTTTTGGCAAGTCTTAAATGAATGTGTGGGCACGGATTGCCCATTATTCTCTGCCTTGAGTCCTCAACTGAGACTCCAAGAGGATGGAAAGTCCCAGTTAACATCTGTTCAACACAGTCTTGTGATTATTTGATGAATGTCTATCACCCCCCACTAGACTTTTTCTCTCCAAGGGCTCCATGTTGAATACCAAGATCAAACACTCAGTATCTGGCATATGATAGGAGCTCAATAAATATGTGATAAGTTGATGAATTAAAAAAAAAAAAAAAACAGGAAGAAAGAGTGAGAAGACCAGATCAGATTTATATCACTAACACTCCCTGGCTTGGAGAGACTAACAGAGGAGGCATCAGTTGAGCAGAAGTAGATTAGGGAAAGATTCCCAATGCCTGGCCGCTGAGGCTTTCAGAATTGCCCATACAGCCTTTGAAAGAAGTTAAGTACCTGCACCCAATCCACTGGTGTGCGGATGCAATAGATCTAGTTAAGAACCCATGAGTTAAGACGCATAAGAGAAATCTAAACAATCTGTTAAGAGGCTTCAAGGGAAAGAAAGGCTGCCCCTGCTGAGAGCATCAGGCAGACTTTCTGGAGAACGTGACGTGTACGGAGGACAAAAGCGAGGGGGTGAAGAAAAGGACGTGGGACAGACATGGCTAGCAGGGACGTGCAAGCCAGAGAAGGTGATGTAAGCAAGGCCCTGAGGCTAGAAAGACAAGATTCCCACCCGAACCCAGAGCTGTGGGGAGGAGAAGAGGGGGTCAGGAGAGTCAGGTGTGTAAGCCACCGACTGCCAGCTCTGAATGCAGATGCAGGAACCTGGTCGTATAAAGTCAGCAAGCCCTTATGGCAGGTGGCAGAAGGGTTACGTGGGCCCACTGTGGGTCACCCTGCCTAAATTCCTCATCTTCAAAAGAAGGATGATAAAATTAGTCACCTTAAGAGGTTACAGTGAACTTCCCTGGTTGTCTGGTGGTTAAGAATCTGTCAGCCAATGCAGGGGACACCTGTTCAATCTCTGGTCCCAGAAGATCCCACGTGTTGTGGGGTAACTAAACCCTTGCATCACGACTGCAGAAGCAACAAGAGAAGACACTGCAGTGAGACGCCTGTGCACCACAGCTAGAAAAAAGCCCACACAGGGCCCCAGAGATCCAGTACAGCCAAAAATAAATGAATAATTTTTAAAAAGAGGTTAGGGTGAGGATTAAAGGAGAAAATGATGTAATGTCTTTGCACATAAGCTGAGAAAGTGAAAGTCACTCCACCGTGTCTGACTCTTTGCAACCCCATGGACTATACAGTCCATGGAATCCTCCAGGCCAGAACACTGGAGTGGGTAGCCCTTCTCTTCTGCAGGGGATCTTCCCAACCCAGGGATTGAACCCAGATCTCCCACACTGCAGGCAGATTCTTCACCTGCTGAGCCACAAGTGAAGCCCTAGCACATAAGCTAGGATCTTCTTTTTAAAATAACTCTAGTACCTAGAATTGACATATATATATATATGTATGTGTATATGTATGTATTCTCAGTGTTGTGCTGAATTAGCTGAGACCAGCAAGCAACGGGCAATTCTTCACAGCTTTGCTTTCAGTAAATCAGGTTGGTAGCTTGAAACTGGCTCTGATGGGAGTATTTACACCAAGGAAATTGACAAAGCTACCAATCTGAGCCATTTTCTTGAGAGCTGTTTCACCAGCACACTATGAAATGCTGCGTGAACATTGATTGCACTGATCTAGATTGAACTGAATTCTGTTGAAAAGTGAGTTAAGCCTACAGAAAAAAAAAAAAAAAAAAATCACGAGAAGAAAGGAAAAAAAAAAATCTGCCTTAGGAAAGACAGAATAAGACCTTGGCCTGAGTATGAGTGGCAGGTGAAAACAGAACCCCACTCCTTACTCTCAGTCACTCTGTCCTCCGTGGCTCATCAGTGAAGAACCCGCCTGTCAATGCAGGAGACCTGCAGGAAACCTGAGTTCAATCCCTGGGTCGAGAAGATCCCCTGGAGAAGGAAATGGCAACTCACTCCAGTATTCTTGCCAGGAAAATCCCATGGACAGAGGAGCCAGGCGGGCTATTTTCCATGGGGTTGCAAACAGTCAAACACAACTTAGCGACTAAACAACAGCCATACTCTCCTCAGCATATTTTTCTACCCATCATTTTTTTTGCCACTGTCTCTAAAATTACTGTGAAAACAGCTGAGTGAAATAGGCAATAAAAAACTTTAATTCCGTCAAGGTCTGAACACTAGGAGATTATTTCAAAGAATTGTTCTCTCTGTGAAGAAACGTAAGTCCAGGAAAACATAGATTATAAAAAGTTATCTGAGATGAAAAATAATGGAAAAAAAATCAAATATTGCAGAATGAAAAAAATACTGTGATTTTAATAATATAAGAAACCTTGCCATCAAACACTATAGGGAATTTAAGGAAGTTATGAATGATACAGAAAAAGCAA
This sequence comes from Dama dama, assembly GCF_033118175.1. Taxonomy (NCBI): domain Eukaryota; kingdom Metazoa; phylum Chordata; class Mammalia; order Artiodactyla; family Cervidae; genus Dama; species Dama dama. The sequence continues at coordinate 6,887,742 of NC_083686.1, read as the reverse complement.
ATATGAACATCCATAAATAGTATTAAAACTTGGCCAAGTTAAAACAGAAAAATAAGAATACGTCTATCTCTCTGGTAGTCAACAAATTCATCCATTTCTAAGCTCTTTGGCAGAGGCGGTGCCAACACAAAGAGAAGTGGATGAGAAAAGCCCTTTAAGAAATCATCACTTACACACACCCCAATGTTCATAGCAACACTGTTTATAATACCCAAAACATGGAAGCAACCCAAGTGCCTGTCAACTGATGAATAGACAAAGAAGATGTGGTGCATATATACAATAGACTGTTACTTAGCCATTAAAAACAGAGGAAATAATGCCATTTGTAGCAATATGGATGGACCTAGAAATTATCATATTAAGTAAATTAGAGAAAGACAAATATCATAGGATAGCACTTGGTTAAAATATAAAATTTTTTTTTAATTTTTAAAAAAATATACAAATGAACTTCTTTACAAAACAGAAACAGGCAAAAAATAGAAACAAACTCACAGATATAGAAAATAAACTTACAGTTATCAAAGGGGAAAGGGAGGGGAGGGAATAATTAGGAGTTTGGGATTCAGTTCAGTTCAGTTCAGTCACTCAGTCGTATCTGACTCTTTGCGACTCCATGAACCACAGCACGCCAGGCCTCCTTGTCCATCATTAACTCCCGGATTCCACCCAAACCCATGTCCATCGAGTCGAGGATGCCATCCAACCATCTCATCCTCTGTCATCCCCTTCTCCTCCCGCCCTCAATCTTTCCCAGCTTGAGTTTGGGACTAACAGATACATACTCTTTTATATGAGGCTTCCTAGGTGGTCTGAATGGTAAAGAACCCAACTGCCAATGCAGGAGACATAAGAGACATGTACTCATTTATATGCAGAGTACATCATGTGAAGTTCCTTGCTGGATGAATCACAAGCTGGAATCAAGATTGCCAGGAGAAATATCAACAACCTCAGATATGCAGATAATACCACTCTAATGGCAGAAAGTAAAGAGGAACTTAGCCTCTTGATGAGGGTGAAAGAGGAGAGTGAAAGCTAGCTTGAAACTCAATACCCATAAAAGATCATGGCATCCAGTCCCATCACTTCATGGCAAATAGAAGGGGAAAAAGTGGAAGCAGTGACAGATTTTCTTTTTTTGGGCTCCAAAATCACTGTGGATGGTGACTGAAGCTATGAAATTGAAGGATGCTTTCTCCTTGGCAGGAAGGCTGTGAAAAATCTAGATAGCGTATTAAAAAGCAGAAACATCACTTTGCCAACAGAAGTCCTTATAGTCAAAGCTATGGTTTTCCCAGTGGTCAGGTACAGATATGAGAGTTGGACCATAAAAAAGGCTGAGTGCCAAAGAATTGATTCTTTCAAATTGTGGTGCTGGAAAAGACTCTTGAGAGTCCCTTGGACTGCAATGAGATCAGATCAGTCAATCCTAAAGGAAATCAACTCTGAATATTCATTGGAAAGACTGATGCTGAAACTGAAACTCCAGTACTTTGGCCACCTGATGTGAAGAACTGACTCATTGGGAGAGTTTGAAAAAAAACTCATAGGAAAGTTTAAAATAAAAGGTGGGGGGAGGAGGCGGCAGAGATGGTTGGATGAGATGGTTGGATAGCATCACCAACTCAATGGACATGAGTTTGAGGAAACTCCAGGAGATAATGGAGGACGAAGGAGCCTGGTGTGCTGTAGTACATGGGGTCACAAAGAGTCAGACATGACTTAGCAACTGAAAAACAACAACAACTACTTCATATAAAATGCTTTAATAGATGGACAACAAGATCCTACTGTATATAGCACAGGGAACTATGTTCAACATCTTATAAGAAACTATAAAGGAAAATATATATATAACCGAGTCAATTTGCTGTATACCAGAAGTTAATACAATATTGTAAATCAGCCATATTTCAATAGAAATAAAGTCATCACTTGTATACAAATATATATAACACATATCCACAGGCTGGCATTCTGGTAATTAAGATTATAAGGACTGCAATTCCAGTCCAGGCTTTTAGAAGACCTCAGAGGGGAGTGTGGGGAGATTCTTGTAAGTGAGATAGTCAGGATTTTCTTACACATGACAGTGAGTTGTTTCATGGTGCAACCCTAGGAGTGAACTAATGAAAACATTCAGCCTCTATGATCTGTGTGCTAATTCAAGTTCAAATATAGCCATGCCATTTTTTTCTTCCAATTGCTTTTCAGGTTCCCATTTGCTTTTATTAGTAGGTAGACTAGTCAAGTGACTTCCCAGGTTTCTCAGCTGATACAGAATCTGCCTAAAATGCATGAGACCCCAGTTTGATCCTTGGGTCAGGATGATCCCCTGGAGAAAGACATGGCAATCCACTCCAGTATTCTTGCCTGGAGAATCCCCATGGACAGAGGATCCTGGTGGAAAACAGTGGACTACAGTCCATGGGTTCGCAAAGAATGGGACACGACTGAGTGACTAAGATCACATACACATTAGTCAAGATCTAAGTCCTTTCTCTCCATGAACAATTTAAGAATACTAAGGGCTTTCTTGGTTGGAATGGGGTCCTTTCTACCTCTAACTCAGGCAGAAAGTGAAAAACAAAACCTCTGATGGTCCACTTGCCTTGTTGTTTTAACTTCTACCAAACTGCCTCACTCTGTGCAGAGTCCAATAGATGCTTGTCCATTTGCAGGAGATGTTCTCGCTGACCTCATTATCACTCACTCACCAGCTTCAATATGATGACCCTCTTAATTCACCATGGTGTGTTCAACCACTGTTTCCCAAAGGAGAGCCGCCATGACAGAATGACTGAAGACAGATGAACAGTCAGCCTCATCAATGTATTCTACCATAACCAGCCAACCACAAATCCTTGAGGCTTTTTGGCCCAGATTCCCACATACCACCAGCTCAGTTCCATCCTCTGGTCCATGGTGTCCTTTCTTCACAGCAGACTTTGGATCAGGCCAATCCTGTCATCCATGGCTACTCTTTAAACTTGCATATGGAGAGAAGGAGCTGGGCCCTTGATTCCTTCCTTTCCGGAAGGCCTTGGAGGCTTTAAGTAAACAATCTCAACCCCTCTCCTTCCAAGGGTCCCTGAGAGGCAAGTCTTCATCAAGCCACTATCAAGTGCACCCTTTATGCACTAACAGGGTCACCTGAGGGACTTCTCTCAATAACAAGTATCTCCTTCCAAGTGACCTGTATCTCTACCTGCATATATGCAGGAGCTGACATTAGTTTTTAAGTTCCACCTCATTAATCATGAGATGAAACAATTTTAAAAACTATGAGAAGACTTAGGAATAATCAAACACAACATCTTATTTTGAGGATGAGAAAAATAAACCCAGGGATTCTCTCTGATTAACAAAAACTCTGCCTCATGTCTCTGCTCAAGGCATTGGTTTTGTGACCCTGTGTTGGCACTCAGATTGTGCACAGTCAAAAAATTCAAAAAACTATTTTCTTCAGATTGGGGGCTGATGGTGGATGTGCGTGTTTGCTTAGTCACTCAGTCATATCTGACTCTTTGCCACCTCAAAGACCTTAGCCTGTCAGGCTCCTCTGTCCATGGGATTCTCCAGGCAAGAATACTGGAGCAAGTTGCCATTTCCTTCTCCAGGGTATCTTTCCAACCTGGGGATTGAACCCATATCTCCTGTGTCTCCTGCATTGCAGGCAGATTCTTTACCCACTGAGCAATTAACCCAAGTATGGGAGGACAGATAGCCAAGACAAAATAAACCTTTTCAGAGTAAGGAGTCCACCAGTCTTCTTGATCAAATTTGTGACTTGTGCCCACTTCCCCAACGGGAAGTATTTCTTCCAATTTGCATTCTCGGTAGCTTGAAAAGTATGGTGGGGAAAGCAAGATAAAAAACAAAATTTTTCGGTGACTTAGTTTCCATAACTGCCATCATAAATTACTTACTACTTTTGCTAAGGAGATACGTGAAGTTCGTACCAAAGGACAAAAGGGAACTAATTGCACTGATGATGAATCGTCATAGGGTTTGGAGAACCATCTGCTTTTTGAGTTGTTGTGATCAGTTCTCTACAGGAACAAAGACCTATTAATCTTCTAAAAACACCCAATCATTTATCCATTCAGCAGAGAACAAAGAAAACAGAAGTACAGGATTCGTCCCCCTCTTTCACTTTGCAGCACATAGAATGAGGGACCATTTTCCTGCCGTAACTACCCAGGACAGGGACCACTCCCCTTGCTATCCCAGGAGACACAAGCCCAAGTCCAGAATCTGAAGATTCTACATTGAAAATGCTCAAATAGGACATAACTGTTCTCTCTAAGTTAACAACTAATTTCCAGTCAGTGAGTAATTTTTTTTCCCTGAAACATCCACTCAGCGGAAAACAAATGAAGAGGGGAAAAAATTAAGTAAACAAATCTGAAAACGAGGCCACGACACACAAGAGATGGAGGCGCCTCTACACTTAACGGCAGAGAGAAGACAGCGCTCCCAGGTTTATCTTAAACAAAAGCAAGGTTTCAACTGGCGCTGACTGAGCCTCACCCGATGAATGACTTCCAGTGCCTCTGGCTCTTAGGGACCAAAGGAGAGAATTATTTTTAGCACAACTATTTGGAAATCTCTGAGAACTTGGATCTGTTTTTCTGTCTGGTACCAAAGCAAGATTTTCTCTGAGCTCTCATGAAAGATCCTCAGTCTATTGCGGATTTAGAATTCTGGAGCAACCCCCACCCCAGAGCAAGGTATGGTGTTTACTCTTTTTTCAGCATCTTGGCAGATGGCAGCTGCAACATCCTGTTACATTATGGTAGCTTTTACATTTAGGAAGCAAATAGCTCTGGAAGAAGAATCCATGAAGCTGAAGACCTGGATTCAAATGCCTGGTGTAGCGCTAGCTTTGTGACTGCAGACAAGTCGCCTGACTTCTCTGCACATGGGTTCCCTGTCTGACCTACCAGGAGAGGGTCTTTGGGAAGACAGGGCTTCACGTGTCAAACAGACAACAAACTGTTTGACAAATGTCAGCACTGATTATCGCTGTACCATCGTTGCCTTTGATATAAAGCAACCAGAGCTTTATAAATCAAGAGCTGTTGATAAGAATAAGTATCGATTAACTCTTTTCCTTCACTCAACCCTTGTCGAGCCTCTGCGGTAGATCAGTCTTTGTCCTAAGTGTCAGTGATGGAGTTTACATTCTGGTGCAGGAAAGGAAGAGTCAGCCATCACACCACGTGGCTGCTCCGTCATGGAGGGTGGAGTAGGGACCAGAGCGGGAGGGGCCTCATGGTCAGCAGAAGAAGGCGGTCTGAGAAGGAAAACCCGGGCCCCCCAAGGCAGAGCTGAGGAAGCACAGACAGAAGGCTCTGGGGTGTGAGCACCTCAGTTCTCGTCCTGTCCTGCTCACAGCCCAGGGGAGGACACAGCCCACTGTTGTGAAATCCTTTCCCCTGTAAGCCAAGGATGTATCTCACTTTGGCAGCCATGCTTACCTATCCTTCTAATGACTTCCAGGCAAAACACATTTTCAGATTGAATTAGTAATCGAGCCCTTTGCCATGAAGTCATGCTCCAGTTTCTCTCACATGATGTCGGGAAAAAAACCCAAGTGTTTCGAGACAAAAGAGCTCGGTTCAAATCCTGCCTATCTGGGCTGTTTTTAGGGCCGTGTGCACTTGAGCCCTCAGGCTCTGCTTGTTGTCGCAAATGGAAGAGTTTCCTTTTTTGTGGCTGAGTAATATTCCACCGTATATTTTATATATTTCCTTTACTCATTCATATATTTCCCTTATCCATTCATCTGTCAAAGGAAATTTAGGTGGCTTCCACATCTTGACTAGTGTGAATGATACTGCTATGAATGTTGGGGTGGATATACTTTTTGAATTAGCTTTTTTGGTAGGAATTCAGATATCTCTTCAAGGTAATGATTTTCATTTCCTTCAGATATATACCCCAAAAGCGGGATTGCTGAGTCATATGGTAGTTCTAATTTTAATTTCTTGAGGATTCTCCATACTGTCTCTTCTAATGGCTATACACGTTCATATTCTCATCAAGGGTGTACCGTATTCTTTTTCTCCACATTCTCACCAACACTTGTTTTCTCTTTTCAATGACAATCACTCTCATAGATGTGATAGCTCGATGTGTTTCTGATCTGCATTTTCCTGATGATTGGTGATGTTGAGCATATTTCATGCACCCACTGTCTATTCATACGTCTTCTTTGGGAAAAAAACTGCCTATTCAGATTGCTTGCCCATTTTTAATTTGATTATTTGGGTTTTACTATTGAGTTATATGAGCTCATTGTGTATTTTGGATATTAACCCCTTATCAGATACATGATTGGCAAATATTTTCTCTCCCATATTTGCCTTTTCGTTCTGTTTATCATTTCTTTTGCTGTGCGGAAACTTTTTAATTTGATGTAGTCCCATTTGTTTATTTTGGCTGTTGTTGCTTATGCTTTTGGTGTTATATCTCCAAAACTGTTGCCAAGACCAGTGTTACTGTGCTTTTTTCCTATCTGTTCTTCCAGAGATTTTATGATTTTCAGCCTTACATTTAAGTCTTTAACCTATTTTGAGTTTTTTTCTGAGTGGTGTGAGATAGGATTCCAGTTTCATTGTTTTTTTCTTTTTTTTTTTTTGCGTGTGAATGTCTAGTTTTTCCAACACCATTTATTTATTGAAGAGACTATATTTTGCCTTGTGAGTATTCTTGGCTCCCTTGTCAAGTATTAGATGACCATATATGCATGCGTTTATTTTATTTCACAATAAAGGAAAACCATACTATTTACAGAAAGATCTCAAACTGTGGACAGATGTTCTAAAAGTTGAACCTTTGCATTAATTTATCCAGTGTTTTTCCAAGTATTTTACATAGCTAATTTAACAAAAACAAAGGGCTCTATGACCAAGATTTGTAAAACACTGTATACTATATTCCTACATTACAGATTCAAAATACACATTAACATGAAGGTTTTGAAGTCTACAGTACCACAGAGTAATTTTAAAAATATGTACTTAAAAGAATTAAAGTTCTGTTACTTTGTAATCCTTACAGAAAAATTGCATAGAGAGTCATTTACAATTAATATCCAGGACAGATCTGTTCAAATTAACAATAGTTCCAGACTTTTAATTTTATAACTCCAAAGGAGCACAATAGTGGGGAAAAATACATTTTAACACAAATTCTACATAAATTTACATAATTCAATGCAATCTTTCAGGGTATTTTGTATGAGGAGTGAGTGCTAATGTGTATAAGATTTCCTTTTATAATTTTGAAACTGTTCCAAAGTTAGATTGTGGTGTACATTGAGTTGTATATTTTAAATTGGTCAGTTTTATGATGTTCACATTAAACCTCAAAAAACTTTTAAAATATTGTAATGTGTACAGACTCATGACTCACATAGTTTATTCTCATCCAAAATAACCAGATTTATTGCAAACCAATGGGTGAAGGATGGATCTTTTAATACAAAGTGTTGAAAATATAATGGTGCATCCCTACCTCACACTTTTTACTAGAAAAATTTCCAGTAACTCAAATTTTAAACATGAAAAATGAAACAGAGAGAGGGAAATGGACACCCACTCCAGTGTCCTCGCCTGGGAAATCCTGGTGGGAGCCTGGTGGGCTACAGTGCACGAGGTTGCAAAGAGTTGGACACAACTGAGCAACTAACATTTTTAAATATAGAAATGAAACAAAAAGCTAAAAGAAAAGTAGAATTATTCTTGTTATCTTGAAATGGGAATGACCTTCTAAGCACAAGAAATTGAACCTCAAAAAAATACTTTCACAATAAAAAGACTTTAAAAAATACACAAACGAAGTGAAAAAACAAACTAGGAAATGCTATTGCTGCTCATGTTATAAACCACATGCAAAGAATATATATATATATATATATATATATATATCTCCATTGCACTATTGTTTGGAGTAGCACAAGGATAAAAATATCCCAAATATTCATCAATAGGTGACCTGTTAAATATAATACACCTTTATGATGGATATTCTATAACCATTAAAAAAAGAATGAGGCAGCTTTATCTATATACTGATATGGAAAGATCTCCAAGCTAGGTGAAAAAAAAAGGTGCAAGAATTTGCATACAGTGCTTTTTATAGGGGGAAGGACACTGAAGTCACAAGCAACAGGAATTGCCCCTAGAGAGGGAACCTGGATGTCTGGGAGACAGTGGGGAAGGAGAAGAGATTTCCTTTTTATTGCACATCTCTTTTTTAAAATTTAATGAATGTGCATGTTTTAGCTATACAAAAAATAAACATTTTAAAAACTCTAGATTATACACACTTAAAACAGCTTAAGTCCTTTATCTGTATTTCTCAAACACTGCGAAAGGAACCCATAGACTCCAGGAATATTTCTTTAAGTCCTCTCTTTCCTCTTCCTTTTGTAATATTTTCATATTCTATAATTCCTCTCTAGTCTTTTTTCCCCCAAAAAAATCACACCTCCCTCCCAAAACAATCTCCTCTGCCCCAACCTGATTTTTTTTGTGCCAAGCACTATTCTAGAAATCAGTGGCTAAGGCAAAGATCCTTGCACTCATGGAGCTTGCATTCTATCAGAAAAAGATATTAAAAATAGTTTGATAAATAAAAATAAAAATTTTAATAAAATATTTCATATAATAACCCATTGCTAATAATAAATAAAATGAGTATTTAAATAAGGATAATCTAATAAATTAGAGGAGGATGAGAACAATGGACAAGAGAAATATTAGAGCAGCATGAGACAGGTCAGGGAGTAGGAGATATTGTGATGTTAGATAAGGAGATAGAGTTGTCTTTAATGAAAGGGAAACATCTGAGCCAAGACAGCAGATGAGGAGATGAGACGTGTAGGCATCCTGGAGAAGAGAGATCCAAACAGAGGGAAGAGATAGTGTGAAGGTCCTATGGCAGAGCATACCTGGTGTCTTCAAGAGACATCAAGCAGTACAGTTTGCGGTTGAAGCTGGGGAAGTGGGAAGGAGAGTAGAAGATAAGGTCAGGGAGGTGAGGGAAGTGGACAAGGTAAGACCTTGTAGATCATGTACCAGGAGGCTTTTGACTTTTAAATGAAGGACAATTACAAGGTGATCCCACAGTGTGTGTGTGTGTGTGTGTGTGTGTGTGAGTCACTCAGTGGTGTCTGACTCTTTGCAACCGTAGCCTGCCAGGTTCCTTTGTCTCCGGAATTCTCCAGAGAGAATTACTGACTGGAGTCAGTAAGTCCCTTCTTCAGGGGGATCTTCCTGACCTAGGGATTGAAGCCGGGTCTCCTGCACTGCAGGTAAATTCTTCACCATCTGAGCCACCAGGAAAGCCCCTGTAGTTTTCTATCATAACCCACATTCCCTTGTTACCCTGATGACTCGAGTCCCAAGCCTTGAATAGTCACTTATCATCGTGTTATCATTCATCAGGTACCACAACACCTCATCCCTCAATTCTGATGAGGAATTTTAATGGATAACCATTCTGAGGGCCTTTCAAAATATTCTAACTGGGAATGCTTTAGGCATTCAGACTATTGTGCAAACAGTATTCCAGTGCATTTGCCAATAAGTGGCCATCATTTATTCAATGATTACATCAGTTTTGGTTTTAATTTATCATTCCTTTGAGCACCATGGTCTGGCTTGTTGTTTTTGCTGTTGTTTAGTCACTCAGTCGTGTCTGACTCTTTGTGACCCCCACGGACTGTAGCCCCCCAGTCTCCTCTGTCCATGGGATTTTTCAAGCAAGAATACTGGATAGGGTTGCCATTATCTTCTCCAGAGGTCCTTCCTGACCCAGGGATCAAACTCACATCTGCTTGGTCTCCTGCACTGGCAAGAGGATTCTTCACCATTGAGGAAATATTAATATCCTTTGTTCTGAGCACATCTTTAAAATTTCCACACCTTCTATCCATCATAACCTCAACTTTGACCACATGCTCCTCCATAGACTGATCCCCAATGATTGGCATGTGTGTTTCAGTATCTCCACCAGTGTCTGAGATGCCATTGCCCAAAGCATCTTTCCTCCAGATCATTTCAGATCCCTCCTAGGACCAGCTCCTGGGCTCAGCTACAACAATCCATTCTTGGTCTGATTAAAAGCTTCCTTATAAGTACCTGTTCTTCTCTTTCAAATCCCTTCTCAAAGCTTCCTCTAATCAGTTTTCTACAAAGGGGAAGAAAGTAGCAATTTAATAACCATGTCTTGTTTTAACTGACAAGGGTTTGGATGAAAAGATTCTTTCCATTTTCTCTCATCTGAGTCACCTTTGGAAAGACTGATATGTTTATCTGATCTGTTGGGGTTTTCAGAAAGTGCCTTAATTCCAGTAAATTAATAGGATAAATAATTTTGAGTTTGTGCTCTAAACAAAGCATAGCAAAAATATTCGCTTTCATTATTTTGGGGTTTCTTTCTTTTTATGAAGGGCAGGAGCACTGGGAACATGGAGATTTGGTCAAGGATTCAGAGCCTATATTTGGATAAGTTGCTTCAGTTTTTCACTAAATACGATTTCTAGGAATCAGACTTATTTCGAACCACATGTACACTCTGTTTTTCTCAGTTTGTCATTCCTAGGCTCTGGCAAATTTCTGGATCTGATTCCAAGATGTTGCAATTTCCCCATGGGTGCCATTAAAAGTGGTACAACGTGCTGGTTAATTTTCTGATGTGGTTGTCAAAAAATAAAGAAACTCTATCCAATTGCTTTTCTCACAAGTTATAATTATTTCCTTTGGACAAGGATATTCCAGGCACAGACATCAAGCATTGTACAGATCTCTTATTAAAGCACAGGTCCAACCACGCAAAAACAGCTCATTTACACCATTCCAAAACCACATGTATACTTCCCCCACCCAAGAGGCTGACAGCCCTAAGCCTAGAAAATCAACTGTCCCCAGCCTAACTCCCCACCACTCCATCTAAATGCCAAATGTAGTGCTAATAGAGGATCCATCACTGTCAGCGTCCAAGCTCTGTGGAGAACAAAAAATCCTATTCGATCAGAGCTGATGAGACCTGTTGCCTATTTCACTCAGGGCACATGGCAACTTGCATGGCTTAATTTCACTCAGCTATTTAATTGAGCCCCAAGACTAACAGCTTAATGGGACACTACAGTATTCCATCCTACAGGTTTTAAATTAAAGTTTGAGACATCTCCCACTCAGGACATGCAAAAAACTCCAATTAACACTAATTGGCATTACACATGATTAGCAAGTGGAAAACATGATCTTCCTGAAAATGTCACTTCCCTTCACTTACTTTAAAAAGTCTATAAATTCTAAGAAAATGACCATGGATGCATACAAAGATTAGACATAAAGATGTCTATCTAGCATGGTGCTTATCCTGGCAAAAAAAAAAAAAAGAAAACAACTGGAAACAAAGATCTATAAGGGGAAATGGTGTACATAAAGGACCATAGAGACAAATGCAAAAATGTTTTTAATGTTATGAACATTTTTGACATGGGGAGATATTCCTTACATATTGTTCAGTGCGAAAAAAGTTAAAGACTTGCAGGAATGTCATAATATCACTTTTCTTCATAGTACAGGAAAAAAAAAAAAAAGACCAGAAGAACATATACATCTAAGTATAAACAGCAATTATCTCCGGATGGCGAGAATAATGTTGATATTTATCTTATTCATTTGCATTTCTTTTTCTTTTTTAAAATGCATGTTGTTGTTCAGTCACTCAGTCGTGTCTAACTCTTTTGCAACACCATGGATTGTAACCCACCAGGCTCCTCGGTCCATGGAATTTCCCAGGCAAGAAGACTGAAGTGGGTTGCTATTTCCTTCTCCAGGGGATCTTTCCAACATAGGGACCACAGGGATTGAACCCAAGTCTCCTGCTTGGCAGGGAGACTCTACCACAGAACCACCAGGGAAGCCAAAAAAATGCATACTTTCACAAAAAGATAACATTATTTTTCAAAGTCCATCATTAATTCCTGCAGGGAAAAAAATGCAACAAAGTGATTTATTTTGGAATTTTAAAAATCAGTGCTTCATCTCCACCAAATGAGAACTATCAGTAACGTGCTAATTCAGACAATGTTTTCTGAGTCACCAGGAATTTTACAAAAGCATTCCACCAAAGTAATTTTGTTCAATAAATACATTTTTCTTCCTTCTGATTTAAGATAATATTGTGCTTTTACAATAAAGCTTATTAATAAAAGAGTAATATGTACCATATGTGAAATAGATAGCCAAGGGGAATTTGCTATATGACGCAGAGAACTTAAACTGGGGTCTGTAACAACCTAGAGGGGTGGGATGGGGAGGGAGGTGGGAGGGAGGTTCAAGAAGGAAGGAACATAGGTATCCCTTTGGCTGATTCATGTTGATGTTTGGCAGAAACCAGCACAATAAAGTAAAGCAATTATCCTTCAATTAAAGAAAAATAAATTTAACTATAACAAAGAATAATGTGCTACTAACCTCAAGTGGAATTATGAGGGCAAACACGGCATTTAGACATCCGTGGCGAAGTGGTCCCTGGGGTGAATTGCTGAAAACGCCCACTCCCCTGTTCCTTTATCCTGAAACCCCCACCTCAGAGGGTGCATTGATGTCCATGTGTTTCTCTTTCAGAGCCAAAGATGTTTGTCTTGCTCTATGTTACAAGTTTTGCCATTTGCGCCAGTGGACAGCCGCGGGGTAATCAGTTCAAAGGAGAGAGCTACTCCCCAAGGTATATCTGTAGCATTCCTGGCCTGCCCGGGCCTCCAGGCCCCCCCGGAGCGAACGGTTCCCCCGGGCCCCACGGTCGGATCGGCCTTCCAGGACGAGACGGTAGAGACGGCAGGAAAGGAGAGAAAGGTGAAAAGGGGGCTGCAGGTAATGAACGAAGCTCCGTAAACACCCCTCCGCCACCCCCACCTTAGGATGACCCCCTTGCTTTGCTGCTTTTTCGAACGAGAAGCGCCCTTTCGGTCCTGTCCCGACCTCACCTCCATGAATCAGAACCATTTAGTGAGTCCTTGCTGCTGCTCTAAACCCTCTAACTGCAGTCTCACTGCATTCCTAACGACAGCTCTTCCAAGGGGACGTGGTCCCGTTCATAGATGAGGGCACAGCGGTAGATGAGTCAGTAAGTTAAGGATGATGAAAGGGCAGGCTCATGCCTGGCAGAGCTGAATTCACCTGGAACATCTGATGCCCACGACCTCTGGGCTGGTACAGTGGCTGCCTGTGAGAGGGGGCATGGATGGATAGACAGACAGATGGGTGGGGAGGAGACGGACAGATGAAGCAGGGGGCAGGAATTAGGAGCCAGAAGCACAGGGGCCATCCTCTCTGCACTCACATCCTCAAAAAGACACAAAAGGCTTCTAGATTTTTCTTCTCAAACAGGTGAAATGACAGTAGTACTGTATAACCTTTGTTGATCTTTCTTAGTTCAACACTTTCCCACCTGTCCTATAGCAGCTAAAAATCTAGATTTCTTACAGCTCTATATAGCAAGACAATTGTCCCCTACTCTTTCAATAATTGTCACTTTCCCCCCCCACAAATAAGTTGGCTTATGAAGCTTGCTGGATTCTGCAATGCTTCAAAGTAAACCAGATTAAAATTCTAGTGAGGCTGTGTTAATGATAAAAGAAGAAGTTTTGGATGGAATCAATCTTTGAAAACAAGTTTCTGAGTGTAAAATGTGGGACAAAGATAGGAAGAAAAAAATCAATAGATCTAAGAAATATGTCTCTCATCACTGCATGTGATTTACTGATGTTATGGGAAATAATATCATAATATATATATTCAAGTGATTAGATAATAATTCATTGCTGAATTTCTTATGCAGAAAACATTTGGCAAATCAGCAGCTACCGAATCTGTGGCCCTTAATCAACACTAGATAAAGTATCTTTAGGTGAAGTTTCAACATGAGATCAACTTTCGTTCGGAGCTCTCATCTCATCTTTCAATGCCTTCTATTTGGTAACACCTGTGAACACACTACTGTGTCATGATCATGAATATGCTTGAAATTTTATAATAACACTATGATCATAGTTAGATATTACTGGCTTTTTTAATTTACTGTGTCTGGAAGCGGTAATGTAGTGGTCACACAAAAATGCGTTAGAGTCAGAAAGATATGATTCCTTCAATTACTAACTTGGCATCCTTGCTGGGGGAAAAGGCATTTGAATCTCAGTTTCCTCTTGGTAAATTGGAGTTAGTAAGTGTGATTGTGAAGATTAAGAAAAATAAAACATATAAAATGCTCAAGAATAAGTGCCATGTGATAAGCATTCTGTAAATGTTTTTTTTTTTTTTTTTTTTTTTTTATTTTATTTTTTATTTTTTTATTTTTTTTAAATTTTTATTATTTTTTTTTTTTCCAGTGGGTTTTGTCATACATTGCTATGAATGTAAATGTTTGCTGTTATTATCTATTACATTGTGATCTGTGAATATTAGTTATAGCTATGTTTGTGAATATCCAAAGCCATATAATAAACTAGAAATGGCCTATCTGTTTCAGGAGGTAATTGTAGTGCTATTTAAAAATATGGATATGCATATGCATTCAGAGTAAATTGAATGTTAGTAATTGACCCTGGTGCTGAAATTGAATGTTAGTATTTAGATCCTGGGGACATCCCAGGTGGCATAGTGGTAAAGAATCTGCCTGCAGTGCAGGAGATGCAAGAGATGTGAGTTCCATGACTGGATCGGGAAGACCCCCTGAAGTAGGAAGTGGCAACCTACTCCAGTAGTCTTGCCTGGAAAATTCCATGGACAGAAAAGCTTGGCAGGTTACAGTCCAGAGGGTTGCAAAGAGTTGGGCATGACTGAGTGACTGAGGAGACCATGATGCTGGGAAAGATTGAAGGCATAAGGCAAAGAAGGCAGCAAAGGATGAGATGGTTAGATAACATCACCGACTCAGTGAACATGATTTTGAGCAAACTCTGGAAGATAGTGGACAGGGGAGTCTGGTGTGCTGCAGTCCATGGGGTCCCAAAGAGTCAAACACAATTTAGCAACTGAATAACAACAACAATTGCTACAATTTTAACCATATATGAGATCAGGTAACCCCCATATTCATCAGTCCATTCACTCATCCATCTATTCATGCATTTTTCATTCAACAAACTTTTTGTACACCTCTTGCTCTCCAATGTTATTCTAAACCAAGGTTCCTCAACCTCCACACTAATAATATTTGGATCCAAATAACTGTTTCCATGGGATAGCTATCTCATGCATTGAATGACATTTAGCCACATTTCATTTGATGCCAGGGCACCCCCCACCAGTTGTGACAACCAAAAATGTCTCCTGGTATTGCCAGTTTTCCCTTGGTGCTGAATTGCAACTGGTTGAGAACCCCGTTGTAGGGAATGGGAACATGAACACAACATTGCAGCCATCTTGATAAGCAAACATTGGGTGGGGGAGGCCAGTATGGAAGGACATGATTATCATATGTCATCATCATCATCATCACTATTAATTAAGAATTTACTGTACCAGTGATTTTTACATTAAGTACTTAATTTCAACCGTAACCTTATTAGCAAAAATCATAATCAATAATAATGTTACAAAAGACAAAATTGATATTCAAAAGTAAAAAGACTTCCCCAATTTTATTTAAATCCAATGTATACATACACATAGGTAAGGATACACACCAGCTAAGGAAAGCAAGAATGTCTGTGTGGTCAGTGAAGGCACATCTCATTTACAAACAATAAGAACAGAGCCCTGGGGCTTTGAGGATTAGCTTTTAATATGTCTGGAACTGGACACAACTAGGCTGGGAGCTTCTGCTTTCTCTTTCCCCTTTAATACTGTGTATGTCTTCTCATTTATCCCCACCACATCCACCTCAACCCCCTGGCAAGGTCAAGTATATGCTTTGTCCAACTTCCCTACTCTAAGTTACAGAGTTTGAATTATTAACTTTCCATAAAAATATGTCTCCCTTGCCATGAACTGAAAGTGTTCAGTCATGTCTGATTCTTGGTGACCCCATGGACTATAGCCCAGCAGACTCTTCTGTCCATGAAATTCTCCAAGCAGGAATACTGGAGTGGGTAGCCATTTCCTCCTCCAGGGGGGACCTTCCTGACAAAGGACAGGTCTCCTGCATTGTAGGCAGATTATCGGCTATCTGAGTCACCAGGGAAGCCCATCTCCCTCACTGATGTATAGCAGTTATTGTGGTAGCATTTTTTTTTAATTAATATAACGTGAAATCACATCCCCTGGAGGAGAAAATGGCAACATACTCCGGTATTCTTGCCTGCAAAGTTCCAAGGGCAGAGGAAACACTAAACGCACCTTGTGAAGAGATCATTCTATTTTATTATACGGCTTTGAACGCTTATGAACTTAGTTCTAACCCATATTTGCAGATCGCAATGTAACACGCCATAACAGCTAACTTGGGGATAAGGCAGCTGTCATTCACATCAAGGGCACTCAGCCCCAGCACAGCACGAAGCATGTAGTGGATGATCAATCAGTATTAGATGGTTTAGATGGATATATACATGTGCACATACATGTATGATGAGTGCATGGGTGGATGTATGGATGGATCGAAAAAAAGAAATAGCACTAAAGAAAAAAATCCTTATAAGCTCATTTCATGGAGAACCAAGAAGAATTCCATTCTCTCCAAGTTTCAGTTTCTAGGCATAGACTAACACTCCATAATTCTCCTCTCTACCCAGCATATGTCTGACTGAATAGGGAGGGGAGAGTGATTTATCCCTTCATTCCATTCTTCATTAATTGGCCCTTATCACAGGGCAAATCCTTCAAGCACACAGGAAGAGTTACTATAAATTATTACAGTTAGTCCCTGGTTATCTAACTCCCAGCAGTTCAAAATATTCAATAGCTATAGAGATCCAAGTGTTGAGATTATAAAGACCTTTTCATGGCATTGTAAAACTGTATCTTAGTATTTATGGTCTGGTCTCTAAGAATTTTCAAAAGAATAAGACCTCAAGCAATCTAGTCCAAAACCTGCATTTCAAGGACCGAGACACTAAAGTTGGAGAGATAAAGTCCCTTCTTCACACTCACCCAACTAATCCACAGTTGAACCAGAACTTATCGGGTCTGCTGAATCACTGTTTACGACTTTCCCCGCCGGGTTTAGAGTGGATTTAGATCCAATATTTTCATAGTACAAAAGTGGCATGTGAAATTCAGACAAGAGTTGACTTGTCCAAAGTTATAGGGCCAGAGGAATTTTAGTACATAATGAAATTTAATGGTAGAAATTGTTACTGATGCCAAAATGTTTTTTTATTGATACATCAAAGTCATGTATAAAGACAGTTCCTATTGAAAATAAAATAGCAGTGTGTAAGTTGCAGTCCTTGATTCAAAAGTTAATTTCACAGTAAAATAGTATTCATATTCCATTTCTACCAAACGGAAACAAACATCAAAAGATCAGACTATCACAGCCTTATTTCAAGAAATAAATACTAGTTTGTTCTGGCTGGGGCTAGTGAAATTGTTACCAAGTCCAAGCTTGCTCTGCTTACCGTACAACAGGCCAAGGAATCCGAGACGAGGTGTTGAGGCAAGAAATACAACTTTATTTGGAGGCCAGCTGATTGAGGAGATGTTAGACTAATGTCTCAAAATAACTATTTATGGGGTCTGGATTTTAGGTTCTTTTGTAGATCAGAGATGAGGGAAGGTGAGGAAACCAAGTAAAAAGGCCATTAATCTTGCAAATATCTCCTGGAATGGCAGGCCTCAGGCAGGGGATGTGTTAATTTCTTTCTCCCTGCCATCTACAGATGGACAGGGTGCTAAACAAGGCACTTTAATGTTCAGGCAGAGGGGCAGGTTTCTCTGAGATGGGCCATTATGTATGATTATAGTAATAAAAGTAATAAAAAACAAGTCAGAGAAACAGTTCCAACATGGAGTCAGAACTGGCTTTTCCCTGCAACAGAATTTAAACTTAACCGCAAAGGTCATCGAGAGCCGGAGAACAGCCCTACGATCAGTGACCATGCTGACTGTGCTATTGTCGCTGTCATCAAGTCACTAAGTCGCGTCCGACTCTTTGCAATCCCATGTTGCCAAAAAAGGGATGCATTCATTATTAGCATTTTTCCATGCATCATAAAGTTCTAAACAACTTCTTTGTCAAACCATTGAGACAAAACACTTGATGTTTTAAGGGTATAGCTTTAATTCTCCTGAAACTTGTATTATCCAGAACACTTCATTGCTAAATTTGCCAAACAACTGAAAAAATAATCAAAACTCATAAATTGATGTATGTGTAATAGCCAAATAAGTGATATAAAAGTACTATCAAGATAAAAGACTTAGCTTAATAAAATCCTGAGAACAGATGAAATTACACAGTATAACAACAATATAATTTCTCTGGCTATAAAAGTGTATTACAAATTACCAATAATCTGGATATTTTTCAAGAAGCTATTTATGAAATGGATTTGGCCATAACACTGAATGACATTTTTTATACTTTTAGGTCATTGTTATTTTTCACAGCCCTTATGTCTTTCCTACATACATGGAGACCCAGAGAAATTAAAGGACTTGCCTAAAGTAGTACATGCACTTAGCTGTAGAGTCAAAAAAAAAGTTTTTTTTTTTTAAGTTCAGCCCCAAAGGTAAAAGGCATTTTGATGAAGGGAGAACATCATTAAGCTTGACATCCAGTCCTAGCCTTGCTACTGAAGCAAGTTTCTTCACCTGTCTGGGGCTCAGTTTTCTCCTCCAAGAAGAACTCCCACACAGGGGTAGCAGTCACAGTTGCTTGGTTATCATGACATATTGAAGAGCCCTCTCTGGGGTACACTTCACAATTTACACATCTCTCAAGAGATGTTCAGGTGCCAGAGTCAGGCAGGCTGGAGTTCAGATCACCTCTCCATCCTTCACTAACTCTGTTCCTTCAAACAAACTAACTTCTCCATCAATCAGTTTTTTCACCTACAGTTAGAAGCAATAATAATTCCTAGTTAAAAAAGTTGTTGCAAGACTTAAAGCAGAAGATGCATGCACATAAGGCATTGCAGCTAGGACATTGTAAATGTTTAATAAATATGAGCTAATCTAACTTGAATTAACTTTTTGTTAATAATACTGATAAAAGCTGAATGGGGCATGCAACTAAGTAGCTTCTAGGATTCATCTTGTCCTGCCTACTCCCATGACCCCACTCTGGGGAATAATATCATCATGCTCTTGAATTCCTCCAGTAATGATGAGTGTCTGTGTGTGTCTAATTTAGCAGCAGGTGGTTCATCATCAAAATGATGGTTAATTTTTTTTAATTAATCGAGTTTTAGATGATTTCTCATATATTCAGGAAAATTTTCTTGATATTTTGATGAAATCTTTTCTGTCTTCCTTGCAGGACATCAGTGATTTAAAAAATATATATATATGTGAATTATTTAGTAGTATCCTGTTGAAAGTTGAGAAGACAAACTTAGGGTATGTGGGCATGTTGTTTGTGACTCTATATTTACAGGAACTATTAACTAAACTTTAAACTCTTTTTGAAGGTTTGAGAGGTAAGACTGGACCCTTGGGCCTTGCTGGAGAGAAAGGGGACCAAGGAGAGACTGGGAAAAAGGGACCCATGGGACCTGAGGGAGAAAAAGGAGAAGTGGGTCCTCCTGGGCCTCCCGGACCAAAGGGGGACAGAGGAGAGCAAGGGGACCCGGGGCTGCCTGGAGTGTGTAGATGTGGAAGCATCGTGCTCAAATCTGCCTTTTCTGTTGGCATCACAACCAGCTACCCAGAAGAAAGGCTGCCAATTATATTTAACAAGGTCCTCTTCAACGAGGGAGAGCACTACAACCCAGCAACGGGAAAGTTCATCTGTGCCTTCCCAGGGATCTATTATTTTTCTTACGATATCACATTGGCAAATAAGCACCTGGCCATCGGGCTGGTACACAATGGGCAGTATCGGATAAAGACCTTTGATGCCAACACAGGAAACCATGACGTGGCTTCAGGGTCCACAGTCATCTATCTGCAGCCAGAAGATGAAGTCTGGCTGGAGATATTCTTCACTGACCAGAATGGGCTCTTCTCAGACCCAGGTTGGGCTGACAGCTTGTTCTCTGGATTTCTCTTGTATGTTGACACAGATTATCTGGACTCCATATCAGAAGATGATGAGCTCTGATGAGGACTGCTGGCCTGAATGTCCCAAGATCCTTATGGCAGACACTTTGATTTAGTCTGGGGCCCTGGAAGTTGGAAGGAGTGGAAATGAGATCCAAAAAGACTCCCACTCAGATTCCAGAGCATTTACAGACAGTTCTAGCAGAATCTGTTAAAACAAGTTGAACCACCAAACCATTGAAACCACACCAAAATGAATTATATAAAACAAAAACCCCAGATATGTTCTCTCAAAAGTGATGTTCATAAATATTTAAACAAATTAAAGACAATGTTACAAATTTTCTATTAAATTTCCTGAGTGCTAAAACCAGCTGGCAATGGTATTGTCTCATTAAATCTTCATAAAATTGCATTTTTGCCTGTTATTTAAGAAAATCAAAACATCCCAAAGTCCTTGACAATTCTCAAAAGACTGTAATAAGTAAAAACACAAAGGTGAGAGATGCCAAGTAATTTC